>NC_086320.1:42846639-43189139 GCF_036172605.1 Pelobates fuscus
TAGTAATATTGAACGATCTGGAGAGGAAACCAAAGTTAGACACTCTAGCCTTTGGGTTGTTATATAGGGCCATAATGCCCCTGACAAGGCCCTCTGGGAATCCAAATTTGCGTAGAACTTGTTGCATGTACTCCCAGTTGACCCTGTCAAAGGCCTTTTCCGCGTCAAGAGCCAGGACTAGACCCTGGGTATGTGATTCGTGCATGTGGGAAAGGATGTTCAGGACTTTCCTGGTGTTATCTGAGCCCTGTCTGCCCTTAACAAACCCGGATTGGTCGTTATGGACCAATGTGGGTAGGATTCGAGAGAGTCTGTTGGCTAAAAGTTTGGCATATAGTTTGACATCTGTGTTGATGAGTGAGATGGGCCGAAAGTTTTGACATTGGGTTGGAGGTTTACCCGGTTTGGGTAACGTCGATATGTGGGCTACTAACATATCACTGGGTATGTGCCCCGAAGAGTAGCATGCATTGTAGAAGGTTGTCAGGTGTGGTGTGAGAAGTTTAGTGAACGTCTGGTAATAAAGGTTGGTAAACCCGTCCGGTCCTGGTGCTTTGTGTTTGGGTAGTTCCCTAATGGTTTTCTCTATTTCTTCCGTGGTGAATGGTGAACATAGGGCGTCTAGGTCTTTGGTCTGTAGAGTGGGGACATCTATAGTGTGAAGAAAGTCTGCAATAGAGGTTGGGGAGGGTTGGACTGTTGCAGAGTCGTCTGCGAGATTATACAGAGAGCCGTAGTAGGATGCAAATTCGTCCACTATTTTTTGTGGGTCTATTATTTTAGCTCCCTGGGAATTCAGTAAATGAGCAATTTTCGATTTGTGGGAACGAGTTCTGAGTTGTGCAGCTAGTGGCGCCCCTGCCTTGTTCCCGTTAGAGAAGAACTTATGCTTATATCTCTGCAGGAGGTATGTAGTTTTTTCTAGCTCTAGATGCTGGAGATCTTTTTGCAATAAGGTTAGTTGTTTTTGTGTGTCTCTGGATGGTTGCAGTTTGTTTTTATGCGTGAGATCCGTAATGTCATTTATAAGCTTAATATATCGTTGTTTGCGTTGCTTCTGTTGGTAGCTGGCTAACTTGATAAGCGTGCCTCTGATGACGGCCTTGTGGGCCTGCCATACTGTTTCTATGCTGGTATCTTCTGGAAGATTTTCTGCGAAATAGGCTTCTATGTCTTTTTGTATGGTGAGTGTTGTGTCGTGGTTTGTAAGTAATGTGTCATTGAGTCTCCATGTGCCTCGACCTTTAGATGGATACTGTTCTGAGATGTCGAGCGAAATGGGTGCATGGTCTGACCATGTTATGGGTCCTATCACGGCTCTCTGAATTTTGTCTATAAGTTTAGCGGGTATCAAAAATCTGTCTATTCTCGTATATGTGTTATGTACTGCTGAATGAAAAGTATAATCTATATCAGTAGGGTGGAGTATTCTCCAGGGGTCTACAAAGTCATGACTGAGGACGGTCTGAACAATTCTGGAGGTCTGCGTTGTTAAATGTTTGGCAGCTTTAGAGTGGGTTTGACGGTGTGCTGAAGTGTCCATAGTGGCGTTTAGCAGGAAATTAGTGTCACCCCCTATTATAACATCTCCAAATTGGTATAAGGAAAGTAGGCTGAATATTCGCACAATAAAATCATGTTGGTTATCATTAGGTCCATAAATGTTTATCAGAGTATATGGGTTGTTGTTGAGATAACATTGAATAATCAAATACCTCCCTCTCTTGTCTCCTATTTTTTTCACCAGGGAGAAGGACACGTCTTTGCTAATTAGGGTGGAGACACCCCTTGCTTTCTTTTTGTAGCACGAGTGAAAGTCATGGGGAAAAAGGGTTGAATTAAACTTGGGTCTGTGGCCCCATTTAAAATGTGTTTCCTGGTAGAAAGCTACTAATGCATTAGATTTCTTAGCTTCTGTCAAGGCCAGTCGCCTCTTGTGGGGCGTGTTGAGACCTTTAGTATTTAAGGAGAAGACTGTAAGGGTCATGTTATAATCTTGAGGGGGGTCTCAGTATATAGTATGCATTCCCATTTTGTGGGTCTCCCATTTACACCTTTTCCTCTAGTGGACTTTTTAGCGCAGGGTATATGTTGTATTATGCGGTTACAGGGGGGCATCACCAATAGCAATAGATTTAGTTGACCATGTGCCGTAGCTTTATGAGTGACAATTGGAAACATAGTGGGATAAACTAGGGATATATCGATTATCGGTTGGGCACTTGTGTTGTGCTCTATGGATACAAAATAGGTTGTTGTAATGTGTGACAATTGGAATACGTTGGTAAAACATAAAAACGATAAAATAATGTTAACTATGTACAGTAAGCCGTCAGGGAAGATACGAAAACGTATGGACGGCATATACAAGGCCGGTAGTGGCCTGGTGGGGGAGGTCGTCTTCGAACCTGCAGGAGACTGATATTCTAAAGATTTTATGCAGTCGTTTCAGTTGCCAGGCATGAACTGGTATTTTTAACTGAGAGGAATAGTATATGGCCTGGGCAACGCCAATCACTATGGCATAGAGTTTGGTAACACTCAATAACATATATAACAGAACATATTTGAACATATACGACCTGGGGTGGTAGCCTGTGGCTAATGGACTACATCCCGGTGTGGGTGAAAGTTCGGTTTGCGACAGTTCATTTCAGTGGGTCGCGACTGGAGAGCGACGTTCATTTTACTTTGCTTGTGGTCATTTGTTCATTTTCGTTGTATACTATGTCCCAGACAAGTCCATCCAGGAGGTGTATAATCACTTGGCCGTAGGGATGGTGTTCCAGTCCCTGGAAATCTGTGCAGGTGAACGGTGCGTCTGTTGCTGCTGGACGTTGTCGATTGGAGCATGGTGTGGGATATTCCATTCTTTGAGTAGCTTGCGGCCTTCTTCTGCATTGAGGATATGTCTCTCGGTACCATTTCTCCGGATGAGCAATCTGGCTGGGAATCCCCATCTGTACATGATATTCTCACTCCTTAGGGCCGTTGTTATGGGTGCTAAGGCTTTCCTCTTCAAGAGAGTAGCGGCCGAGAGATCCGTGTATAGTTGTATCTTTGCAAAGGCGCCTGGTAATTCCTTGAGTAGCCGTGAGGCTCTCATGATCTTATCTTTAGACGTATAATAGTGGAATTTAGCTATAGTGTCTCTTGGGAGAGTTGTCGGGAGGTTTCTTGGCCGTGGGAGGCGATGTATCCTGTCTAGTAGTAACTCCGCTGGGGACAGTTCTGGGGACACAGCATGGAAAAGGTCCGCTGCAAAGGATGATAAGTCCTGTGGGGACACATCTTCAGGGATACCCCTGATTCTGACATTGCTCCTTCTGTCCCTGTCCTCATGATCTGCCACTTTGTCTGTCAGGAATTCAAGTTTGGCAGTAATGTCTGAATATGCCTCTGCCAGTGTGTTATGTGCAGATATAATTTCGTCAGTCTTGTCCTCTAAGTGTGCTGTGCGCTCACCTATTGCCTGGATATCAGCCTTAATGTCCCTTGCCAGTTTAGAGAATTCAAGCTGCATAGAGCTTTTCAATTCTGACAGCATCCTTTGTATTGAGGAGTCTGTGGCTGGTGCTGAGGTATGTACAGAGATAGATGTGCTGTCACTCCTGTCTGAGCAAGAAGCAGGAGAGGACGGTCCGTCGGCGCCATCTTGGATTTTTTTTGGCAGCGAGGTGAGGGCCGAAATCTGCATTGCAGCCGGTTTCTGTTTCTGCTTCTTAGTTGATCGGTATGCCATATGGACCGGGTACTGAGGTGGGTCCGTTGGGAACCTGATTTCGCCGTTCTTATGCGTTTATAGTCGCTGTTGGTAGTCTCTGATGCAGGAGCTCGTGGTTTACGCATCCATCTTGGATCGTTGCGTATCTTCTGCTTTTTTGTCTCTCTCAAGATTTATTTTTTCTTAAACAGCAAGGTGACAATTAATTTGCTAGATTTCTCCAACCTGGTTGAGTTGGGGATTTATGCAAACTCTATTTTTATTTTACGTGACACTTGCCAACTCACTGTATCCAAATGGGGTGTTCACTTAATAACAGGTTCGTGAGAATTTAGAGACAACTTTCACATTTTAAAACATAGCAGATATTAAATTTAGCTGAACTGGATCATTTTTTAAAAAAAAGTTTTGCTAATTTTTGTCTTCAGTTTTCATGCAGTTTTCTATTTCCGCACAACTGGCTGTTAATTAGATAAACACCACTGTTTAGTAAATAGACCCTAAATCAATCTGTGCAATTCTATGTTTTTATTTGACTTTATATATTTAAACACAAGCACAATAACTGTAGCACTGTTGCAATTCTCCAGCCAAATAATCTATTATCCAGTGTAAATCATATGAGATTTTTACATTATGCTATTTCCTATTTTATAAATTATGTTATAGTTTTCTAATCTTTTTTTATTTTAATGAAATGAACCTAACTGTGTGATATAAGTACCTCTTTCCCCCCCTTAAATTAAATGTTTCTAATGTTCCAGGCATGCATTTAACTAATGGGCTTCTTAATATTTTTAGATAGCCAAGAATAATATGGGATAATTGGGAGGTATATAACAGAGAACAGATTTCCCTGTATGTTTGTAATGGACTTGATCACGTTGACTTTGAAAACTGTATTGAAAGAAACACTCTGGGTTGAGGTTTTACTGCTCATCTGTGTAATGGTAAAGAATGTCTAAGAAACTGAGACTAAAAAAAATTACTTTTTTTTTTTTTTTGCAGGTCTGGAAAACCGAAATGTAAAAAAAAAAAAAAAAAAGAAACAAACAAACAACAATATGGTGTGTTCCTTTGTCAGAGCCTGAAGTTGCTCAGCAGTTTTTCACAGGACCAACTTTATGTTCGTAAAATTAGTTTTGTAACCCATTCTCACATTTCAGAACAGGCTCAGTGATCCAATCTTCTTTTGTAACATGATACACACTAGATAGAAAGGCAGATCTCACTGGTGATAATGTATGACTTATAATCGGAACATATGTCTTCAGTATATTATTTCTGAATCCATGTATATGTAATATATATGTATTTTATGAATTGCTGCTATATGTGTGCTGATAGCCCTTTCCTATTAGATAGCTAGACAGACACAGATCGATAGATAGATAGAGATACTATATTTATACAGTACAGACTAAGGTTTAGCAGGGGTAGGTCCAGAACCCAGTTTTTTTTTTTAGATAGACAAGATCATATAATTGCAGAGCGGCAATCATATACCCCTGTCAAGTGGAGTCTCCAGGATTCATATTTAGGGGGGGGGGAGGGGGCACATGAGGGGCCAGGGACAAATGTAGGGGGGGGGGGGCAGTAATAAAACGTGTATATATTTGTGTGAGTTTATATGTGTGTGAGTATATAAATATATACTGAACAAAATTATAAACGCAACACTTTTGTTTGTGCCCCTATTTTTCATGAGCTGAACTCAAAGATCTAAGTACAGAAAATGCCTATTTCTCTTGAAAAAAATGTTCACAAATCTGTCTAAATCTGTGTTAGTGAGCACTTCCATCCACCTCACAGGTGTGGCATATCAAGATGCTGATTAGACAGCATGATTATTGCACAGATGTGCCTTAGGCTGGCTACAATAAAAGGCCACTCTAAAATGTGCAGTTTTACTGTATTGAGTGGATCCGGGGGGGTCCAAAAACCAGTCAGTATCTGGTGTGACCACCATTTGCCCCACACAGTGCAACACATCTCCTTCACATAGAGTTGATCAGGTTGTTGATTGTGGCCTGTTGAATGTTGGTCCACTTATCTTCAATGGCTGTGTGAAGTTGCTGGATATTGGCAGGACCTGGAACACGCTGTCATATACGCCGATCCTGAGCATCCCAAACATGCTCAATGGGTGACATGTCCGGTGAGTATGCTGACCATCCAAGAACTGGGATATTTTCAGCTTCCAGGAATTGTGTACAGATCCTTGCAACATGGGGCCGTGCATTATCATGCTGCAACATGAGGTGATCGTGTGGATGAGCGGTTTGCTGATGTCAATGTTGTGGATCCAGTGGCCCATGGTGGCGGTGGGGTTATCTTATGGGCAGGCGTATGTTATGGACAACGAACACAGGTGCATTTTAGGTCCATTTCCCCCTTCCACACGCTAAATCTCTTATTCCACCCTCACACAACATCCCCTACTGTCTCCCCCTCACACACACATCGCCTACCAGCCCCATGCTACACGTAGACTTCCCTGAGGGGTATTAAACAAATGTGCCCACTTTGGAGAGATATGAATGTCATTGGTGATGACAAATCATGCACCCTCTTGGGCCACACCCCTTTGAGGGCTGCCCTGCCTTTAAATTCCCGGGCTGAATTTTTGTCCCAGTCCGGCCCTGTTTGAGTCCCTTTGTCTTTATATTATCTTCCTTCTCTTCTTTGACTCATCTCTCCTGCTATGTCTGTCCTCACTCACGGCCTCCTGGAATCTAACGGTAGAGTACAAACAGAGTCTGCTCAGTCCCAGGATTCCAATTCTAATGTCAGTCTGCTGCACGGTCTTACTTTATTAATTAAATGCCAAATGTATGTCTTAAAGGACCACTCCACACCCATAGAACACTGTAAAGCCATATGGAATTTTATAAATTGCAGTTTATGAAAAGTGTGAATTTCTATGAAATATACCATCAATGACAACATGGAACAAAAATAGCTTGCATGTTTTCTTTAGGGGTATCTATTAAACATTGCCTTCCTCTCACCTCCCATTTTAGAGTGTGTTTAAGGAGAATTGTTGGGGGACAACATCCCATTACCTCGAGGGGAAGGGATGTCAAGGAGGAGAGGCTGAGGGGAGAACTTTAGGTGGAGGGGGGTGCATGCCGTCATTCAGTGGCGGAACTACCTCGGTCTCAGGGGTCGCACCTGCGACTGAGCCCATCACTCCAGGAGGCCCGGCGGCTCTGTCGACCCCTACGACTGGCGTGCATGCCGGCATTGTGGTGCGGCCCCGGCCACGCGGAACAACTGTCGGGGCTGCATTGAAGAGGCCCATCGGGTGGCCCATGCTCTTGGGGCCACCTGATGGCAATGAATTTCCTGGGGTCAGTGCTGCAGGACCCAGTGATGATGTCAGAGCTGGAAGGAAGCTGTGCCATCCTCCCAGCTAATAGAGCGCCGCGCGGGAGGAGGCTGCCGGGGAGGAGAGCAAAACAAGGGATGGAGTCAGCGCTAATCAGGAAGGCAGCAGTCCCAGACAGGGACTCCCTCTAATGTCCCTGGAAATACAATGGTAAAAGCAGAAAAATGGGGGAATGGGTCTGCGCCAAAGTATACACTAGGTAATGATATTAAGTCCAATAGGATCTGTATTGTCGTTTCCAAAGTTCTACTTGTTGTGATGCCCAGAAGGTGTTGGTGACGTGAAGAGTAATCCAAATATGTAAAAATAGAAGAGTCCTTACTTACAATAAACAGAGCTTAATCCAGCTCTGGTGTGAATGGCTTAGAGCGGTCTTATCCCCGCTTACAGGATATGCGGCAAGTGTCCTCTTCTTTGTAGTGACCGGTCGCCAAGTTGGAAATTAAAATGGAAACAATAATGGTGCAGTATGTTTCACACGTATATTAAAAAGTATAA
This sequence comes from Pelobates fuscus, assembly GCF_036172605.1. Classification (NCBI taxonomy): domain Eukaryota; kingdom Metazoa; phylum Chordata; class Amphibia; order Anura; family Pelobatidae; genus Pelobates; species Pelobates fuscus. The sequence continues at coordinate 42,854,253 of NC_086320.1, forward strand.
ATTATAGTAGATGTACTCACATTCGGTAGAGCTTTGACTAGCTCTAGTTTGTTGGGCGTGCAGCGGTATTATCCCCGCTTGTGGGATGTAGGGTGAGTGATCTTGACGAGACTGTCAGGAGCTCAGAGAGAAGATAAAACAGCGATAGTGCTCTCAATAAAATCTTAGTGGTAAAATTAAAATAGTAAAATATACTCACAGTATATAGGGCAGACTAACTGCTCTATGTAACAGCGTGGGTGGTATAATCCCCACCTAGGATTCTTTGGAGTATAGTATGCAGGAGTAAAAGGAAAATAATAAAATAAATATATAGTATAAAATGTGTATAAAAAGCCAGGTAACAATAAAAGATGATGGTTTAAGCGTAAAAAAATGACCAAAATCTATTTATTAACAGTGGGTAAAATAGTAAAAATATCCAAACGCGTTTCGCCAGTATAAGGCTTTATCAATGGATAACAAGGGGAGGAGAGGAGGGAGTCAGAGTGGGAGCTCTGACTCCCATCAGCATGAGACAACCACTGGACCACAGGGAAGTCACCCTCTTGCACCTAAAAGTTAGGAAACAGGAAAGTGACTACATTTTTTAACAGTTTGCATGTGTCTGTAAGAGAATGTCTGCATCCGTATATCTGTATGTGTGTGTGTCTGTATGTGTGTGTCTGTATGTCTGTGTGTGTCTGTATGTGTGTATCTGCATGTCTGTGTGCGTGTCTGCATGTGTATATGTGTATATCTTTGTCTGTGTATCTGTTTGTCTGCATGTGGGTCTGTATCTGTAAATCTCTTTATCTGCATGGGTATCTGTTTGCATGTGTATCTGTTTGCATGTGTGTCAGTGTGTGCTCCTATGTATCTGTATGTGTGTCACTGTTTATATCTGTATGCGTGTCATTCTGTGTATCTGAATGTTTGTCATTAAGTGTGTCGGTGTATCTACATAAATGTCTATATGTTTATCTCTCTATATGTGTCTGTGTGTCTGTATGTGTCTTTGTGTCTGTATGTGTATCTGTTTGTGTGCATATGTGTCTGTATGTGTATCTGTATGTCTGTATGTGTATCTGTGTCTGCACGTGTGTCTGTTTTTCTGCAAATGTGTCTGCATGTGTCAGTGTGTCTGTGTATCTGTATGTGTGTCAGTGTTTGTATCTATAGAAGTGTCACTCTGCGTATATGAATGTGTGTCATTCTGTGTGTCTGTGTATTAGCATGTGTGTTCATGTATGTATCTTAATGTGTTATACAAATAGAGAGGAGTGGGGGGGAGATATATGGCGGGGGACACCAGGCACTTTTCACACTGTGGATTCTAGTTACGCGTCTTCCGCCATTGGTCATCTGCCACTAGCCAAGTGAAACGCTGCACATACGGACTCCAAGTATAGTCTTTATAGTATTCATAATTTTTCGCAAAATGTCATTTTATTATTTTTCCTTTTCTTTTTTTATGATATGTGCCTTGGCTACATTTAACTTTGGATCTCCAGAGTTCTCAAGAAATGCCTTTTGCTTAGTTGCTTCATCAATGTAGGAAACATTTGTTTTCTATATATATTTTTTTTTTTCCAAGTTGTTTTCCTACTGTTTATTTGGATATTAATGTATGCGTTATTAGTATTAGTCACCTTTCTAATTAAGATATGCCTGTACACGGTATCACAGTTTCCATATATCCTTTATGAAAGAAATTTCGTAGAGCTGGGCATGTATATATATTTTGATTCATCTGTTTTACCAGCAATGCAGAATGTTAGTGATTTATTGATGAAATGAACGTATTAGAAATCCATTGAGCCGTATTCTAGATAGGAGAATCTAAACAATTCAATAAGATTAGCACGATCATAAGTCCACCTTTAGTTATTCCATCCTCAGAGTCCTGGAACATGTGGAAGGAAGGGGGTGCCAGCTATCCGATTCTTTCTACGCATCGTTTCATGCAGCTTTAAAAACGGACTGGATTTCTCAGATTATTTTTTAATACAAATTGAAAAGAAAAAATATTGATTACAACAATATATCTACTTTCCCCACTAGTGCTGAAGCTATTCTTTATATTTCCAATAAGGGCTGAATAGAATTCCTTTGTTGGATTCCCACTTTTGAGTTATTGAATTGTCCTTGAGTTTTAATATTAGTTGCCTTTAAGACGATGTCTTCGCTTCTGCACCCGGTTGCATCTGTCAGGGTGCATAACCAATACACCGCCTACAGTTGTGCTTCTTAGATTTACATCACGACTCGGAATCTTCCTTGTTGTTGGGTATGCTGGAGGTGAAAATCAGCTATTTCCAACATTCCATATGTATATACCAAACTGCAATGTTCGTGACACTAATTCCTTTGGGACTGCGCTAGTATTACATCCTCCTGAACTTCCTGTTGCTTTAATTGCTGCTTTTTACATTTTGCTGTCAGCTTGTGGTGGGCCCATTTACAACATTTTGCATTAAATTCTAAGGCTGACATCTTTTTTTTGTGTGTGCCAATTTATAATGAAGAAATGTGTCAAAGGCCATGTTCATAAATATTCTATATTTATTTTTTCTTGGCCATGCTTTTTCTGAAAATGAAAGTAATTAGTTTATCTGTCTCAAGGCAATGCTCACTTATTAAATAGAAAACTCGCCTAACCTTTGACAGAAATGCTTTTATATTATACATAACTTATTTTATCATTTTACTTCACTAAGTACAGGAGAAATATATATTTCATTTATATTTGAGCCCGTAACATAAAATGTATTTTTTTTTTTTTAACCGGTTACAGTTTCAAAATAGAGGAAAAGCTTTAGTTTGCACTATTTGACTATTTCCGGAATGTTTTCGTAATAAGAACAGATGTAAAATGGAGTAGATGACTCTGCAAGCCAGGGTAAGAAGATGAAATGTTATTATTTCACATGGAAAGCAAATAGTAAGAGAAAAAGGAATGAGGGTGTGAAGGGTCACAAGAGTGCCAGCTTTTTGTGTAGCTTCGAGTGGAGTTTGTTTGGGTGGGAAGGTTAGTAAGGAAAATATTGCAGTAATCAAGATGATGAGGAACTGACTTTGACGTCTTGCATGTCCTCGAGTAAGAAACAAAATGATGTTTGAAATTTTGTTTATGGTAATGTTGTGGTATAGGGAGAAAATTTAAATATGAAAGGTGAAACCGAGGGCAGAGACAAAGTAGAGACCTAGGCATTGGTTTTGGTCCAACAAAAAAAATCATTATATCATCATTAACTAAAAGGGTAATTGGGAGGAAGTGGAAGGAGGGAAAATAATCAACCCACATTTAGAAAAGTGATGGTTTGGAGCATGTTAAAGGAGAGGTGGCAGAATGAAAGAATGGAATCAGCTACTGGAATATTATTAGTATTGGGGTGGAAATGGAAAGTACCGTATTTATCGGCGTATAACACGCACTTTTTTCCCCTGAAAATAGGGGAAAAATCGTGGGTGCGTGTTATACGCCGATATCCCATAATTACTTACCTGTCCTGAAGCGTGGGCCGGCTTCACAGCGCGCACCGCGGTACAGGAACTTTAATTTAAGGTTCCGGTTTCCGGCGGGACTGAAAGGAAGTGTGCACAATAGTGTGCACACTTCCTTTCAGTCCCGCCGGAAACCGGAACCTTAAATTAAAGTTCCTGTTCCGCGGTGCACGGTGTGAAGCCGGCCCACGCTTCAGGACAGGTAAGTAATTATGGGAGGGGAGGAAAGTACACTATGGGAGGGGAGGGGAGGGGGAGGAAAGTACACTATGGGAGGGGAGGGGGAGGAAAGTACACTATGGGAGGGGAGGGGGAGGAAAGTACACTATGGGAGGGGAGGAGGGGAAGTACACTATGGGAGGGGAGGAGGAGGAAAGTACACTATGGGAGGGGAGGGGGAGGAAAGTACACTATGGGAGGGGAGGGGGGAGAATACTATGGGAGGGGAGAGGGGAGAATACTATGGGAGGGGAGGGGGGGAGAATACTATGGGAGGGGAGGGGGGGGAGAATACGAGGGGAGGGGGGGGAGAATACTATGGGAGGGGAGGGGGGAGAATACTATATACTATGGGAGGGGAGGGGGGAGAATACTATGGGAGGAGGGGGGGAATACTATGGGAGGAGGGGGGAATACTATGGGAGGGGGGAGAATACTATGGAAAGGGGGGAGAATACTATGGAAAGGGGGGACACTATGGGATGAGGGGGGAATACTATGGGATGAGGGGGGGGAATACTATGGGATGAGGGGGGAAATTTCCTGGAATTTCTTTCTAAAAATGAGGTGCGTGTTATACGCCTGTGCGTGTTATACGCCGATAAATACGGTAATTTCTAGAGAAGAGAGAGAGAGAGAAGCATAGATTCCTAAATACCGATCTGGAATACTAATGAGAGAGTGAACTGGGAGATTACCAGAGGTAGACGTGGCATATAAAGCATGCTGAGAAGTTGTTTGTGATCCACAGAGCCACAGACAACAGAGAGGTCCAAGCAAATCATCAAGAAGAAGTGGCCATTAAATGCCAGAAAAGTTTTAATAGAACATAAAAGAACCCTAAGGGCACCATAGCAACTTAATTTCAATGGTGCCAGGAGGTCCTTGGTGCCGTTAAGTGGTTAAACCATTTACTCGTCCTCCTGGTGATAGTCCAAGGATTCACTAAGGAAGTCACTAAGGAAGTCTCACTACTACATACTTTTCTCATATTGTTTTGCTTATGGGAAGCTAATGAGAGGCAGAGAGCATCCAAATCTTTTTTATCGGAGCCTTGGACAAGCACCGGAAGCCAGGAGGATGAGCAAATGGGTGTCTTATCTTTATGAATACATTTCTTTATTCCTTAAGGACACATGCCATGTGTGACATGTCACGATTCCCTTTTATTCCAGAAGTCCTTAAGGGGTTAAGGGGTTAAATAAATAAATTGACCTGGGCCTAATGGCATCATAATTTAAATGAGAAGGGTAATAAGATGGGTGGGGGTGGTCCTAGTGTGGAGTACAGACAGAATGTGTGGGCTTACAGAAAGCAGAAGAGGTGTAATTAAACATACAGATCCAGTATGGCATCTTTCTAATTGCACTTCTTAAAGTGGTACATACAGTATTAAATTCTGCACCAATCTTTGAGTTATTTGATTTATTTTCCATTAGTTGATTTCATATGGTGCCAACAAAATAAATGGTGTTTCAACAAAAACTGTGTTGATATATTGCATTATAAATACATTGTTTGCAATCTTACAATATAAAGGTGCAGACAATACATAAAGTTAAATGTTTATTCAGGCTCTAGGTCGGATTGCTGGAAATCACTTTCCCAAGTGGTAAATAACCCTAGAGTTACAAAAATATCAAATTGAAATGGATGGAATGCTGGTTTGTATTATTAACTACAACAAACAGTCGAATAATATTAGATAAAAATGCATAAATAGTGATGATAAATGTAATTAAAACTTAAGAACAATAATTTTTTTCCCAAGAAAATGTTTTGTCCCCTCATATACTTTTTGAATTTATAAAGCAGAATACATTTGAAAAAGAAAGGCCAGAGCAAGCGGCCATTATTAAAACAAGTACGATGCCGAACCTCTACCCAGAATTGTGAGTCTTTGAATAACATTAGAATAGTTCTATACACTGCGGTCAGGTCTAAAGCACAGTGGAAGGGGAGGGGGAGAGTGTAGCCTACAACCCACTATAAAATACAATGGTGATTCCTGTATTAACCATCTCAATGCAGCTGAAAGAACAAATAGTTGTATTATATGATAAAATAGTTCATTTTAATAGCATTGATATAATTTGTTTTATGCTTGTATTTTTTTTTAACAATACAAAGAATATACTGTGATACTTACACATGCAAAGAAAACCCAATCAGCTAAATTATCAGCTACATTTTGTTTGATGTGGATTTGTTAGTCAAAATGACAATTAAACTCACAAGGATTGAAATACCATATTTTTCAGTGTATAAGACACCCCCATGTATAAGACGACCCCCATTTTTTGAGCCCAAAGCTAAGAAATAAATATTTTAAACATCAAATAGAACAACTTTTGATTCTAATGCCTCCCCTGCGCTACGGTACTCTGTGAAGTTAATGGTTCTATAGTGCATTTTGGGAGTCTACAGCTCCCACAATACAGCAGGTGGTGTGAGGGCATGCTGGGACATCACAGCAGTATTCCCTCTGTTCCCTGATCCCCATTTCCTCCCCCCATGAATATAACTCAGAAATCAAGACCTACCTGGGGTGGACCAAACCTTAATATGTCTTCTCCTTTTATGGTGTGGCATGTCTCTGGAGCTCTGTTGGTGGTAAGTGCTGACGTCTGCTGCAGCTCCCACGCATACTGGGACCTCTTCCTCCTTGCCCCAGCATTCAGAAGAGGATCGGCAGGAGGGAGGCCAGGTATGTGTGTGGGCCATGGCACACTGAAATGTGGCAGGCGCCATCTTAGCTTAGGCCCCGCAATTTTTTTTTTTAACCTCTGCAGTGACATTCTGTGTATAAGACGACCTCCAATTTTAGACTAAAGGAATGTAGAAAAAAACATAGTCTTATACATGGAAAAATATAAAAATATGGTAATTGTATTCTTTTAATGCCATACCTTTAATATCAGACATTGTCTTTTTCCAAATAAATGTATAGATGTCTGTGAATCCTACCTACGAGTTATTTAACATTTGTACAGAGTATATTTTGGAAAAAAATAATTGCACATTTTTTTTTTTTTTGTGGTTATTGAGACCTTTTACATCTTTGTAACAAAAATAGAATGTTTTCTATTTATGTCTAAACTCCTCTAAGAAGCTATTGTCTTTGTGATGGAATTATCCAACCAATTATTGTTAAAACGCCACTTTACTGTTGCTGTCAGCATATTGGAATCTGGCTCCAATTGGCAAGGTAAGAAAAACAATACATTTCAAACTAAACACAAATATTGGAAGACTTACTTATGCAGATGGCCTCCCAGCTCAATTTTAAGAGCAGTTTTTCTTGTAAGCATTGAATTCTACTCTCCAGTGATTCTCACAGTTACTTCCTTTGTTAAACTGTTACAGTTTAAAGGGAACAGTTGATATGAGAATTATTAAGTATTGCGTCAGTGGAACAGATTACAAGGTACAATATTTTTAGGTGAACCAGGGGTTTCGGGAAGCAAGGTATTTAATTTCTTTATGTAGTTATTTTTTTGTTTCTAATTTGTGGCGTTCTTTTCCTTAAAAAATATTAGACTTGTGCACGGCGACATCATTTAATCCAAATAGATTTGTTGAAATTTAGTTTTTCCGGTTTCGAGTTCTACTCGAAACGAGTTCCACTGGTACTCAAAATCATAAAACGAGCAAAATGGTTAATTAGTTGTCTGTTTTATCTGTTTCATGATTTATACAAATTGCGTTTTGGAGTTACAGAATTCTGATAGATTGCCGATCACCCAAAATGTGGGTGAATCACAACTCATTTGAAACCAAACGCACAAGTCTAAAAAAAATACCAATTAACCATAGAATCAGATGGAATCCAACTAGATTAATATTGGGGATGGAGAGTAGAATAATGCAAGGTTTAATTGAGAGGCAAACAAGGACCAGGTGAGTGGGTAACAGAGAAAAAAACAACGTGCAGGCAAGCCTCTGTAGTAAAGTCACTCCAAACTTTAAATTACAACAAAAATAATAACAAATCACAGGGCGCCACGATCACTTGTCTTTCCCAGCTTGTCTCAAATGAATCTAGGAGGAGACCAATTATAGCCGGAATGAAAGATCAATATAGTGAAAAGTTTTAACATTTATTCAGACATCAACATTTATATACACAACAAAATACCATCCAATAAAAATAGCCTCAATGGGCTCAAAACCCTTTGGTCAGCAACTGGAAAAATACAATATAAAGTGCACACTGCAAAAAACAATAAGTAAAGGGAAGTAAAGATAAATGGCTATGAATAGTCACTAGCATACACTATCCCTTCACAACATCCACTTGGGATAATAGCTGTAAATCACCCAAATGGGGATGGGAATGAGTCAATTACTGATGGATAATCATAGGAGTCACTAGCAAATAATTCTCAAATGCAAAGTCAAAGTGCAAGAAAAACTCAAAGTGCCAAATGCATATAAAAATCAAACTGCTGATACCAAAAGCACAGGGTCGTCTGTCACTGTGCTCAACGCGTTTCGTCGGTCATCCGACTTCCTCAGGAGCTTGTGTCTTCTGTGCCCATCTTCCTGCTTTTAAACTTGCCGGTCTTCGCGTTCTAATTGATGATCGCGCATGCGCGGATCACTACGAATGCAATGTCATACGGCATGACGTCCGGATGTCGGTACCGCGCATGCGCGTATGACCACCGTGGAACGCAACATAACTTTATTGCCAATCTGCACATTTACACAACTGTGCCGGCAAAGTTAGCACGGCTCAGAATCAGTGCAACCTGTGGTTACACTTATATCTAAAAAACTGCTAACAATCAAATCTAAAAATAGTCAAAGGTATGAATGGGACTTTATGTTAAAAACCTTTTCTCCAAAGATATTTTGTTGTGTATATATATATTTTGATGTCTGAATAAATTGTAAAACGTTTCACTACATTCATCTCTCATTCCGGCTATAATTGGTCTACTCCTAGATTAGCTGAGAGGCAGACTGGATATGAGGATGAAAAAGATAAGATGAACTAATAAGGTCAGATGGATTGTACTGAGCTGAAATGATGCAAAGACGGTCATTTGGGGCCAATAAAGGTACTTGTGAATTGTTAGATTTTTAGAAGTTTGAGATAGCCGATTAAATGTGATAAGGAGGTGTATTCCAAGTGACTAGAGTACAAAGCTGAGTGGAAACAAGGAGCACAAAGAAGAGAAGGGGGAGTTTAAAGGTTTTTTAGGTGAGAATTTAAACAAGGCAGGTAAGTTTGAAAAGCAAGGTGAATCAAATACATACCTGCTTATGGTGCTTTTAATACATGAACAGTTAATTATGTCGAATTTACAACTAAACTGATACATTTAGGACATACAACTAGATATATTTTCTTGGTTTAGAGCTATTTAGTTGTTTTTCAATAAACTCTTTTCTAAAACTATCTTGAATGCTGTTTATGTCTTTAGAAATGTTATTTGAGAAAGGATGAGGCATATCTCCTGGGGATGACATAAAAGTCCAGACACTCGTGGTATATTATGTGGACCGAGCAGAGCTGATAACAAATCATTCTGATCCCAAATTACTATGCCTGAGGTGCCAGGGCAATTAATGGTTTCACCTCCTGACCAATCAGTATGCAGAGCTATGATCTGATGAATCAGAGTTGAAAATGAACTGACTTTTTTCCTAATGTTCAAAAGTTATTTTAAAAATGAATGCACATTGTCTCACAGCAGGCACAAGTAGAGAACACTTTGTGCTAATAGCTTGTTTCCCTAATGATCATCCAGAGATGGTCAGGAAACTAAATTCTTTGTATCTTAAAAAGGCAAAAGTAGTTTTTCAACTTCCAAGTGTATTTTAAATGTATATATATATATATATTTTTTTATATATAACATTGGCAGATATTACTTTTAAACTTTTGAACTATTTCCATTTGAAACTTCGTGTGAAAATCTATAACATGTTTTTCTAGCCCCACAAACAGCAACTAAATGCTAAAATGATATTGAGTCTTCAAATAATGGACATTCAATTCTATAGAATAAAAAACAGTATTTGGAATTCAGTAAGAAATTTCCCCTTTCTGACCGAGCACCATAACCGTTAAGGTCTGCTGTAGTGCTTATGGTACCAGGAGTGCCCTGGTACCCTCCCCCATCAAAGATAGTTGAACTATTTTAAAATGGTTTAACCTTTTACCTGCGGCCTGCTGGGCTCTTCCTCCGCTCCTCAACTACTGCCTTTGGTAAGTCAGAAGCTACTAAACAGGACTTTCAGTACGTTGTCCTGAGCTAAGCCCTGCAATGTAGAGCTAGCTCATTGGCTGAGGGCATCAGCTGATCACTCTTAGCAAATGAGCTTAAGCCTGCACTTCACAGAGAGAGAACTTCCAATCTCCATAGGAAGTAGTGGAGATGTGGAGTCACACCTGGTGGACACCAAGAAAGATGTCAACCCATTCTAAAATGGTTTGACTCCTTTCAATGGGGAGGGGGGATTGCCAGGGCAACCCTGGCACCTTCAGTGCACTGTAGTGGCTATGGTGATTTGAGTGTTCCTTTAATAAACATTAATTAATTGAAGCTTTTGAACAAAGTGCCAGAGTATGCTGACTGCCACAGAAATTTGGGGTTATTCATTAAACCAGAAATGTTGGGAAATATCACACATGGGAAAGTAGTTGAGTTTGAGATATTTTCTATATCTTGCCTAATATTTGCAGTAATCTTTTGACTCTCTTCAAATCCTGGTTTAGTGAATAATGCAAATAAATCACCTATTTTTATTACTGCTGCAAACATGCATGGTCAGTGAAGTTAATTTTAATATATATATATATATATATATATATATATATATATATATATATTTACCAACTTTACAATCCACATAAAATGTTGGTCTAACTTCTTCTTGCCTATATCTATGGAGCTGGTTTGAATTTTCTAGTATGTCTTTTATTATTATTTTCATGACCAGCTTCAATGAGTTGTTCTCTCTATGAATATGCATACACATGTGCAATTGAGATATTACCCTTTGAGTAACTCGGGGAGGTGGTGGGCTGAGCCCTTCGTGATCCATCAATCTGAGCATCGATCCACATTTTAAAGTGTTCCCTAACAAGCATAATGAGCTCCATATTTCCAAGAATGGTTATTAACTTTACTATGTCAGAGGATCATTGAAAATCATTTTCCTGTAGAAAATGAACAGTTAAAAATTTTAAGAACGTTTAGTCCGGCTGCTGTATCTTTTAACGATGTCTCACTATTGATGGTAATTTAACCGGTGACTCAATGTTGATAGTAATTACAGTCTCAAAGTTACATGCCATGTCAACCAGTCATCCTTACATTTCTCATAATTGCATGTTAAGAGTCAGAGGTGCAATTATTTATATGACTAAAATGCAGAGATCCCATTGACGAGCTTACAGTGTCTTATCTGGGTGATTAATGGGTTTCATACAGTTTTGAAAACCTATGCCAATTTTCCCAAGTCATCATTGATATTCTACTTGTTAAAGTCAGTTATATAAACTGACGCCCTGTCCATGTACCATGTGTTAACTGTTGTGCTATTTCTTAGGGATCTATTCACTAAATTCCAATTTAAACCAACTGTTGAAAAAAGTTGCTTGAAAGTAATGTTTTCCCAGGTGAGTTTAAGCTGGAATTGCCAATTGCTAGGATTTTCAATATTACATTTACTTATCTCTTATATTTAACAAACTTGTGTTTTCCAGGCCTGAAATATAGAATAACATATCTCCCAACCTTGGCCCAGCTGGAATTGGTAAGGGTCTTCCAAAGGAGCTTCATCAATGGCATCACTGGTGATGTCCCTAAATGGGCATGCCCACCCTGAAAGTAGTCCATCCACTGAGGGGGCATGTGAGCCTGGTGTCAAGCAGCCAATCTCATAGGCAGTCTCCTGGCCAGCCCTCTACATCGAGGACCATGCAGTGACCATAAAGGTCTCCTTGCATGGTCCTAGTAACCCCTGCACAGTGCGAGCATGTCTAATGATGTGTCCGTGCTGTGCTGCCCCCGGGTTCTCAATGGTTCACAATGGGTTTCTGAAAAATGGTGCAAAGTACTATAAGTGGGACAATCACCATGGAAACCAGTGTAATCAGGCATGTACAACTCTCCTATGCATTAAATCTCAGGAAGATCAACAAACACATCTAATGTATCCTTCGGAAGGGCAAACACCCCTGCATAGCTCTGGCAAAACTACAGAACGCCAGGTTTAACCTAGGTTTCAATAGCCCCAGTAACCTTGATCTAAGTCTTGTTATGTACTTTAGTTATGCTCTACAGTGTTTTAATAACCAGCATTTTCACGCAGTGGGGTTGGTCCAATTAATTTCCCCCAATATTAAGCTAAGCTAACTTCTCCCATACTACCACAGGAAGTCAAACAACCCCCTCCTATACTACACAATGAAAACTGGTCAAACTGTGATATAACATATACCAGTAGTTCTGTCTCTGAATTCTCTTTATTTATAATCCCTTGAGAGTTATCTTCTACATGGAATGCTACACTAAGGAATTGACTCTAATAAGGGACTGTGTCAACGGTTTCATTATTTATATTATGTGTTATAGGCATACTGCCATAAATAGGGACTCTTTTTAACCTCACTATTTGCCTTTAAGTACTTGCTTATCACTTTCAATCTGAGTCTGCCAAGTAAGCCCTGAAAATAATCACAGTTTTTTGTTTTTTTTTTAAAGATTTAAAGGTGTAATGATATTTTAATTTGATCTATTTGGCTGAGAGTGAAATAGAATGACTAGCTGCCCTTTTTAATAATACATGTTAGCTATGAGTTATTAATTATAATTAATAAGCAATCAATCTTTTTACATACAGAGTAACCAACTGGATACAGTTTTGCTATTTTGATGTTAAATTTGAAATTCACTTTAAATTCCTATTAAATCCTCAATTTAGTGAATAATCCTTCCAATATTATTTTTTTAAAATACATATCTGAATTTAAACAATCCATCAAACTAGGTATTGGTTGGTTTAATACAATAAGCACAAATCAACATTTTATTATTGATTCCAAAGTTTGTGAAATCATTATTACCTCTCTATTATGTTCAAAGCAAGTTGATTCCTTTTAAATTATAATTAATATTTTGCAATTAACTGTTAGCACATTAAAAAGGGCAGCTAGTCGTTTTATTTCAATCTGATCCAAATAAAAAGAAATTAAGAATATCAATTACACATGTAACTCTGTTCAACAAAAAGCATTGTTTCACCATTGAATATGTAGGGATACAATGGTCTGCTAAGACTTCCATAAACTCTAATATTTGTTTGTATTGGCAGGAAACATTCCAGTGGGAACAACACCATGTCTACAATTTCTGTAAGTGCTGTAATATACTCATAGTGAGTCTTTTTCTTTTTTTAACTTTTTTTTTTCTTTCATTGACTTATATATTGTGTATTTTGTACTGAATTTATGGATCCCATTCTCCATGAATGGAAAAGAATGGAAAATTCATAAAGCAACCGGTACAGGAAAATTTAACTTATCGTTCTCCAGGCGGAGTTCCAAAACATTTCTACATTAAAGAATAAAATAAACCTTGCATAAATTAAATGTTTTTTTTTTTGTTCTTTCTTCACTGTGCATAATTTATCACATACTCCACTTGAGTTTTGGTCATCTGAGACATTTATATTTTCAGAAAAATAAGAAATGATCTAATGTTCTTTAGGCTGTACGGATGTAAATGTGGTCATTAAAAATGGTGAAAAAAAAGAAGCAATTTCTCCCGTTATTTCTGCTATATCCTGCATTGAGAAAAATTCTAAATTCATGTCAAACATTGACATTTAAATTTGTTTCTATTTCTGTGCCAAAACTTTCTTTGTAATAGTAAGATGTGCATCATTTGCATTATTTTATATTATAAAAATGCTTATAAAAAAATCAAATAAATGTTACGAATAATACTTTTTTAAATATGTATTCTTTCTTCATATCGGAAAAAGATACAGTTTAAAATGTAATTACAGAAAATAAATACACATAAACTCAGAAATAATATGTCTTATCTGCTGTTTTGTGTATTATTGTGATCTTAATTTTAAGGAAGGTGACTTTTCAAATGCAAATTGAGGCTGGTCAAAGATGTTTGCTTCAATGTAAATATACAGAATATTATTTTATTATTTGTTTATTCCCTGTGTAAATGAGAGATAATAAAATGGAGAGTCCATGGTATCACTTTTCTTGCAGTCCTTCTGATAGTGAATACAAACAGAATACAGTAGTTGTTAAAAAATAGCTTATTAAGTGATACCCTGATTTCATTTGTAACAACAATCAATTGTTTGCACTAATTGATTATTATAGTAGTTATTATTACTGGCATTTACAAAGTGGGGAAAAAAAACAGTTCAATATAAACAGACCAATACAAAAGATAAATATCTATCACCTGAAGATAGCAAGTGAAAATAAAAACTAAAGGTTAAAATGGGTAAATGAGACAAAAAGTAGCAGGGGGAATTCGGAGGTGATGGCAGAGAGAATTAATAGTATAATAACAGTAACTGGTAACATGTGAAGGGAATGAGGAGGTGATTGACTATGATGCCAAACAGCTGGAAGAACATGCTATACATTTAGAAGGAACCAGGATGAATGGATATTGCTTAGTAAAAATGAAGTGACTTTGTTGCAGATGTTTTGTGGACTTTTCCTAAAGAAGAGAGATACCCTGTTATTTTAAGGACTTAACAGCTAGGAGGGGCAATGTGTTTGGGGGTGGGTGGTAGAAGACTCTCTGCAGTAAGGTCACTAAACAGCAATCTCAAGGCTCACAGAATGTGATAATTTTATTTAAAAACACCTCACAGTGAATAAGTGAGAGCGCAGGATCTTGTATGTTGTATGTATGAATTGACCGCAGCAGCACCCTATAATGTATACATATTCAGGTGAGTGCAGCCTCCTGGTTTTATATATACTCTGAACACAATTATAAATGCAACACTTTTGTTTTTGCCCCCTTTTTTCATGAGCTGAACTCAAAGATCTAAGACTTTTTCTATTTCACCAAAAGGCCTATTTCTCTAAAAAATGGTTCACCAATCTGTCTAAATCTGTTTTAGTGAGCACTTCTCCTTTGCCGAGATAATCCATCCACCTCACAGGTGTGGCATATCAAGATGCTGATTAGACAGCATGATTATTGCAAAGGTGTGCCTTAGGCTGGCCACAATAAAAGGCCACTCTAAAATGTTTTCAGACCAATTTATTCAGCCAAACAAAATGTTCTTGCCTTGCGCAAGTCTAAGGATAAGTCAATTCTCACTTAGAATGTCTCGATGATATATTATCATTTTTATACACACCCTGTACCAGTTTAATCTTCATTTTTGTACAGAATAATCTTACAGTATGCTTTAAGAATCATTGTAGATCCTCGTAGGACTTTTGACATATGCTAAGAAAGCCTTGTTTCTAAAACCTGAGTTTTCTCAGAGTATGAATATGAGACATCCTCCTGAATCCCTAAAATAAAAAACTTTATAAAGAAACTGTAACTTTTTATGTGGATTACAGTTAAAACTATATTCATTCTTATTACCACATGTTTTTATTTTTAAGAATAGGAAAATGTACTGTATATCTTTAAAACACAAAATAATATCGAGAGAAGCCCAGCTAAAGAATAATTTACATTTCAAGATCTCTTCTTATCTTTGTGATACTACAACTTTTATTTATTTCTTTTGTCAACAAAGCTGCTAAATACCATAAATTATGTGAGATGAACAGCAAGACGTAAGGGAACTTAATGAATTCTCTGCAAAGTGTGAATCGTACTGTTCGCAGAGTCTTAGGGTTGACACTTAGACATCTGTGCGTGGCATACCTGATATTCAAACTTCCTCTTGCTGAGATTATTTGTAATGTTTGCATTGTTAGCGCGTGAACTCATGCTAGGTCAACTTCTGTCTTTATATCTACATGAAATGTAAATTGTGACTGAACTCGATCAACTTATGACTTTCCAGTTCATTGCCAGATGAATAGATTAGCAAACATTATCTGTATCAGTCACCTACACCAGATATACAAAGTAAAACAATAATACAAGAATATTTAACCAGGAAATGTGCATGCAAGGTAGTTTCTAACTAATCGTGGGGGGGTTAGACGTTATTACTACTCAACTTGCATTGTTGATATATAATTTGGAATGAAGAAAGTAGATCACACAGGCATTGAATCTGCTACTACCCGGCTGGATCCTTATCAACTGCGCTATTTCACCTAGGATTATAAATTACATATTTTGCTCAAGATCTTCTCACTGTGATGAAGCCAAGTGAAAATACTTAAAGGGACACTCTTTGAGTCTGTTATGGTGCCTGGAGGACCTGAGAGCCGTCTTACCTTAAGGGGTTACACTGTATACAAACCGTTTGCAATGCTTTTAAACTCTAAAAAACAAACAAACATTTTTTTCCTATATTATGTTCACACTGCCTAGCATATTGTACATTTAATTATGTGGAAGAATCTCTTCTTAAATTTCATTTTGCACTGAATATTTCATGAGTAGAAATCTCACATGTATGTTGTTGTGTATGTAATAGGGTTTTGTCTTCCACTTTATGTTGTGAGCCAGAATAGCCGGTTTTACATCTCTGATAGAATGTACTCTTGACCCTAAAGCTTATGTACCAGAAGCGGTTCTTTTAATACAGGTATCTCCTGCTGTGACTGATGTGCCTTGGGCTAACCAAGTCTCTCATTCCTTCCTCTACACTGTCATGCGATACTATCAGTTGTAACGAATGATGCTGCCAGGCTTATCTTTTAGCTGTCTCTTCTTTTAAACCGCATGCTTATGCCAATCATTAAATTGACTTTTCATACATTTCACAATGCAAATTAAATTATTCACACTACAAAGCTACAAAGCCCTCAATACCTCTACAGTTTATAATTGTACGCTTACTTGATCACCCCAACTCTACTAGTGGCCTCTTCTTGACCTCTGTCACTCTTGCTAATGTACAGGACTTCACAAGGTCACATCAATTCTTGAATAATGACCTATCTTGTCCTATTAGGCATCTCCTAATCTCTAGTCCTTTGAAGTAAAACTGTCCTATTCCGAGTAGTGACATTTCCTGTTTCCTTCATCCCAGAAAATGGTATTGCTGTTTTTACTGGGGTAAATATAGCTAAAGCACTAAGTAAAAACTCACTTACCTTCTCTGCTATTTGGCATTCCGAGGTAACAGAATTGTCCCATGACACCTCAGGTGTTCACATGAATTCCCGGGCACTTACGGAAAAGTTTTGTACAATCACTTATGGGCTCAGCATTTTCACCAGCAATGACATATACTTACATGTGCAGAACATATGACACTAGGAAATAAATCTTCCATTTAACAGCCATGCATCATTCTATGGGCTAAAATAGTCTATAACCACTCTAGCCTAGCTAGCACTTAGGAATGACATTAAAGGACCACTCTAGTGCCAGGAAAACATACTCGTTTTCCTGGCACTAGAGTACCCTGAGGGTGCCCCCACCCTCAGGGACCCCCTCCCGCCGGGCTCTGGAGAGAGGAAGGGGTTAAACTTACCTCTTTTTCCAGCGCCGGGCGGGGAGCTTTCCTCCTCCTCTCCATCTTGATCGCGACGTCATCGGCTGAATGCGCATGCGCGGCAGGAGCCGCGCTCGCATTCAGCCGGTCGCATAGGAAAGCATTTACAATGCTTTCCTATGGACGCTTGCGTGCTCTCACTGTGATTTTCACAGTGAGAAGCACGCAAGCGCCTCTAGCGGCTGTCAATGAGACAGCCACTAGAGGATTTGGAGGCTGGATTAACCCTCATTATAAACATAGCAGTTTCTCTGAAACTGCTATGTTTATAAAAAAAAGGGTTCATCCTAGAGGTACCTGGCACCCAGACCACTTCATTAAGCTGAAGTCGTCTGGGTGCCTAGAGTGGTCCTTTAAGTATATTTTTTAATGTGAGCTGAGGATTTGTTCCAGATCCACTACATTTTCTTTTACTATTAAATAATATACACATTGATCGGCAGCACAAGAAAGGTGTTGCACCACAAGAATGTAAAATTCAAATATTATGGGTAGGAAATTAATTTATTAGTGAGGAATCTTGCAGCATGAATTCTATCTACTACAGGGAAGCACTTTGAATGTGCTGCACATCGATCGAAGATGTACCAGATCTTCTGGAACACATAGTGGTTTCAGAAACACCAGTCATGGACTGATTGTTGGAATAAGTTCATCTCATTTGAGGATGCGTTAGGACTCTTTTGCAGATAATATTCTATATAAGTTGCCCTTTGTCTGGTGTCTGGAATTAAATATACAAGCTCTGTAACTCGTAGAGAATAACACAGAAAAAAAAAATCAAGGAGAAACTGGTATTCATTACATTTAACTACAACTTTGATTAATTCAGTTAAGTAGAAGGGAAACATTTTGTGGTTTATTCCATGGGGGAATAAGCTTTTATTAGGTTATGAAAGTGCAAAGAAAGATGATGAATGAGTCAAGAGAGATGTCTTTATACCCATAATGCACCCAGTATGCATTGTTTGTCATTTATTTTTTAATCAGCAAAGAAGGACTTATGTATGTGGGTCTTTCTATAATTAGATTGTTGATTTGATAATACCGCCTTAATTATAAACAGATAATAAGCTCTGTGGGACAGGAAATGGTACAGTTTTTGTCAGTGCTTAATATCTCTTGTTAAACACAAAGATGTCTATTCAATAAATACGGAGCTGTGATGAATTAACAAACGGTTTTGCAATTTTTAGACAAAAAAAAGTGCATCTTGTTGAGTTTTTCCAATTCTGTTGTTTTTTTGGCAAATAAAAAAGTTCAGTTTGTCATTTGTGTGTGTTTGATTTTCCGTTGTAGTATGAGACCCTCCTTATACCAATTCATATATATATTAACATTTGAAATTATATTTTACACTTGGGCTTGGCAGATCCACCATGCTTTTCTTGACAAAAGTTGCTTATGCATGGTGGTTGTCAATACGGAGTGTGGTTCTCCAGAGTGGGGTTCTTCAGCAAGTATAATTCATGTACTAGAAATATAAGGTAATTAATACGTTACTAAAGAAGGTATCCTAAACAGAGGCGAGCTAAACATTGTACTGCACCCAGCACCCTAGTGCACAAGAAAACCACCAGACGAACCGATAGAGCAGCTCCATGAGGCTGCCAAGAACAGACAGGAAGATTGTGTGCCACGAATGGCTGATTTTAGAAAGCAGCCTTGCTAGGTTTCCACCTGGCAAGAATTCATACTTCCTAGTAACTGTATGCCACCTTATGAACCTACCACACCACATTCCCTAATTAGTGCACAGAGGTCCCAGATCTTGTTTTAGGAGAGACCATTGCTCGGATTTGCAAGTCACTCCATAGGAAGATGTTTCGGCAGCAGTTCACCTGAATGATGAGTTAAAACATTTGTACAATTATAAACAAACCATATAAATTCTTACTTTTAAATCTAATTAACGTGTACCCATCCGCTCACTTCTCAGTCACTTATACTCATCAAGTCATGCTTACCAATGGCATATGCCCAAATAGTCACTTCTACCCATCTAATCATATGCTACAAACTAGGTGCATTCACCAACCTAGGCAAACACCCAGTCCCATATCACCGTCAACTCATATACACTCAGTTACGTACCAAATAACCTTCCACCTTTGACCCAGTCACGTACCAAGTAACCTACCACCATTGACCTACCCACTCATATACAACCATCCACCAACTGCAACATGCACACTTTACCCACAGGCTCATATCTGCACATGACATATGCATTCAGATATACACAAGTACACACAATTAGACATTTATATGGACTAAATAAAAGTTGTGAACTATATTCCCATAATGTTCTTTTTTTTTTTTTTTTTCAACTCTTTATTTAAATGTCGACTGGCACATTGCATCATATTTCTTTTGGCCTACGCAGAGGCCCAATCAATAGGATCATCTTAAAAGTTGCAATACAGAAAGGAAGGGTATGTTAGTGCATAGAAAACGTTTCTCAATTGGCTTGCGCAGAAGCCTTTCAGCCATATCTTTGTGTTGTGCCGAGTCCACATGTATTTAAAATTAAATTTCGTCTCAATTCGTAGGTATGTACATTCTTTGAAGACTATTGTACAGTGAGACACATATAAGTACAAAATATCTATCAAAATAACATATAATAAAATAAACTAGGGTAATATATGTACAGTATATGACAGGAACTGTAAAACCAGTAACGTTGGGTATGTCATACTATAAGTTGTATCTTCACGACTATTGGTTATGGGGTTATGCTGATTTGTTATATGTCATATTGTTCCCAGAGCGCCCAAGTTTTTTGGAAGGAGGCATTGGACTCGCGAACCTGTGCAGTAAGCTTGTCCATCAGGTAATTATCCCTGATTTTGGAGAGGACTAGGGAGATCGGGGGTACTTCTTGTTTGATCCAATATTGTGCTAATGCTCTACGAGCTGCCAGGTTAAGCATATTTAACAGCTTTTGGTCGTGTTTATTTAGCCCCTCCGTTGGCCGTGATAGTAGGCAAGCCCACGGGTCAAGTGTTATCCTGCGTTGCATAATGCTCGAGGTTAGGTCTGTAACTTTTCCCCAGTATTCTTTAACCTTGACACAGTGCCACCACATGTGGATGTATGTGCCCTTCTCTCCACAGAGCCTCCAGCAGGTGTCTGTGGGACTTAGTTGCATATGGCATTGTTTAACAGGGGTCGTATACCACCAGAGTAGTATTTTGTAAGATTGCTCCTGGAGGGCTGTGCATACGGAAACTTTTGCATTGGCCTCCCAGATATCCTGCCAGTCCGTCCCGTCTAATGTCTCCCCTAAGTCCGTCTCCCATTTGTCTGTGTATGTCTGGTTGCCCCAGGTCCCTGATTCTAGGCATATATGATTGTATAATAACGATATTAGTTTGGTTGGCATACGCTCTTGCAAGCAAAATTTCTCATAGAAGGTGAGCGGCTTGGCTATTGCCGTTCTGACTTCTCTGGTCTGTGCGAAGTCCCGTACCTGGAGATATCTGAAGAAGTCACTCGTTTTTAGTGGGGCCAGGGATTGCAGATGTTGGTAAGTAACTAATTGGTCGTTTGAATACAGGTGTGTGTAGCGTTGTAGACCTGTGGCCTCTATGCCCTGAAACTCTCGTGCCCTCAGTCCGGGTGGGAACGCTCTGTTGCGCAAGACCGGAGTCATTGGTGACGGTAAGTCTGTGAGTTTAAGTTTCTTTGCGACTCTGTCCCATAAGCTTAGGGAGTTAAGGATCGCCGGGCATTCTGTCCGTAGAATTACTCTATGTTCTCTGGGCACCCATATTAGGAATTGCGGTAGGTCAGCTCCTGTCATGAGGGATTCTATGTCCACCCACCTACGTTGATTAGTCGGGCAGTGCCAGTGAGCTATTTGAGCTAATTGTGCGGCCTTGTAGTAATGGTGCAGGTGTGGCATACCTAAACCTCCCCTCCATTTAGGGTTATACAGAGTAGCCTTGGCTATCCTGGGTCTTTTTCTTTGCCATATGAAGGCGTCGATTGCCTTTTGTGTGTCTGCTAGGTCATTTTTGGTGACCCGGATCGGGAGTGCTTGGAAGAGGAATAGTAGTCTTGGCAGTATATTCATTTTTACTGAATGTATCCGGCCAAGCCATGTAATCGGTTTGTCTGTCCAGTTGTCTAGGTCCGTTTTAAGTCTGTTGAGCAGCGGTGTATAATTGTGTTGGTAAAGTGCTTTGTGGTCTGCGGTTAGCCTGACGCCTAGGTATGTGAGTGTGGTCGTAGATGTTTTGATGTGGTGCGTACGTCTAATGTATAGTAACTCTTGTTCGGGAATGTGAAATGGTAGCGCTATTGATTTGGTGAGATTGACTTTGTACCCGGATAACTCCCCGTAAATTTGAAGTAGTTTTTCCAGATTCGCCATTGAGGGAATCGGGTCTGTCAGTGTGAGGAGGATATCGTCCGCATATGCTGCTGTTTTATATTGCTCCCCCCAATTTGCACCCCTTTAATATTTGGATCTGTTCTGATGAGATGCAGGAGTGGCTCCAATACTATCGCGAATAACAGTGGCGACAAGGGACAACCCTGTCTTGTACCATTGCTCACTCGAAATGGTGTCCTCGGGGCGCCCGTTATTATGGTTTGTGCCTGTAGGTCTGTGTATAGGGCTTTTATGGCCGTGATGTATGTGTCCGGGAAGCCTTGTAATTGTAGTAATTGGAACAGGAAAGACCATTGGACCCTGTCAAAGGCCTTCTCTGCGTCAAGGGACAGTGCCAGGGCTGGTGACTTAGAGTTAGACATGAGCCACAACAGATCAGCTCCTCTGCGTGTGTTCTCGTATAATTGGCGCCCTGGCATGAAGCCTACTTGGTCTGGGTGTATTAATTTTGGGAGCAATGGGGTTAGTCTCCTCGCCAGTATCTTTGCGAATATTTTTAAGTCTGCGTTTATAAGTGATATAGGTCTGTAATTAGTGGCTAGTGTTCCGTCTTTGTCCGGTTTGGGGATTAAAATAATGTTGGCCGTAGCCATGTCGCGATCTGGGGTGCCGCCTTGGAGGAAGTGGTTGTATAATTTGGTGAGGTGGGGGGCTAGTTCCGGTTTATACCTTTTGTAATAGCTCATGTCGTACCCGTCCGGGCCCGGTGCCTTGCAACCTTGAAGGGTTGCTATCACCGATTCTACCTCCTCCTGTGTGATGGGGCTCTCTAGAATGTTGGCCTCCACTGTGGACACCTGGGGGAGGTTTAATTGGGTCAGGAATTCTGTTATGCGAGTGGTATATTGTGTCTGCGCTTCCCCTTCTCTTGGTGTGTGGTTGTACAGGTTCTGGAAATATTCGGTGAACGTGCTATTGATATCTTTCGGGGTGTGTACCAGGTCATTGGCAGCTGTTCGCAGCGTGTTTATGGGTTTACGCCCTGGTCTGGGTCGGAGGGTCCTTGCAAGTAATGTGTCCATTTTGTTGGCTTTTTCATAGAAAAAGCGCTTGGACCAGACTAAGGAGCGTGCTATGTCTGCTATGGTGAGTTCTTTTATAGTGTGACGTATGGTTTGTAGTTTTGTGTATATTGTGGTTGTGGGCGCCTGCTTATGTCGTTGCTCTAGTTTCCTCATTGTGGTTTGTAATTCTAGGAGGCGTTTCGTTTTGGTTCGCTTTTTATGTGTGGCTGCCTGTATAAGGTGTCCCCGTAACACCGCTTTGTGGGCTGCCCACAATGCGGTCGGGTTGATGTCCTCCGTGTCGTTAGTGGTGAAGTAGTCTAATATTTTCAGTCGGGTAGTGGCGGATATGTCGTTGTCAGAGAGTAGGTCCGAGCGTAAGTCTCCATGTCCATGTGTTGCGATGTTGACCTATGCCTAAGGTTATAGTCACATCTGCATGATCCGACCAAGTGATATTGTTAATTTCTGAGTGTATTAGTTTTGCCATGCCCGCTCCGTTGAGGAGGAGGTTGTCTATTCTGGAGTAAGTAGTGTGGGGTGCGGAGTAGTATGTATAGTCTAAGGTGTCTGGGTGTTGAAGTCTCCACGCATCCATTAGTCCAGTGCGTTGTAGAAAGGTATGGAGGAGTTTGTCTTGACCCCCTCTCCCCTGTGAACGCTGAGTCCCTGTTTTAGAGCTACGGTCGGTCGCCGGGCTGGGTACGGCATTTAGGTCTCCTCCCACCACCATTATGCCTCCCTGTAGGGAGGTGAGTAGGGATGTTATTGCATTCCAGTATTCGCTGTCTGGCTTGTTGGGTGCGTACAGATTCACTATGTGCAGTTTGGTATTGTAGTAGTTGCCGGTGATAGCCAGATATCTGCCTTCAGAGTCCTTCTGTGTGTGTGTGACCGTATAAGGGCATCTCTTGTGTATGAGTACGGCCACGCCTGCTTGTTTACGTAGCGCCCTGGCTTCGTGGACAGTGTTGTATATGTTATCCCCTATTTTGGTTGGCGAGGCCTTCGGTATGTGGGTCTCCTGTACTAACGCTATGTCTGCTTTTTTAGCCTTGAGGTCTCGTAGGAGTAATCTGCGTTTGGTAGGTATGTTTAGGCCTTTGGCGTTAATGGATAAAATTTTTAGTGTCATGTGCCCGTTACTCTCGTGTGGCGTGTGATTGCTGAGTGTGTGTCTTCCCTACCTGTCCGTTGTCCGTAAGTCTCTCTCTCTTTGACATACTGCATGTCTTGGCTCTTTAACCATGTCTGTTTCCTACCTCCAGTCGTGTTAGTCATACCCAAAATCATAAATAAAAACATGAACAAAAACGTAAAATAACAGTAAACATTTGGTACACAGTAATGTAACAATTTGCGCACACTGGTCTTACAACTCGCCAGTGTCGGGTGGGGGTGCCCCTCTCCTTCGCAGGTCCGAATTTTCTCCTGCGGGGGGGGGGGGGGGAGTCTCCATTCCACTGTGCCTCTGTATGAGGCCTCTCAAACTGTACCAGGGTTGTGGAGCCTAGCTCCGTATCTTGAAGCCCTCTGAGCTTAATGGGGTAAGGGCGGGAGGCGGGGGGGGGGGGAGGGGAGCATACAGGGGCGTGTTGCTTATCAGGTCTACCCATTAAATGTGAACCTGTTACCCCTTGCTACTAACGGCTCTCTGGGTCTCTAATTGATCCAGGGATCTGTTTGATCTGCCGTATTTATGTCGGGGAAGTTATGAGGGTGGTACAACACACGTTATTGTAATAACCCCATTTGTAACATTTATGCACGTAACAAGGCCTTATTATTTTTTTTTTTTATTTATTTTTTTTTCTCAAAATAATATAGTTTTTTTTCAACATTTTGGTGTTGCCTTTTACCTAACACATGTAACTATGTTTATCAGGTTGCTGATATGGATAGGGTGCCGCTATCTTGGGGGGGGGGGAGGGGAGGGGGGGGGTGCCCCAATGAGCTGGCAGTGTGCCGCATGTTGGGGTACTCCGTGTGGGGGTCATCATATCCCAACATACAGCACACAAGCACACCCCACCTCCACGGATCGCTCCTTCAGAGCTGTGTGCAAAAAATTAAGTCCCATATATAAGACATTAACTAGGCAAAGGCAGCATACGATACCAATCAGCTGAGAGCGGTGAGGTGTACGGCAGTTCAAGTGAGTCTTTCTCTCCTTAGGGACCGGGTCCCGTCAGGTTGGGAGAGTGAATCTTAGGTGGTTGTAATGTAACCGCTGAGAGTCTCATGTGTGGCAGTCCGTCGAGGCTTTCGCTGTTTTGATGGTTGTCCAGTTTGCGGGTGAGTCTTGGGGGGAGGGGTGCCCCAATGAACTGGTAGTGCACCGCATGTTGGGGTACTCCGTGTGGGGGTCATCATATCCCAACATACAGTACACAGGCACTCCCCACGTAGAAAACCCCAACTAGGCAGAGACAGCGCATGATACCTATCAGCCATCGGCAATAAGGTGTACGGCAGTTCAGGTGAGTCTTTCTCTCCCTAGGGACCGGGTCCCGGCAGGTTGGGAGAGTGAGTCATAGGTGGGTGTGAGGTGACCGCTGAGGGTCTCAGGTGTGGCGGTTCGTCGAGGCTTTAGCTGCTTTGGCGACTGTCCAGTCAGCGGGTAGATCTTCAAGCCCTGGCGGTGTTTCCCCGGATAGGGCAAAGCTTCTTGGTGGTTCTATCTGTAGGCTCCGAAGGAATCTTAGTGGGTCTCCTCCTGACAGCAGGGTGTAGGTAGTCCCGGCCTTGAAAGCCACCAACTTGAAGGGGTGTCCCCATGTGTATTTGATTTCCCGCTCTTGAAGCAGAGTTGTCAGGGGTCTCCAGTTTCTCCTGCGTTGCAGAGTGGTAGGGGAAAAGTCCTGATATAAGGTGATGATTGAGTTTTGATAATTAAGCTCGTTGGCCCTAGCATACTTCATTACCGCTTCTTTTGTGGAGTAGTAATGAAAGCGGATGATGATGTCTCTCGGTGCCTGTCCCTCCGTTCTACGGGCTCTGAGCGCTCTGTGTGCTCGATCGATTGCCCAGTAAGTATCAGGGATATCTGGGAGTAAGTGCTTGAAGTAGTGCTCCATTTTGCTCACCAGGTTCCCTTCCGCGGCTGTTTCAGGGAGGCCTCTGAGTCTCACGTTATTGCGTCTGGAGCGGTTGGCGAGGTCTTCCACCGTAAGTTCCAACTCACAGATCCGCTGTTCCATTGCTCTTGAATATGATGCGGCGTTATTATGGGCCTGAGTGACCAGATCCATCTTTTCCTCTAGGGCCGCAGTCCGGGCTCCCAGCGCCTGGATTTCTGCCTTGACCTCTCTCGTGCTGTTG
Organism: Pelobates fuscus; assembly: GCF_036172605.1. Lineage (NCBI taxonomy): Eukaryota > Metazoa > Chordata > Amphibia > Anura > Pelobatidae > Pelobates > Pelobates fuscus. Next base: position 42,880,335 of record NC_086320.1, read on the forward strand.
GAGATTTCTTTGGCAAGGAAGCTTTTCACCTCCTGAAGTTTAGCCAGTATTTGTGCAGGGTCCCCTGATTGCGTTTCTGGTATATCGCTGCCTGTGGTAGAGGCCGGGGAGAGGGATCCACGCGGGCTGTGCTGGCGGCCATCTTGTGAGGCCTGTCTGCCTCGCGGCGTAGTTAGCATGTCGGCCACCGATCTGCCGGTTTCTCTCCTGTCACCCTTCTTTTTCGGGTCGGGTTTCAAGCCGGAGTGTCTGCCAGGCATAGTGGAGGGTGTTGGGCTGGTTTTTGGGTCTCGATGCTTATGGCTAGTGCCGGATTAAGAGTGGATTTGGCGGAGCTCCGGAATTATGCGGCCATCCCGGTCGGTGTCTAGGCCACGCCCCCCCCATAATGTTCTTTTAATTCCAGAACTGGTCTACAGTGTACACTTTGTCCACAAGCATCTGAATTGCCATGGATATTCATCATTACTAAAGGTAACAGTGCTAGATTTAAAGATTCATGGTCCTAGAGGTGAAAATTTGATGTGCTTAGTGAGAGATGTGGAATTATGTCTTAATCTTGATGGTAGCTACCATGGCCTTTATTAGTTACATATAGCAAAGCTAATGCTGATCCATGTGAATTCTGAATCCCCCCCTTCCCTCTGAATGCAATTTTAAATATGGGAAGCAACTAATAAATGTAAAAAATCAAATACATAACAAATGGACTGTGATATAAATGTGAAGAAATTAGCATTTACATTGTGGTTGCTTTGGGCCTTTTTTAAAGCATGGGTCTGGAGATTCTGCTCCTGTAGTTAATCCTGCCCTGACCTCCTACTGGATGGAAGTGAGCAGAATAGAAAGCAGACAGTGCAGAGGGTGGAACCTGACCATGAAAGGAACACTCCAAGCACCATACCTTCTAGTGGTTGTGGTGCTAGGAGTATCCTGGAACCGTTCTGCAATGGTTTGCCACATACCTGAGTCCCAATGGACACGGAACGGCTTAGAATGATGACATAGCCACATCAAAATTCTGAAGAGCTGGATGCTGATACTGATGTTTTTTTATTGCGAAGCTGATGGAGGTGGAGTTAAACCTCCGGAAGCAAAATGAAAACATCTCAGTCTATGTAATGTTTTTTACTGGGTTCTTGCACCATTACCACTTCACAATACTGACATGACCATGTGCTTGGAGTAACCCTCTAAGAGCATGTTTTTTATACCAGAAAATGGTATTAAAATGTTATTATTATTATTATTATTATTATTATTATTATTATTATTATTATTTAACCCCTTGAGGACACATGACATGTGTGACATGTCATGATTCCCTTTTATTCCAGAAGTTTGGTCCTTAAGGGGTTAAAAAAGTCACAAAAAACAGTTTTCTTTCATAAAACTTCTACAAAAGACAATTGAGACATGCTTTTAGAAAACATTTTTAGTTTTATTTTTATGGGTATAAACATTATATGTATCTCTAATATATCTCTTTTTTTATTTTAAGCCTTCTCTAATATGGTCTTTTACAATTTTGGAATCTATACACCCAACTGCAGTGTCATGATATGTTTATATGCTAACTATGCATTCCCATTATGATAATATTTCTTCAATCGGAAAGTGCTCGTTAGTGAAGGGGTTAATTAAAAAATATCAGTTATAAAATATCTGCCCAACAGCCATATTGTCAGCTGACACTTCTGTTTGGCAGGACCATCTTCTGGACCACCTTCATTCTGATCAGCCGTCAAGTGGCAGACGGTTATAAAACAAAACGTATACATTTGCAAACCTGAATTTCTGCTGCTATCAAATAATACAAGTCGAAATAAATGTTTAATGTCCCTTTAAACCCTTCCAGCATCGTTTTGAACCTGTCTTCTAGTGCACAGCTGAAAGATACATATTGCTGTAAGATGTGTCCCCTTGACAAGCAGAATGGCGAATTTCAGGCGTTTTTATTACTGCCTGGGTCACTACGATTCTGACCATTCTACTCCACACATTCCAGACAGGAGCAGTTTAAATGTTAGTTTAGGTCAAAACAGTCTATTGAAAGTAATTTGGTAGCTTGCCAAAGAATCAATTTTGCAGCTAAAAGGTACTTATTGTTAACTGCATGCATAGCTGATTAAGTAGAACTTTAATCTCTTTAAGTAAGAACTAGAAGCCACAAACACTGCAGTCAGGTACTTAGAAAATACAAAGGTGCAGGAAATCCTACGAGCACTCTCTTATACATCCGTTCCGAACGCCGCGCATAATCTTCTACGTGCATCTGATGAAGAATAGCACTATGGGCAAGGATTTATTTTCGATCTTCCCATTTCATTACAGTAAATTACCTAGATTGAGAAAAATACATACAGTACTGGGTGTTTTAGAGATGCCGTGGTCCATTTTGTTATTAAAACGAAAGAATTGGTTTGTAATTCACTTCGCTCGAGCCAAAGCAAAAGTGTTTAATAGGTTTGAGCGACCAGAACCTGTAATGAAGCTTAATATAGCTTAAAATAACAGACTGGGGCTACTACACTTAGAAACTGTTATTTATTAAATTAACACGTTAATTATGATTATTAAATAAAATAATTTTTTTGTATGCTTTTGTTGCTATGGGAAAGAGGATTCTACACTTATCTGTCTTTGAATTTAAAATTCACTTTAAACAATTCACACTTTAGTGAATAACCAAATAACGTTCTATCTACTAAATTAGTCAATGCATATATTATGATTATATTATGTTTCCTTTTTTTTTCACCTCTTTGGATCCCATGTGTGCGAGTTTCATAACACTGGAAGTCACTGCTCTGTGTAGTATCCAATCAGTATCCTTTATGGTTCTTGTTCAGATCAGACTTACGTACATCCTGTTCCAAATTATTATGCAAAGGATATTTTTCTCATTTACCTAAATAATTGATGTAAATAACAGTCAGCATAATTCTCATGTTATCAACTATTAAGAGAACAATTCAAATTTTATTGAACAAACCTACTAATGATAACAGTATTTTATTTAAACATAAAAAACTTACAATGCACTGTTCTAAATTATTACACACAGTAAGTTTCAAAACACTTTATAGGTCGTAAAGAACTGAAAATTGTCATTTGTTGTGTTTGCAGCATATTTACTGAAATCAAAAGCTATTTCAATCAAACTTATAACAACATTTTAACTTTTTAAACATTTTAACAGGTCACGTTACATTTTAACATAGGACCCCTTATTTGATAGCAGCTTCACAAGTCTTGCATCCATTGAACTTGTGAGTTTTTGGACAGTTTCTGCTTGAATTTGTTTGCAAGATGTCAGAATAGCCTCCCAGAGCTGCTGTTTGGATGTAAACTGCCTCCCACCCATATAGATCTTTTGCTTATAGATGCTCCAAAGGTTCTCAATAGTGATGTCGCGAACATAAAATTTTCGGTTCGCGAACCGCGAATGTGAACTTCCGCAAATAGACTTCAGTAGGCAGGTGAATTTTAAAACCCACAGGGACTCTATCTGGCCACAATAGTGGTTGAAGGGGGGGGAGGAGACCTACTCTCCTCCCCCCCCCCGGTCCCCACCCCTGGGCGGCGGGTGGGGGACATAAAGATAATGAGGGGGGGGACCTACTGTCCTCCCCCTCTCCGGCCCCCTCCCCTGGGTGGCGGGTGGGGGCCATAATGATAATGAGGGGGGGGACCTACTGTCCTCCCCCCGGCCCCCACCCCTGGGCGGCGGGTGGGGGCCATAAAGATAATGAGGGGGGGAACCTACTGTCCTCCCCTTCTCCGGCCCCCATCCTTAAAACAGCCAATCAGAGTGTTCTTAGCCTAATTGCAGGGCGTGGCAAGGCTTTATAAGCCTTCCCCCGCCCTGCAGAGCTCAGTCTGCGCGGAGCCCTCCATGGGTGAACATGGATTTTTTATTTTTTTTTATTGCGTCGGTTATTTTCGTTTTTTATTTGCCCTTTTTTGGGGCTGAAAAAAGAAGATTGTAGAAGAAAGAAAACATCGAATGGTAAGTTGTTTTTATCTATTTTTTTTCAGGTTTTTAGTTAAAGGTCCCCCCCCTCATTATTTCTAGGGTGAGGGGGGTAGGTAGGGAGATCATTTTGTTTGGGGGGAGGGGTGACTAGGGTCCCCCCTTTTGTATTTAGGGCCCCCACCCACCGCTCAGGGTTGGAGGCCGGAAGGGACAATAGGTCCCCCCCTTATTGTAATTTTTAGGGCCCCCACCCACTGCTCAGGGTTGGGAGCCAGGGGGGGACAATAGGTCCCCCCTTATTGTTATTTTTAGGGCCCCCACCCACCGCTCACGGGTGGGGGCCGGGGGGGGACAATAGGTCCCCCCTTATTGTTAATTTTAGGGCCCCCACCCACCGCTCAGGGGTGGGGGCCGGGGGGGGACAGTAGGTCCCCCCTTATTGTTATTTTTAGGGCCCCCACCCACCGCTCAGGAGGCCAGTCCTCTGCATCGGCTGCCCACAGGAAAAGTTTCTGCTGGCTCTTCAACGAAGGCCAGTGCAAATGGGGTCTTCTTGCAAATACAAGCATGAGTGCTCCAGCTGTGGGGGTGTGCAGGGACTCCACCGGTGTTTTAAGAAGGGTAAAAGGGGGTCTGGCCTGCTGTGAGGGTAAAGGGGGGTCAGTCCTGCTGGGAGCAGCACCCGCTACCCTGGAGCAGAACCCTAGTGAGCCTAGCTGCGATGCAGCTGCGGCTAAGCCTCTATGATAATAGGGAGGACGTGGAGTTGTTGAGCACGGGCTTTTGGGAGGGATTCATTATCCCATTCTGGGACAGGGAAGCTTTGCAGAGTTATCGTAATCTGAAGTTGGTGGGGGATTTTCCGAACGTAGTTCGGGAAAAACTGTGTAAAGAGGTCCAGTTGGGTAGGGTGGCGGGGCCATTTGGGGTCGCCCCGTTGTCCAACCTGCTGTTGCTGTTGGGTGTGGTCCCCAAAAAGGAGGCTGGGAAGTATCCATCACTTATCTCACCCTAACGGGGCGTCCGTCAACTATGACATTGCTAGGGAGCTATGCTCGGTCTCTTACGCATCATTTAACCAGGCGGTTGAGTTGGTTAAGAGGGCCGGGCGGGGGACATTGATGGCCAAGGTGGATATTGAGGCGGCATTTCAGTTGTTACACGTTCACCTGGCGATCCATCACCTGCTGGGTTGATTCTTCGAGGGACGTTTCTTTGTTGACCTTTGCCTTCCCATGGGTTGTTTCATTTCTTGCTCGTACTTTGAAAAGTTCAGCTCGTTTTTGAAATGGGTGGTGAAGAGGGAATCCGGGAGTCAGATGGTGGTACACTATCTGGACGACTTCTTGTGTGTGGGCCCAGCGGATTCCCCAACTTGCCGCTACTTACTGAAGACAGGCCCATCTGAAGATTGCCAATGAACATCTGAATGATTCAAAGGAGAACAGAGTCAAAGTGTTATGGTCAGATGAGACCAAAATCGAGCTCTTTGGCATCATCTCAACTCGTCGTGTTTGGAGGACACTATATATCACTTATTTAAGATTGCACCATTTACTTAGCTATATAATATACTTAAAAACTGGCAAGCCTATTGGGCCCCTATGGTTGTGGGGCCCCCGGGCAACTGCCTAGCATGCCTATGGGTTAAGAGAGCCTTGTATAAAGCAGCAGCTTATAAACCCTGTATAAGAGATGGGGGATGGGAGGTCAATTGCCCTTTGCTAGTTCTCTTAAAAGGAACGTGATGCCAGACTTTTAAAATATCAGCAACCGCAGATTAACTAGTTAACTAGTATTACAGAGCAAGCAAGATTTAACTATTGCCACACTGGGCTCTCTGTAGTTTTAAAGGGAAGGCTCTTTTCTTCCCAGACATACCTCCTTGCTAGGTTTAAGAAGGTTTGGTGAATTACGGCCCATTATATATAACCCCTATTTATGTTTCACCTGACCTTGGAAAATGGTTATTCTCCCTGATTGTCATCTGATTTGTTTATTTACACAAGAAGCCCTAAATGTTTGCTACTGTAAAAGGTTTGGTGTAATAAAATACTGTTGTATTTTATCTGCAAAAATGTCTTTGGAGACATCACTGAGATTAAAATTGTTTATATACACTGCCGCCACTGTTACTGGGTCAAACACACAAGTAACATCGAAGATTTTTCCCAGGAGATCTGTTAGGTAAATAGCATCCTTCTTTGCTAAGATATGTTTCAAAAGAATAAGGCTCAATCTCCCAGGCTTTATTCACTCCTTTTAGAGAGAAATTGATCTTGCCTCTGGTTGAGCCCATGCTAAAAAAAAAATACACCTTCTGTTGCACACTTAAATAGTAGTATACAGTTGTATAAAAAACGGAGGAATTTAAAGGGAAACCCCTCTTGTCACTTACCTGATTCCAGCACCGATGTCCCTCGCCATTGGTTCAGACTCCGCCTCTGCTCCTCCTCTGTCAATGGGGGGGCTAATACGCATGCGTAGTAAGGGCCGTGCTCGCATTAAGAATTCACCCATAGAAAAGCATTTTATAATAATTTCCTATAGGGTTTAGGTGATGCTGGATGTCCATGAGCATGAGGATAGCATGAGGATGTCCAGCATCAGTTAAGTGGCCAAAAGTCACCTAACTACCCAGATGCCCCTCTAGTAGACAGCCACTAGAGGTGGAGTTAACCTTCCAAGACAATTATTGCAGTTAATCAAAAATTGCAAAACATACCATTGCATGGTTAAGGGACCTGGGACACTGCACCTAGACCCTTTCAATGGGCTGAAGTGGTCTGGGTGCCTACAGTGTCCTTTTAACACATTCAGGGTTATTGTTGGAGTTTCCAAGCTAATATCGAATGTAAGGACAAAATAGTTGAACTGTAAAAATTCTCCAAGTCAGTTATGCTTCTAATTTGGCTACTTTGTCCTTAAATTTGAAATTCACTTTTAATTCACTTCAAATTCCTGACTATTCTCAATTTAGTAAATAACCCTGACCATTTATTTTATAGACTTACCTGTTTTGATTTTTTTAAAATAATTTTAGATACTGTACCGATATTGGTCATTTTTTACTAGATCTGTTGTATCTCGATCCAGCATTCCATACCGGGCAAAATAGATGTAGGAAGCTATTTAAGTTTGAGAATGAGTGATGATGCTTCCAGCTGAAAAAGTGGTATGTTATTCTGCTGCTCATACTACAATACTAGGCAGACATACATTTTTTTACGAGGGCTGCCAATGAGCACCAGAACAGTGCGGTAGACACTCAAAATCAGAACTGAGGATTGTTAGCAGGTACAAATAGCATAACTTCCTTATAGCAATTCAGTTGCAAAGCCCTTAAGCGCATCTACCATCGCATGCTCAATCTTAACACCTAACGTTGAATTTTGCTCAATATGCAATAACCACAGACAGGAATGCACATTCATTCGGGATGGCACCACCATCCCAATCGCATTGCTCCAATGCCATCAGCCCAAAAAACTGACTTAAAGCTCTTAACTTGTGCTGGTGCCCAGAGTGTGCCTGGAGTGTCCTTCTAATATTCCAAGAGTCCATGACACTTTCTGTTTGTGATATCACGTATAGTATGCATATCACTACATAAATCCACAGTAATTTCGTAGGGCTTATTTTATTAATGGTATATGTAGATGAAAATGTATTATTTTAAAGATTTGGAATGATTACGTAGTTTCAGTTTCTGTCTGCACAATTTTCTTTTACTGTATGACTGCAGGTGCTAGTAATTTGGATGGTTTATAGGAAATGCTCCTTGCGTGATGAAGCTAGTGAAAAGCTTAGTGATTAAATCTGAGAGAACCACCATTATTATTATGTTATTATTTATATAGCATCAACAAATTTAGCAGCGCTTTACACTGGGTGGACAAACAGACATGTAGTTGTAACCAGACAAGTTGGACACACAGGAACACAGGAATATTTTCTCACTGAAAGTATCAATTATCCATTACTTTAACAAAAGTTACTTTTAAAGAAAGTATTTTCATCAAAGATTTTTCTCCAGCAAATGTCCAGACACAGAGCAGACGTTATGGCTTCATGCAGAAATGGTTTATCTTGGGAGGGATTAACTCTTTGCGCCTTTTAATGTTTAGCAGTGTTGCATATCTTGCAATCTCTAGACATATCCTACAAAAGGTAGCAAAAAACAAACAAATAAACAAAACCAGGGGCTTCAGACAGAGGTTACATTGTTGGCCTCTTCAACATAATTGACTTAAGCCCTAACCCCAATGTCTGCTCTCCTACCACTCCGAATGCCCAACCCTGAACTGAACTGCATCATTTATGGAATTCCTTTTTTTTTTTTATTTATTAACGGGCACAGAAGTGTATGTGGCAATATTTATATGCGTTTATTGGATAACACTCAGAGCAGGATTAAGACAAATACACAAAAATAAGTCCTGCACTCAAACTCCCATTACTCCTCCTGGGCAGCCCCAATACATACAATAAAAACCAAAGAAAAAAGTTACATGCACATTAGCCCAAATCCCTATGCCTCCATATCTAAATAAATGGTGGTTATTTAGTAACACCAATGGCCATTAGATGCAAGCCCACCTGCCACGTCAAGGCAAACCTCTTACGTGGGTCCTACACTAACTATTCACCTTGCTTCCTTCAGCTTCAGACAAATATAAAATCTCTAATGAGACAGAGAGGGGTATTTTTCTAAACCCCTACATGCTTATTAACCCTTAATAGTGAACACGTGGGGTGGGTGGCAGCACTGCAACATGGACTATGTGATACAAAAGTGAATACAAATACACAAAAATAAGTCCTGCGCTCAAACTCTCACTACTCTTGGGTGGCAGCTATGACCATAGCACACATCAGCCCCAATACATACAATAAAAATTAAGAAAAAAAAGGTACCTGCACTGTAGCCCAAATCCATATGCACATTTAAATAAATTGAGGTTATTTAGTAACTCCAATGGCCATTAGAAGCAATCCCACCAGCCATGTTTAGATCCATAGGGCCTGGTGCTGACAATTATGATTAATTACAGAATCTTATTGACAAAAACACTAAAACAGTCAAGCATCTCAAATGTCATGTATAGAGGTGGTGCTTGAGGGAATCTCACAAGAGATGCTAATACCTTGCTTTCATCTCTCAAGCAAATCCATAACCACTAACAACAGCCTCCAGTGAAGCAGTACAGTGGAGCAGGGTAAAAGGGAGTGGCCACTGATGTGCATCATGTAACTAGCACTGCCCAAAGGGTCTGAACTGTTAGAAGAATTGGAAAGTCCCCCTGGCATGAATGAATTTCAGGCTGACTGCAAATCATACAAAAATTAAACACTTGAATAGTCACGTTAAATGGGTAACAGCAACAACCTGCTAATGTTCTCTCTTCATGACTGGAGTAGATTAGTTATTTATAGTTGGTTTTGGTGGTTGCACTTCAACTAATTGATATGTAAGACAAAAAAAAAACTAAAGAAAAGTCTAGTAGTGGGGTATACCTGAGTATATTGATGTTTCCTGTCCTAACGTGTCTTATACCCCACCTCCTATGGACTGTGCGCTCGTTTGAGCAGGGTCCTCTTCAACCTATTGTTCCTGTAAGTTTTCTTGTAATTGTCCTATTTATAGTTACATCCCCCCCTCTCATAATATTGTAAAGTGCTATGGAATCTGTTGGCGCTATATAAATGGCAATAATAATAATAATAATATGAGATGAAAGCAGGCACTTACATTTAATAGAGCTTCTGATCAGCTCTAGAGTGGAACCATAGTAGCTTGACTGGAATCAAAGTAGCCTTGGAATATATATGGGTCTTCTTATGATATACCAGGATGTGAATATAAAATATCGAGCAGATTACAGAAGCAGTATATGGTGTACTATGTAATACAGTTCTGGTTAATATATATACATTTATAATATATGCACTCACATGAGCCTTATGTGGCTCTAACAAGGCAGCATAAAGTTGTACACTGCCCACTGTAGGATATTGTTCATTTAGATGTCAGCAGTATTAATGACATAAAATAGTGTTTTTCTGTAGATGAAACCATGTGAAGTAAATAAAGGGAGCCCTACTTACATATTACAGAGCATTAAAGGAATTGCTCAATCATTCAGGCTTAAATAGGTACTGTTTTCACCATGGATGTTAGGGGTGGAGTTTGATCACAGATAAATGGAGATGAAGGAGCAGTGAAAAGTAGTTTTATTTGTATAAAACAATAAAATACAATAAAATGTATAAAAACACTAACACGCTTCACCTTCCCAAAAATACTTTTTCAAAGTGTATAGGAGCTTCTGGAGAGTTTAACATTCAAATTTGGTGCAAAAATGTCATCATGTCCACTATTTGGTGACCACCTATGACATCATAAGTCAAATGTGTGAACACTACTACTATGGACTACATTAAAATGGTGGGGCTTGATGGGTTAGAATCGGACTCCAACAAAATGTTGGATCACCCAGGAAGAAACTATATATGACAAATATAGAATAGTTACTTGTGATAGAGGTTATAAATATCATGAAAATATAAGTGAATATAAGACTTTATTTGGGCTTTTAAATAGAATTCAGGAGTGTTATTGTCTGATCCTAATGTTGGGAATAGTAGTTCGGTCACATGTTAGGACTCAATCAAATGGTATTGGGTGCATAATATTATGGGAATAATAGTGTATTTGTCCGATCACATGATTGAACTAAACCTAGTTATATGAAGTGCTAGGTATTAAGGGGATAGTAGTTTATTTAGCTAATCGCGTGATCGAACTAGTCAAAAGTAGCATTTGATAAAAATACATTCTTGTCAGTTTTAAAAGGTTGAACAAAGCAAGTAGAAGCAGGCAAAGGAGAGAGTAAAAAAATAAAATGAAATAGTATTATTGTCCTATTATGTGATAGGATCAAACCTAATTGGGTGCATAATATTATGGGAATAATAGTGTATTTGTCCGATCACATGATTGAACTAAACCTAGTTATATGAAGTGCTAGGTATTAAGGGGATAGTAGTTTATTTAGCTAATCGCGTGATCGAACTAGTCAAAAGTAGCATTTGATAAAAATACATTCTTGTCAGTTTTAAAAGGTTGAACAAAGCAAGTAGAAGCAGGCAAAGGAGAGAGTAAAAAAATAAAATGAAATAGTATTATTGTCCTATTATGTGATAGGATCAAACCTAATTGGGTGCATAATATTATGGGAATAATAGTTTATTTGTCCGATCACATGATTGAACTAAACCTAGTTATATGAAGTGCTAGGTATTAAGGGGATAGTAGTTTATTTAGCTAATCGCGTGATCGAACTAGTGAATGTCCTTGGGCAATACATACAGTCAGACCATCTCACCAGTGAATGTCCTTGGGCAATACATCTAATGTTATATATCTGCCTACCTAAAATCCTCATAGTTTATTTGATTAAGTAACAATTAATGTTCTATAACTTCATATCCAATAAGTGTAAGTGCTGTCAAAATTCTTGCAGCTTCAGCAGACACTCTTTTGGATATTCACTTAATTGCGAGATACTCTAAATGTACTCCCCGTCACACTTTATTATGATTATGCAATCTAAAAGTATTTAAACATGTTTATTTTTTTTATACATTTTAGTATATTGTTCATATTGTTGAGAGCCAAAGAAACCAAAAAGGGACCGAATAGTGTGTAGAAGAAAATGTATATAAAGATGAATTAAATACATTTTACTGTAGTTTCAAAATAAATATATAACTTCATTGAAACATTAAAGTTGACATTAAATACATGACTGTGCAAGACAAATGGTTCTAGAGCTTTTTAAATGTCTACAGATTCAATTAGCCAGGCCCCTTTTTCATTTAGAAGCATCACAGAAATACTCGAAGCATATACACACGGAGCAGGCAATATTATGACGCACCACATCTGCTCCTTCTCATTTGGGAAACTTTCACCCAGAATATTATCACATCTCTTACACTATAATTAGTTATGACAACCCTGATCAGAATAGATCTAAATTATTCCTATAATGATCTTCAAAAGAAAATTGTAAACGTCTATAATTAAAAAACGTCAAGGTTGGGAAACCAAGAATATAAATCGTAAATTATTGAAAAAGAAATGAGATCAAGAGTAAGACTTAATTTAATGAGAATGGCTGTAGTTCAATGGAAGAGCGAAGCGAGAGAGGTAGTTGAATCGTGGGAGCAATCATCAAGATGTGAGACAGATTTGTGTGCGGAAAACAAAACATTAATACTCATATGTAGCAGATAACTGCTGAGATAAAGCAAAAATGAAACAAAAAACCCCGATTATGATCCTTAATGAACAACTGCAATGAGAAGGCATCAAGATTTGAGTGATACATTTGGGAAGCTACATTTGCGGTAGATCAGGTCTTTAATGGTTTGAAAACAAAGTTAAAATGGCAGATTTGCAATAATGAGATATTTTAGCATAAAAGTATTCAATTAACATCCTTATATGAGAACCGTAGAACCATAAAAATTAAAATATATCCAGGTGGTAAAAACATTTAATGACACATATTGTAAAAGCACAATTACAGCTATAGTGTGCAATATGATGGATTACGTAATAAATTCATTAATTGTTGTTAAAACCTTTACATAATTATGTCACAGTGCCTGTCACTGTGATACTTATTCATACCTCCCAATATTTCAAATAGACAAAGTGGGACATGTTAATTTTAGAGGTGTGAGTGGGGGTGTGGCCGGGGGCAAGGCTGTTCTGAGATCTTTTGGGTGCTTTGCTAATAAGAATTTATACAACAAAAATGTAATATAGTACAAAAATAATGTATCTTCCCTACACAGACTGATTTGTAAACACATTTATTGTGGTTTAAAGACACATTACTGTGAGTATTTTTGTTGTGGAGATCTGTTATACACTCAGACACACCAACAACATCGAACTCAGAGAAAATAGGGACATTAGGATAGAAAAGAGGGAGAGAGGAGTTTGGGGCTAAAATAGGGACTTTCATGCCTAAATAGGGATAGCTGGGAAATATAAACAGAGAAAAACAGTGGTGGTGGTGGTGGACCACTCTGAAGTTATACAAAAGGTAATGAAGAAAGTATATAATAACATACAGTTGATGGAAGAAAATTCTGTACAATATGTCTTAATAAAAAGAACAAAAAAACATAAAAGTGCAATACAGTTAGATAATAAATGCAGATAATATTAGCAATGCCAATAGAACACTCACACTTTCTAGAGCCAGTATAGCTCTATTTCTGTAGGCGTTGACGGTATAATCCCTGTCTAGGGATACAATGGTGAGATCCTGGAGTCTTGGTCTAGGTAGGGGTATATACAGGGAGATATAAACAGAGAGAACTCCAATGGTATAATTTGAAAATATCCTACTTACAAAACCCAGAGCATGGACCTGCTCTGGTATAATCAGGCTTGGGTGGAATGATCCCCAATTATGGATATACTGGATGTCCAGGGAGTCCTACGCCTACAGAAATAGAGCTACATTGGCTCTAGAAAGTGTGAGTGTTCCATTGGCATTGCTAATATTATCTGCATTTATTAACTAACTATATTGCATTATTATGTTTTTTGTTCTTTTTATTAAGACATATTGTACAAAATTTTCTTCCATCCACTGTATGTAATTATATACTTTCTTCATTACCTTTTGTATAACTTCAGCACAGTCCACCACCACCACTGTTTTTCTCTGTTTGTTTTTAACAAGGTTGTGGGGATTCCTTGTAGGTGGATTGCTGCTCATTTAGAGATAGAGAGCTAGACACACATACCTTTGTTTCATAGCTGAGGAATATGTTTATTGACGCCAGGCTTTTGTTCCAGCCTCCTCCAGCAGTGAGCCATGGTTAAGCTGGGCAAGTCCTCAGGCAGATACTTTTGGACACTTAAAAGGGGTTAAGGACTGAGCCAGTTGTACACCTCGTGAGCAAAACAAAACGTAAACAAAAACTGGAATTTGCGCTATATGTCTGTGTAACCGTAATTCACCTTTTTCATATTAAGTGCACCCACACTTATTATATATCATTTTGTTCAGGAGACACAGGGATTTCATTTTGCATGAATTATTCATATATAAAACATAATTCATTATTAATAAAATCTAAGAAAAAAGTGTAAGCAATTAAGATTTTTAAATTTTGTTTTAGTTCTGTGTGGCATTTTAACTGTAAATAATAAAACATAATACTGTTAGTTGTTACTGCAATAAAAAGCACATATTTGTAGGGGTATATACAGGGAGATATAAACAGAGAGAACTCCAATGGTATATATATATAATTCATATATAAAACATAATTCATTATTAATAAAATCTAAGAAAAAAGTGTAAGCAATTAAGATTTTTAAATTTTGTTTTAGTTCTGTGTGGCATTTTAACTGTAAATAATAAAACATAATACTGTTAGCTGTTACTGCAATAAAAAGCACATATTTGTAGGGGTATATACAGGGAGATATAAACAGAGAGAACTCCAATGGTATACCGTATATACTCGAGTATAAGCCGACCCGAATATAAGCCGAGGCCCCTAATTTTACCCCAAAAAACTGGGAAAACTTATTGACTCGAGTATAAGACTAGGGTGGGAAATGCAGCAGCTGCTGGTAAATTTCTAAATAAAATTAGATCCTTAAAAAATTATATTAATTGAATATTTATTTACAGTGCGTGTATATAATGAATGCAGTGTGTGTATGAGAATGCAGTGTGTGTGTATGAGAATGCAGTGTGTATATGAGTGCAGTGTGTGTATATGAATGCAGTGTGTGTGTATGAGAATGCTGTGTGTGTGTATGAGAATGCTGTGTGTATGAGAATGCTGTGTGTATGAGTGCAGTGTGTGTGTATGAGAATGCTGTGTATGAGTGCAGTGTGTGTATGAATGCTGTGTGTGTGTATGAATGCTGTGTGTGTGTGTGTATGAATGCTGTGTGTGTGTGTGTATGAATGCTGTGTGTGTGTATGAATGCTGTGTGTGTGTATGAATGCTGTGTGTGTGTGTATGAATGCTGTGTGTGTGTGTATGAATGCTGTGTGTATGAGTGCAGTGTGTATGAGTGCAGTGTGTGTGTGTATGAGTGCAGTGTGTGTGTGTATGAGTGCAGTGTGTGTGTATGAATGCAGTGTGTGTGTATGAGTGCAGTGTGTGTGTAATGCAGAGTGTGATGCAGAGCCTTGGTGGGGGGTGGGCATTTTTTATTTTTTTATTATTATTTTAATATTTTTTTGTTTGTTTCATTACATTTTTTTATTTTATTATTTTTTATTTTATTTTATTTTATTATTTTTTTTTTTTTATTATTATTAATATATATATTTTTTTTTTGTCCCCCCTCCCTGCTTGCTAGCTGGCCAGGGAGGGGGGCTCTCCTTCCCTGGTGGTCCAGTGGATGGGCACTGTGTAGGAGGGGGCTGTGGGGGCTGCAGAGAGATGTTACTTACCTTTCCTGCAGCTCCTGTCAGCTCTCTCCTCCTCTGCCGGTCCGTTCAGCACCTCGGTCAGCTCCCAGTGTAAATCTCGCGAGAGCCGCGGCTCTCGCGAGATTTACACTGTGAGCTGACAGAAGAGCTGAACGGACCGGCGGAGGAGGAGAGAGCTGACAGGAGCTGCAGGAAAGGTAAGTGACATCTCTCTGCAGCCCCCACAGCCCCCATTGTCTGTATTATGGCAATGCAAATTGCCATAATACAGACTGACTCGAGTATAAGCCGAGTTGGGGTTTTTCAGCACAAAAAATGTGCTGAAAAACTCGGCTTATACTCGAGTATATACGGTAATTTGAAAATATCCTACTTACAAAACCCAGAGCATGGACCTGCTCTGGTATAATCAGGCTTGGGTGGAATGATCCCCAATTATGGATATACTGGATGTCCAGGGAGTCCTACGCCTACAGAAATAGAGCTACATTGGCTCTAGAAAGTGTGAGTGTTCCATTGGCATTGCTAATATTATCTGCATTTATTAACTAACTATATTGCATTATTATGTTTTTTGTTCTTTTTATTAAGACATATTGTACAAAATTTTCTTCCATCCACTGTATGTAATTATATACTTTCTTCATTACCTTTTGTATAACTTCAGCACAGTCCACCACCACCACTGTTTTTCTCTGTTTGTTTTTAACAAGGTTGTGGGGATTCCTTGTAGGTGGATTGCTGCTCATTTAGAGATAGAGAGCTAGACACACATACCTTTGTTTCATAGCTGAGGAATATGTTTATTGACGCCAGGCTTTTGTTCCAGCCTCCTCCAGCAGTGAGCCATGGTTAAGCTGGGCAAGTCCTCAGGCAGATACTTTTGGACACTTAAAAGGGGTTAAGGACTGAGCCAGTTGTACACCTCGTGAGCAAAACAAAACGTAAACAAAAACTGGAATTTGCGCTATATGTCTGTGTAACCGTAATTCACCTTTTTCATATTAAGTGCACCCACACTTATTATATATCATTTTGTTCAGGAGACACAGGGATTTCATTTTGCATGAATTATTCATATATAAAACATAATTCATTATTAATAAAATCTAAGAAAAAAGTGTAAGCAATTAAGATTTTTAAATTTTGTTTTAGTTCTGTGTGGCATTTTAACTGTAAATAATAAAACATAATACTGTTAGCTGTTACTGCAATAAAAAGCACATATTTGTAGGGGTATATACAGGGAGATATAAACAGAGAGAACTCCAATGGTATATATATATAATTCATATATAAAACATAATTCATTATTAATAAAATCTAAGAAAAAAGTGTAAGCAATTAAGATTTTTAAATTTTGTTTTAGTTCTGTGTGGCATTTTAACTGTAAATAATAAAACATAATACTGTTAGCTGTTACTGCAATAAAAAGCACATATTTGTAGGGGTATATACAGGGAGATATAAACAGAGAGAACTCCAATGGTATAATTTGAAAATATCCTACTTACAAAACCCAGAGCATGGACCTGCTCTGGTATAATCAGGCTTGGGTGGAATGATCCCCAATTATGGATATACTGGATGTCCAGGGAGTCCTACGCCTACAGAAATAGAGCTACATTGGCTCTAGAAAGTGTGAGTGTTCCATTGGCATTGCTAATATTATCTGCATTTATTAACTAACTATATTGCATTATTATGTTTTTTGTTCTTTTTATTAAGACATATTGTACAAAATTTTCTTCCATCCACTGTATGTAATTATATACTTTCTTCATTACCTTTTGTATAACTTCAGCACAGTCCACCACCACCACTGTTTTTCTCTGTTTGTTTTTAACAAGGTTGTGGGGATTCCTTGTAGGTGGATTGCTGCTCATTTAGAGATAGAGAGCTAGACACACATACCTTTGTTTCATAGCTGAGGAATATGTTTATTGACGCCAGGCTTTTGTTCCAGCCTCCTCCAGCAGTGAGCCATGGTTAAGCTGGGCAAGTCCTCAGGCAGACACTTTTGGACACTTAAAAGGGGTTAAGGACTGAGCCAGTTGTACACCTCGTGAGCAAAACAAAACGTAAACAAAAACTGGAATTTGCGCTATATGTCTGTGTAACCGTAATTCACCTTTTTCATATTAAGTGCACCCACACTTATTATATATCATTTTGTTCAGGAGACACAGGGATTTCATTTTGCATGAATTATTCATATATAAAACATAATTCATTATTAATAAAATCTAAGAAAAAAAGTGTAAGCAATTAAGATTTTTAAATTTTGTTTTAGTTCTGTGTGGCATTTTAACTGTAAATAATAAAACATAATACTGTTAGCTGTTACTGCAATAAAAAGCACATATTTGTATTTAGCAACGTCTCATGAGTACAAAAGTATCCCCCCATGTACAGGTTTTATGGTGTTTTGGAAAGTTACACGGTCAAATATTGCATCTTTAGTTTTTCAGTTTACACACACACAGACTGGTTATGTTGCCTTTGGGACTATATTGTAGCCAACCAGATGGCATACCATATGCAAAAGTAGACAACCCAGGGTATTCAATATGGTGTATGTCCTGTATTTTTTAGTAGCCACTTACTCACAAACACTGGCCAAAGTTAGCATTTATATTTGTTTGTGTGTTACAAATGCAAAAAACAATTATGAATGCTAACTTTGGCTAATCCCCGCGGCCCGACTATCCCCTGTCGGCTCACTTCAGAGCTGGCGCTGTCCGAGCGCCGGCTCTGCTCTAAGCCTCAATTGATCAAAGATCTACCTCACCGGCCCACAGCAGCATGGTGGAGGCAGGAGAGGACCTGGGGAGCTCTAGCAGCAGCTCCGCCGGGTTCCTCTCGCGAGATCTGAGCGTTGCCGTGGCAATGCTCAGATCTCCCGAGAGTGAACTCTAGCCCTGCAGGCTAGAGTTCACTCTCCACTAGACCAACAGGGATGGCACATGGCAGCAAGGATCCCTCCTCCCTACATAAGGTAAGAAGGGAGGGGGGATATTTACTAATCTGCCCCCACCTCCACCCCCACCATATCTCCAAACAGACAGCACACACATCCAGCACACACACACACACATACAGCACCCTCACACACACAGCACCCACACACATACAGCACACAAACAGCACCAACACACACACACAGTACCTACACACAGGACCCTAACAAACACCCTCACACACACACACAGCACACTACCAGCACCCTCACACATAGCACACTACCAGCACCCTCACACACAGCACACAAACAGCACCCTCACACACAGCACACTAACAGGACCCTAACAAACACCCTCACATGCACACATCACACTAACCGCACCCTCACACAGCAGCACCCTTACACACACAGCACCCTTACACACACAGCACCCGTACACACACAACATCCTCACACCACCCTTACACAGCACACTAACAGCACACACACACACGCACACAGAGCCTATGCTCATGAGACTTTGCTGAACACAAATATTTTTGTTTCAAAACAGTAAAACGTATCACAACAATGATATCAGCAAAAGTGCCGTTTGTGTGTAAAAAAGCAAATAATGTAACTTTCACTTAAAATATCATCATTGTGATACTTTTTTTTTTGAGAAACACTAATATTTGTGTTCAGCGAAGTCTCCCAAGTAAAACAGTACCCCCAATTTACAGGTTTTAGGGTGTCTTGGAAAATTACTGGGTTAAATATAGTGCTAGCAAATTAAATTTTTTGTAAAAATATTACATAAATATGCACGTAGAATTTAAATATATAAACATATACATATGTATATATATATATATATATTTATATTTTAATTCTTTATTTTTTGTGCAAATAGTAAGCAGTTACAAATGTGTCTATAATGCCCCAACAGCATGTACTCACGTTTAAAAAATAATCATTAGGCCGGTAGGGCATAACATGGGTATACATTGCACATTTTTTTTTAATAGTAGTCGAGAAGAGAGTAGTCGAGAGGAGAGTAGTTGAGAAGAGATCATATTCAACATACATGCATGTATCAATTACATTGAAATGCTTCACCTTGAGCCATAAAGAGTAGGAGGCTATGTGTGCATGTCCACTGAAAGTAGAGAGTATTCAGGCAAACGTACTGTGTGCATGTTCAGATCATTATGCAGGCGTTTGGAATAGGTGAGAGCCCTCATACTGTATACGTGTGAGAAAGCGTGTCTATTGTGTGTGGTTATGAGCTTAGTCACTAACCAAAGAAAAAAAATGATCAGGCTACGCTAAAACATAAAAGAAAAGTATTGTAGTGAATTATCTCGGTCTTAGAAATCCATAGAAAGTTATGTATATTGCTGTTTTGATGATGGAGTTTGTATTGGTGTCAAATGGTTTTAAGCCAAGCAGGTTAGATAATGCTTTAAAGATATGGTTATCTTTGGGTAGCCTCTGGGCTGTATGTGTGGGTTCTGATTTCTGAATACCTCTGAGTATGGTCTTAATTTGGTGAGAGGCCATGAAACTGTTGTTATTTGGGTGTAAGATTAGTATGTGGTGTTGAATGCCAGTGAGTTAGAGTTTGATGGTGTTATATGACATTTTAAGTTTAAGGTGGCAAACGGAAGCAAACCCCCAAAAATATGTCATAACAAATGGTTGCATGATGTTATGTTCCAGAAGGAATCTGTTGAATAGTGTGAAAGCTCTGTTGTATGTTTTGTGTGTATTGTTTGAAAGTGCCAATTGGGACAATGTCCTGCTATGCTGCATGATGGTTTCTAGTCCAGTATGAGTTGTTGAAATGTTGGAGTGATGGTGGCTGTGGGCGCCGCTGACGGGAGTGCTTGATGAAACGCCTGAAATTTAAAGCGAGACAAATTGTCAGCAGCTGTGTTACATACACCTGGAACATGGAAACAACATAGGAAAAAATTATGACAAGCTGCCAACCAAGTGAGTTTCCTCAGAAATCTCATGATCGTAAGGGATTTGGAACGACCTTTGTTGATGATGTGAGAGGTTGCCTGGTTATCTGAGTAGCAACGAACTGGCATGTTTGCCCATAAATGACCCCATGCTACGGCAGCCGACACGATGGGATAGATCTCAAAAAGAGTTGAGGTAGTGGAAAAATCTTCCAAATCCTGAACTGCTGAAGGCCAGCTGCCCCAAAGCCATTTGTTCCCAAAAATTGCAGCAAAACCAGTGGTAGATGCCGCATCTGACCAAATGGTGGGAGATGAGTCAGTCAATTGAGGGAGGAACATACTTTTACCATTCCAAGTGGATAAAAATCTCTTCCACATGTTTAGATCTGCCGTAGCTTGGGTATCTAAGGACAACCTATGCATGTCATGTAGGAAAAAATTATGACAAGCTGCCAACCAAGGGAGTTTCCTCAGAAATCTCATGATCGTAAGGGATTTGGAACGACCTTTGTTGATGATGTGACAGGTTGCCTGGTTATCTGAGTAGCAACGAACTGGCATGTTTGCCCATAAATGACCCCATGCTACGGCAGCCGACACGATGGGATAGACACGATGGGAAAAACCTTCCAAATCCTGAACTGCTGAAGGCCAGCTGCCCCAAAGCTATTCGTTCCCAAAAATTGCTGCAAAACCAGTGGTAGATGCCGCATCTCCCAAATGGTGGGAGATGAGTCAGTCAATTGAGGGAGGAACATACTTTTACCATTCCAAGTGGATAAAATCTCTTCCACATGTTTAGATCTGCCGTAGCTTGGGTATCTAAGGACAACCTATGCGTGTCATGTAGGAAAAGTGGAAAAAGATGCAATAGTCGTGATATAAAGGAGCGGCCTTGAGGTATGATGCGCATAGCAACATTTAGTGATCCCAGCAGAGACTGTAGCTCTTGGCGGTTGCAAGTACAGAGCTGAAGGTAGCTGTTTATGTAAGTGAGAATATTCACTATCTTATTGTGTGGTAGGCTCGCTTGCATTGTGGTGGAGTCTAATTGGATACCCAGAAAAGTGTCTGGCCCCTCTGTTTTCTTAGGGGAGATAGGTACCTAGTTGCTCAAATAGCTTAGTGGTAGCTTTGAGACTAGTAGGAGGGGAAGTGTTCTCCTTGACCAGTAGGAAATCGTCCAGGTAATGTAATACCGTAGGGCATCTGGCTATGTTCAATAGTAACCAGCATAATGCTTCGGCAAATGTGTCAAAAATAGCTGGGCTACTTTTGGACCCAAAGGTTAACCAGGAGAAAAAAAAATTGTTCCCTGACCACTTGATGCCATGCAGGTGCCACAGTGTGGGGTGGATTGGTAGTAATTTAAAGACGTTGGTGATGTCGGTCTTACTGAGCCAGGCTCCAACCCCTGCTTGTATGATAGCGGTAATTGCATGATCTATGGTGGTGTATTGCAGGGAGAATTCCTTAGAGGGGATGAGGGAATTAAGACTGGGGTTGGCCGATGAGTGGGGGTGCCGATAAGTCAATGATGAGTCTCTGTTTTTGGGAAGATTTCCCTGTCACAATACCAATGGGGTTAGTGCGCCATTCTGTGAATGGGGAGTTTTGAAAGGCCCCAATATGAAGCCTTCAGCCACTTCTTGAGCTATGAGGGTGTCAACAGCTGTGGGGTTGTGTTGGGCGGCTTGTAGATTAGGGCATTCCAGAGTTCCGATTGGTAAGTGTAGGATACCTGTATGGAAGCCTTCTGTTAAACCAGAGATAAGAAAGTCTATTAGGTGTCTAGATGGGTGCTGAGACATAAATGCAGTGAATACTGGCATATTAATGGACGTTAGGTAAGGCTTGGAATACATTTTATTTGGACACATGGTCTTTGCATGTGCCCTAAAACATTTTGAACAGACATGCAATAGTCTACATCCACTGTAATTACAAGACCCAACATTAAAATTATTACATATCTGGGACTTGCCCAGAAACTTGATTGGGCGTCCCAGTTTGTCTCGTGACAACTTCTCTGGAACCCCAGAGGAACTAGCTCCTTGCGTGGAGGCATGTTCGTCCACCGTGTTGGGACAAAAGTTTGGAGTATGGGCTGTGGAGGAGCAGTATGCACAAGCCGGTGTTCTTAGACCTGCCAAGTGTCTGCAAAAAATGACCGTATCAATCCTTCCCCAGTTGGATCGTGTTCCGTACTGGGAGAAGGCTCCAGACACTTTTGCAGAAAAAGACCTATGGTATTCATAGAAAGCCTTAACCACCATATTTGTTGCCCAGGTCTACCAGCTTGTGCAAATAGAGATCAAACTCCTCTCTTCTGTTGGGATAGACCTCACAGATGACATCCCTGTAAATACCAAAAGCTAGTACAAACTCAGAGATAGTCAGTTTCCTGTTTAGGCGGGCATGCCTAGACCTGACAACAACAGATACAACATCATAAGCATACGTTTTATTCTCAACAATATCCTGGGAGGCAATCAACATTGAAGCCAGGTTGATGTCTTTACCTTCCAGGATATCCCTTTTTATATGCACAGGTATCATATGAGCCGGACTTACTTCCTGGTCATCCAGGGTGATGGCTGGAGCAACTAATGGCAAGTCAGCTGGTGCTTGTGAAGCAGCAGCGGGTGGACCTGCTAGAGTAAGGGCCGTGGTGACCGACTCAAGTTTCTCCAGCCTGGAGTTGACCTTGCTCATGGATGCCATGAGTGAGGATAACATGGCATGTATATTTCCTGGGTTGGACTGGCTAGGTCCTTCCCCGGCATCCATGTTATTTGTAGATGTGCGTAGCAGTTTGAAAAGTTCTGCTTTCCTTGCTGTAGCGGGGTAGGGGATTTGTCGTCTCCTCAATTCCGTGGTTATACGTGGGATCGTCAAGGATCTGATCGATGTTGGACTGGCTAGCTCTCCTCCTTGTGTGGGAGTGACAGCTCTAGCCGGGGTGCTAGGCAGAGAGAAATCCTCTACCCCTTCCTGAGACATACTATAAACAAAACAATTAATTAGTATAGGAAACCACCAAATTGTACTGGCAGGCTAGCTAGGCCGGATGGTGAAAACATTATACTTGTTTGGTGACAGATGAGGCCCTGCTAATTGCCAAGCGGCTTGAGAGGCTCTATCTATGCGTTGGCGCGAGGGGTTATTGAGGCCACTCGTCGTAGTGGCAGGAGTTTTAGGCCTCTCAGTGACTGTAAGACAGAAAACAGGGGAAGGGAGTGACAGGTGAGGCCCTCTCTATGCAACATGCGAGGCGGCTAGCTAACGTGTGGCCCGATGGGTGTTTGCTTCTGAAACGTTTGTGGCGGGGTGTTGGCCTCGCGGGACCACTTACTGATGGCGATTGCCAAGAAGGGGTAAATACCTATTGGGATGCCTGTGACCCTATTGCCAGCACTCTAACCTAGGGGGATGAAATGAAATGTATGGTAGAAATACCATATGAGCAGGTGTACGTACCTGGTAGTATGACAAATTCACACGAAAAACCCGTGTGGAGCAAATATATCTAAGCTTGACAGCCTGAAACGGGTCAAAGAAAGTAGTATGATAAGTGTGGATTGTTGGAAAGAAAACAGACTTATAGCCTGTAGCAGCAATGTTTTAAGGTTTGCTTGCGTACGATTGCAAATAAAATGTTGATACTATGCAATAGATATGTGTTACTCAGAAATGTTGGCATGGCTTTAATAAGATATCTGAGGGAGGCCGTGGCCTATGTACAAACAACATATGTGTTATATAATAATGGTGTGAAAGGGGAACATAAAATGTAAGTTATATATATATGTATATTACTGTGCAGGAAACGTATGATTGGTTGGATCAGTACGTGTGATTCAACCCGAGTATGCATGAAAAGGAATTAAATCCTTATGTGTCATGGTTAACAACAAAGAAATGAGGCCTGTAACGTAGGCTGATTTAATTGTAATGAAATGGAAAACTCCAGTAAGCATGGGAGTCCAATGGTCTATACAGAAATGTTGGCTGGTTTCATACCCTTGATGTAATAAGTGATACCTTAAAAATAGCATGAAAATTGTCTGTCTATTTAACCAAGCAACTTTTTAACCAAATGTAAATACATGAAATGATGAAATGTAACTCACGAAAAAGATCTATGTGAATACATAGCAGAATAACCGAATATTAGTATGAAGGAAAACAGAAGTTAGCATGAATAGCTTAAGCGTATGCATTTTAATGCGAACAGCCATCGTGCATAGAATATACTATGAATAAGTGCCGACCAGAAAACACAAACCAAAATGACAATCGTTTAAATGAAGCAAGGGAAAAACAGTTTGTACGAATGAATCGCTTCTCTAATACGCATAATTTAGCCGAACAATTTGTAAGAAATGAAGCCGCGAAAAAGGCTTTGAAATGCGACTGTGCAGAGAAAATCGTAAAGCGAGGACCCGTGCTGTGGATTCTCATTCAACTCTGACCTCGAATGGTAATGAGCAAGGTAAGGGGAGTGCCTTAAGTAGGCTAGAGGTAGCAAACCAGCCCCTCCCACAAATCCAGGCAAATTGCCTTAATACATATGTATTATATATATACATATTATATATAAATATAATATATGTATATATATATATATATATATATATATATATATATATATATACATCTCATATATATCCATATATATATTTATTTATTTTATTTACTAACATTTTTATTTTTATTTTTTTCAGCAGCAGGGAGACTGCCTGGCAGCACAGGCAGCCCCCCTGCAGGCAGATACACGGCCGGCAGGGACCTAATTTGCAGAGCGGGTACTGTCTGGGCTTTCAGGCAATCCCCCCATACCAGGAACAATGCCGATCGACGGCGGGGGATTGGCGGCAATTGGGTAAGTAATAAAGATGGCGGGGACGTTCTATGCCACCCGCTGGCATTTAGAGCCACCCCAAAAAGGACGGCATAGAACGCCTGCCGTCCTTCAGGGGTTAAACATCTGTATAGACTCTGATAAAACCACCTATTCAGGCAAAGAATTCCACATCCTTTTTGTTCTTACTTGAAAAAGTCTTTCCTTTGCTTAGGGGGGCAAGAAAAGAGGTGTAGCCCTTATGGCATTGTGACGGAGCTCCCTGTACCCCGACTGGGTACCTCTGCCAAAGGACCGCTTCCCAGCTGGAACAGGGGAAAATACGCAGCACTTCTGCACTCAGTCACCGTGGCGTGCCTGGGGCCCTGGAACCGCTCCCTCCTGGAGCTGAATGGGGAATTCGCTCTAGACACCCCCAGGCATTGGACGACACTCAGTCCTGGGAGCTCTAGTCCTTACAAGGACTTTCCCCATTGAATCCTCCACACTGGAACAGTGATTAAAAAATAGCCCTTTCCCCTCCCCGTAACCAGAGGACACATAGTTATGGGAGTACAAGCTGGAATAATTTAATGGCAGCCACAACTGGCCTTATATGCATGACCCCATGCAAGGGGCACTCCCCCCTGGACCTGAGAGTAAACTACAGTAAAAACAAATACACAATTAGATGGCTCTCAGGTCCAAGACACTCCTATACAAAATCAGAAAATCTCTCCTCTGTGCCTAGGAGATAATTGGATCAGGAACTGTACTAATCTAATCCAATTATCTCCAATCACAGAAAAAAAAACAAAAAAAAAAAACATACTTTTTCCCAAACACCCCAAAAATACCCTAAAAATACATAAAACCCCCCTGATAGCCCTGATATGGGTGACCAACATATCCAAAAATCCTGGAAGTCATTTGTTTGACTGACCACACGCATGGTTCCATGCCCAAAACAGTTCCATAGAATCAGGGCTAGCGGTCGGTCTAGTTTGGTAGTTTAAAAATGAACAAACTACTGAACATAGACAATGGTCTTACCCTGGAGCTTGTTCCCCTTGTTCAGACAAACATTTCCACTGAACAATGCCCTTCTAACTTGTGTAGAAACGAACATAGGCGATGATGGAATTCCAACAGTGTTTGGGAGTTTCTGTATCCGATTTTAGTTCCATGAGATTCATGCTCAAACACTGCTGCCTGCGTTCATGCAAATAAGATAACTGCCACCTCGTGGTCGTTCATAGGAATTGAGGCCACCCAGACCAACACCTAGAACATGAGGTGGAAATTGTTACTATGTAGCAATTAGGCTTAACAAACTCCAGGATGGTCTCCGGTTCGTGCGGCTGTTCGGTTCCCGAACCACATAGTCCAAATACAGGCTGGCAAGCAGGCTCCTACAGGAACTCATGGCAAACTCAATGGAAAAGGGGAGTTGTCACAGGCATCCTCTTTAAAAATCTTATACAGCAGAAGTTAAGTGCTCAGTTGTTCTATTGTCCTGAAGTCTTGACATTTCCTGTTTGACGGCCTCCAGGATTATTGACCTCAGATCGTTTTACTGTTACAATATTTTCTGCCTGGATAATCAACCCTTTGGACTGCCTGATGATTTTATCTTCATTATCCGTGTGCTTTGTGGCTTTGGACTTTCCCATTCGCTGGCACTCTTACTATACTGTCTGCTTGGCTCCAGTCACTAGCCTTTACAGTTTATCTATTGTTTCTTTTTTTTTTCTACAACAGCATCTTTAATTTACTTTAGAGACTGGGTCTGGGAGTTGGACAGCCTTCAGTGCTGTTGTTTGACAAATGCCCACTACCTCTTAGGCTCTTTAGATTGTCCCTGTTGCCCTGAACCTTGTGTTTTGAATTATCACCTGTCAATGTTACCGATATTCTTATCTGAACTCCAATCTAAGCAAGTCACCTTGCTCATGACATAGAGTAAATCTACACAGACAGAAATGAATAAATCTATTCATACAAAGTGCTAAAGCAAATCTGTTTTATTTCTTTGATTGTTTTGTTTTATCCTCAAGCCTGTAGTTTGAATAAAGAGATTTGCTTTGGAATTGGTTACACGTTTCAATTATTTGTAAAGCAGTTTAAAAAGAGGCCAGCTGGAAAAGATAGATTTGGTAAAACAAAGCCTTAAGGACTGCTATATGGGTATCTTATGATCCACATTTGGTTTCAAATTTTCTTTGGATCATCATAACTCATTTTTAGTATCGTAATTACCAAACCAATCATTAGAGACGTTAACTAAATTTGTATGTTTTTGAACTGAATTATAAGAATTCCACTCATTAACAACTGGAGAAAGTTTTCCGGTTTTAGCTATTTTTACCTTAATTTTGAAATTGCCTTTAAATTCACTCTGATTTCTCAAATTAATGAAGAGCCATGTCAATATTCCCCCAAAACAAAACATATCATGCAGCCATATCATGCAGTGGCTTTCTATGAATGATGAATAAACCATTTTTTTTATTGATTTTTTTTTTAAATATCACCTCTTTGATTAGCTTTCAATTACTGAAAAAAACCTTCCCCAATATTTTTAACCATTCCTGTAGTAACTGTTGTTTATTTTATGTATTTGTTTTGTATATACTCTAAATATTTAACCTTGCAGTTGCATTGTATTGTTTGTACAACCTAGGACAAGCTTGAGAACTCGCAAAGCATTTTCCTAGTCAACCAATTTTTAAATAAATTAGCCTTACTTGGCTAGATATTTTATCATGTTTCACTAACATTACTTATTAAAATAATATTGAGAAACATTATTCAATTGTACCGTATCTCTATTTACAAAGCTGTCTGAGTCTCGTTGGTATACAGCTGCATTACATATCAAAATACCTTTATTAAAAAGTGATTTCAAAATGTTTTCTGGTTTATTTGCTAAACTGGGAATTGTAAAGACTTAAAGGGCAGCTATTTATTTATTACTGGTATTTATAAAGCGATGTTTAGCATCTCCATGCTCTGCTTGGAGATGATGAACATTCCCCATAGAGATGCATTGCTTCAATGCACCTCTATGAAGAGATGCTGATTGGCCAGCTGGCCATTTGGATCCGCCCTCACCTCACCTCCTTGGCTGAGATCATCAAAATTTACAATCTCAGTCAAGAAGGTGGGTCGAGGGCAGGGCCAGTGCTGGCAGACCCGCATGGTGCTGGAAGAAAGGTGAAACAGCTAGCAAAAGCTGCAGACTTCTTGTCTGAAGCCTTTGCAAGCCCTCGCATTTTTCCTCAGCTTTCTGTGGCTGTCGAATCACAGACTCCCCAGTCCAGCTCTATGAGAAATATTTACAAGGCATATGCTCTGGCCAATTGCCTGCCTCTAGAATTTAGCTCCACTCAACAAGAAAGTATCAGCCATGGAGGTCTACCAAGGTTCATTTATAAAAGTGTCAATTTCCTTTGAAATCTGAGGACACACTCTTCACACATAAAGCACTTCAGCAAGCTAAAGTGTTTTAGGCATTTGGAGGGTTTCTTTAACTAATATTCCAGGTTGGCTATTCTGTTTTAAAATTAAAAATACCCTTGTCATTTTTGCACAATACCTGGTTGCATAAACAAAATCCTTTTTAACACTTGAAAATAAATAAATGGACTTGCAAATGATAAAAAAAAAAAAATCCACTACTAAACCAACATAATAAAACGGACAATCCAAGAAAAATTAAAGATAAAGTGCATTTTTTCCCTAGTACATGGATCCACTGAATAATGCATGGTCCAGTGGTATATAAAAAGTTTAATAATTTCCAAACACTCTATTCACATTCACATTAAAAGCAAGAATGGAAAAAAAAAAACGCACAAACCTATATAACACATAAAAAAACAGGCACTGATAACAGAATTCTACTTTCTTGGCAACACATGCAGAGGTTTAGACTTGACAGATGATACAACCGTTATCTTGACACCAGACTCTCTCATTGTAAAACTGTTTATTGGAAACAAATATCATCTGAAAAGCAGCCTGCCAGACACCAAGTAAATCATGTTTCGACTAATGAATCAAGAATTGCCAGCTTTGCCCAAATTGTCATTGTTATGATGTAACACATTCCACCTCCCTGATATTGCATCCAAATTTGGGCACAAAAACTTCCCCTGATCAGTTGGCAGGGATGCTGTGTAATGTCTGAACAAAAGAAGAAGAAAAAAAAAATAGAAAAAAAAAAGAAAAAAAAGAAATAGGCTTGGAGAATAATGTGGTATTAACAAGGTGTACACTGATTATACAAACTGCAAATTAAATCCCCTCTTCTTTCCAACAAACTGTTGTTACCCTGAAAGAGCTGCAAGTGATGATTAATGGACATTTTTGTGAACTAAAGCGCATGGAAAAATTGTCCCATCTGGACCCTTTAAGTCTACGGAGGAGACTTTATCTTTGTTTATTTCATCCTTTTAGCTAAAAGGCTTATTATAAATTGCAATAATCCAAGGAGCCAACCATACAAGACAGAGGAACTCTTCAGATAAAACCAAAATAGCAAGTTTTGTGACTGAGATCCAGATGTGTTTTCGGGGCTGTGTGTTTGTACATATTTAGCTGGGCTTTTCAAGTGGTGAAGATTTGCATGTTTGTTTTGCGATACTAATGAATATGTTTTTGATTTACATTTCAGAAAATGGAAACTTCTTTTTTAGATTCTCTGAACTTTGTAGCTTAATGAGTTCCAGAAGAGACTAGATTGTCCTCTTTTAACCCTTCACTGCTTATAATATCTCCTTTTTATGTGGCGCCTCCAAGAATTCCTGCAGTGGTGCACCCCATTTCAGTTTAGAAGTTATTCTAGTCCCTTTGAGTGGCTCCCTGTTACTTATTTTCCTTAACAATCTAACAATTTTATTTATACACTCACGAGTGAAGAGACACATTTAAGTTTCACTGGAGACACTAGTTCTTGCCAAGTGTTTGCTGGTATCAGCACAGATAATACGGTTGAGACAGATAGGTTCTTGGCATGGTTGATGAGTCAAGTTTCCTGGGGATTGTTGGCTTTTACATCCTGATGTAAGATTAGAATTTGTAGACAAAGACATGTGAACATGGGTCAGAATCTGCCACCATTGTCCAGAAATTTTGTTTTTCAATATACTCTGCATTCAATAGATCTGTAAAAACTCTGCCCTGGTTAAATTAATTAGATTTTTTTTTTTTTTACTCTCCTACAGCTGACATCAACTAATCATATTTAACAACATAACCTTATATACCCTTGCACACTTAAAGGGTCTATATAGGCGGCTTCATC
Source organism: Pelobates fuscus (assembly GCF_036172605.1). Classification (NCBI taxonomy): domain Eukaryota; kingdom Metazoa; phylum Chordata; class Amphibia; order Anura; family Pelobatidae; genus Pelobates; species Pelobates fuscus. The sequence goes on from NC_086320.1 coordinate 42,910,871, forward strand.
TCAATAAAGTGGTTTGGGCGCCATGTTCTTCTAGTTTCAACCCTGCAAGTGAAAAGATTGCTGTTCATGCAGCATGATCGAAAAAGTATGTAAACATACTGTTTAAGTCCTTCTGGAAGCCTAAACAGTCCTTCTACGAGGCATCAGAGTGTGAGTATCCATCTTAGTTTAGTCTGGTGCTTTCTCATTTGGAATTCCCTGACCTAATTGGTGACTAGCACACTACAGAGTTAGGAATACCAATTTAATGGTTATATATATTAGATAGAATTGTCCCAACAAGGCAGAAATCAGCATCTCAGATTACCAAACCACATAAAATATCTTATAAACTGTATGACCTATTTGAGCTGGTTCCTGTGGAAAAAAAACATTTACATATATTGTATAAGAATCTATTTTTCTGGTATAGATTTATAGACTAAGGCCTGGTAAAAGAAACATCGGTTAATTCATTTCTGGAACTGCCAATGGAAACAAAGATATTTATCTGAGACATGTAAATGGCCTATCTTTTTTTAAACCAGCTTTTAAAAGGGATTCTGGAGTTACAGTTAAGTAGTAGAATGATAATGGGAATTCTAGATAAATAAAACCACGTTTTCTGAAGAACACTGTGTTCCGTGTCTTGACTTTTCATAAATAAAATTTAAGTTACGTAATGATTGCTCAGAATCAATGTAGAATGTAGCACATTAAAAGTGCTCCTAATCTCAGCTCATTACCTGTATAAAAGACACCTGGAGCCAGAAATGTTGCTGATTGATAGGGGATCAAATACTTATTTCACTCATTGACATGCAAATCAATTTATAACTTTTTTGACATGCGTTTTTCTGGATTTTTGTTGTTGTTATTCTGTTTCTCACTGTTAAAATACACCTACCATTAAAGTTATAGGCTGATCATTTCTTTGTCAGTGGCCAAAGGTTCAAAATCAGCAGGGGATCAAATACTTTTTTCCCTTACTGTAAATTGCATCTGCTGATAGGTTAGTTGACAGCTGCCTCTACTTGGCTGCATCTACTTATTATACTATACAATGTTGAAACATTACCCTAAATGTATGTTATATAACTTACTTGGGGTGCAATTTTTTTTTACATTTTAGATTATGATAATTACTTCTTCTATTGTTATTATTATTATTGTCATTATATATTTTTTTATAACGCCAACATATTGGGCACACTTTACAATTTAAAACAACAAATAATGGTCAAGTAAACTGAAGTAGATAAAATAAATTTGGTCCAGGCACTCAGGATTGCTGCAGGAAGGCAGGTTTATTGGAACAAAAAGTGCAACGTTTCGACCTAGATTGATAAATGCCTCAGTGTAGGCCGAAATGTTGCACTTTTTGTTCCAATAAACCTGCCTTCCTGCAGCAATCCTGAGTGCCTGGACCTAATTTATTTTATCCACTAAACTGGGTTTTGCCAACCCTGGCCCTGAAAAGCGGAAGTGGAAGTGCGTTTATGAATTACTAAGGAAACCGAAATAAACATAAACAAAAAGGGAAAAGCTTCCGCTCAAACAAGTTAAGAATTTTCCACGACGGTCAAACTTTACCCTACCCTCGGCAGAACAAGAGGGGTATGATTCAGGGACAGATGGAGAAAATCTAGAGAGTTTCCAGGCATGGTGCATCCCTTGCTACCTGGTAGATAGAAGACTAAATTGAAAAGTAATTAATCCAAACAGATACAAATGAAAAATACTAAGTTATAACATAAAGAGTTATCATCAAAGAGTCAAATGTAAGTTAGTTCTTAAATATATATAAGTATATTAGAATTAATAAAACATACATACCACCCACGCATATTTAATTATTAACCCCTTAAGGGCACAGCTTCTGGAATAAAAGGGTATCATAACGGAATATTTCCGTCATGTGTCCTTAAGGGGTTAAGTAAAGGCAAAGAGGATGGAAGCAGTATAAGTGAGCATATTTAGCAGGTATTTGGAAGCTTTCCACAATAAGAAAGGCAACAGATAATCAATGTGAAGACTACATCTTTGTTGGAGAATTAACTAAATTTAGTTGTTTTTATAACTTTTCACAATTATGAGTATTGTTGTTGCACTAAACAGCGACATCAATTTTTTGGATTTAGTGAGATTTCTTGGCAGTGCTGATTCGTCTAATACATCCCCAAAGTCTGTGACTGGCATTAACACTTTTTTCGTAATCAGTTCACTTATGAGAAGATGTTAGTATGCATTATAGGTGTTCAATGCAGTATACAAATCAACAAATTTGGGCTAAAGTATGGATATTAGCTTCTCAATATGTAAACGTAATGTGAGATTAGGATCCAACCACATACAGAGATATTAATTATATGATGATAATCTATAATAGTATAGATATTATGACTATATTAAGATAAAGTATAATAGTATAGATATTATAACTATATGAAGATAATGTACAATAGTATAAATATAACTATATGACGATAATGTATAATAGTACAGATATTATAGCTATATGAAGATAATCTATAAAAGTATAGATATTATAACTATATGAAGATGATGTATAATAGTATAAATATTATAGCTATATGAAGATAATCTATAATAGTATAGATATTATAACTATATGAAGATAACCTATAATAGTATGGCCATTATAGCTATTTGAAGATAATCTTTAATAGTATAGATATTATAACTATATTAAGATAATGTATACTAGTATAGATATTACAGCTATATGAAGATAATCTATAATAGTATAGCTATTATAGCTATATGAAGATAATCTATAATAGTATATATATTATAACTATATGAAGATAATCTATAATAGTATATATATTATAACTATATGAAGATAATCTATAATAGTGTAGATATTATAGCTATATGAAGATAATGTATAATAGTATAGATATAACTATATTAAGATAATGTATAATAGTATAAATATTATAACTATATGAAGATAATGTATAATAGTATAAATATAACTATATTAAGATAATGTATAATAGTATAAATATTATAACTATATGAAGATAATGTATAATAGTATAGATATTATAGCTATATGAAGATAATCTATAATAGTGTAGATATTATAGCTATATGAAGATAATCTATAATAGTATAGCTATTATTACTATATGAAGATAGTCTATAATAGTATAGATATTATAGCTATATGAAGATAATCTATAATAGTATAGATATTATAGCTATATGAAGATAATGTATAATAGTATAAATATTATAGCTATATGAGGATAATCTACAATAGTGTAGTTCTACTGTGGCCACATTACAGTAGGTTTTGTTATAATGCTTAAATGGGGATTAGTTTGTTTTAAGCAATTTGGGCTTTGCTCTGAATACAGATTAAACATTTGTTCTAAATACAGATGAAACTGTTTTGTTCGTATTTAAAGAAAACTTTTTTTTAGCTATCAATCACGGAAAAATCACCATGTAGCGCAGCCTCAAGCTGTGATACTTTTGATTTACTTGCTTAGATGACACGTATCATGCACATACATGTATTCTGTTGCTGTTTTACACACAGTGGGTAGGTCATTAAGAAATATCAAGAATAAAAGAGGCCAATAACTGAACACTGGGGGATTCCATGTAACTTTGAGCAAGTCAGAGACACCACTGGCAATGGACACAAGTTGGTCAATGTCAGATAAAAATGAGTCACAACATGAATTAAAGTCATATAAACTTAAAGAGCAAACAGAAGGTTGGAACTTAAAAGATGTTTAAAAAAACACATGCCTTCAGATGACTTAAATTGACAACTGGGAAATGTAAAAAATTACTCTTAAATTTTAAAAAAGAAATGATCATTTGCAAGTAAACTAAAACACATGGCAATAAAACATTTATAAACATAACCAGGTGCATGTTTTCTCTTAAACACCTGTTTTGCGACACTATAGACATTGTGGACATTTAAATAGCTTCTACTAAACATGTTAAACTATAAATAATAATAAATAATATTGTCTTGGAAGTGAGAAGTCCAGTTTGTAAACTGTTAAAAGTGATATAATTGGATTGAATGCCAGTGTTCAAATGCCAGATATTTTATTAATGTAGAGGAAATATCCCATTATTCTTCTCTGTCTTACCTAGACTATCTCTGTTATTTACATTGGCTGGGATAACATAAGCAAGACTCAAAATCAGAACTCAGGCAATTATAAACAGAGCAACAGGAAACACTATATTAACTGTAACAGAGTGTTAGAACCAGAGAATGTCAATTAACCCATTCAATACCAGAGTCGAGTATAAACGTTTTTATTTTCATGTATTTTGCATGATCCCTTTTCCATGAAGCCTCATTCGCTCTCACTTATTCTAGTTCTGATTATCAGCCAGTAGAGGTATTAATGTATCTGCCAAAAGACACTAGTCACTGATATAATGAATGTAAAGTTGTTGAAAATGTAAGTTCACCCCCTGCTGTCAACAATACAGGTTTCACTGGGTGATACAATTCTTACTGTCAGGAAGTGGGAGTAGTGGAGGGGGAGGAGTGAATAGACTCTACTATTTCACTGTCAGCATTACATTTAGCAGTACAGAGAATGATAAAGATTGCTATAGCAGTTTTAAGTACCTTAATTTTAGAAATATATTATATAACTGTATTTAATGTCTGTGTGCATTGTATTGAAATGCAGACATTCTTTTTACATTTTTTTTTTGCAATTTTCCGTACACTGCATTACTAGAAATGCCTTCAGGGTTCTTACAAATACCTATGGCAATTTTTATTCATATGCTTTTATACTAGCATTTCAGACCCTATCAGGGCCGGCGCTACCTGTAAGGCGGACTAGGCAGCCGCCTAGGGCGCCCCTTGGGAAGGGGCGCCGCCAGGAGCGCCGGCCCCCCTAATGCTGCAGCCGCCCGAGCGCTCTGTAGAGAGCCTCAGGCGGCTGCAGCTTTGCCCGGGCTGGTGCGTCCATGAGGGCGCACCGCCCAGGCGCAGCATGAGGAGAGGGAGGGGGCTGACAGGAGGGAAGCGCTCAGCGCTCCCTCCTGTCACTCCCTCTCTGTAGCGTGACCGAGCGCAGTATAGTCCGCCGGTACAGGGAGCATCTGTCTCCTGTACTCGGACGGACTAACAGGAAGTGAACACTGGTGTTCACTTCCTGTTAGTCCGCCAGGTACAGGAAACAAAAGCTCCCTGTACCCGCGGACCATGATACAGAGCTCGGCCACGCTACTATACAGGTAGGGGAGGGTGGGGGGGAATAAATAGAGAGGGGGGGAGATAAATAAATGGAGAGGGAGGGGAGGAGGAGAAATCAATGAAGAGGGAGGGGGGGAGAAATAAATGGAGAGGGGGGGAGGAGAAATAAATGGAGAGGGAGGGGAGGAGGAGAAATCAATGAAGAGGGGGGCGGGGGGGAGAAATAAATTGACAGGGAAGGGGGAGAAATAAATGGACAGGGAGGGGGAGAAATAATTGGACAGGGAGGGGAGGAGGAGAAATCAATGAAGAGGGAGGGGGGGGAGAAATAAATGGACAGGGAGGGGGGAGAAATAAATGGACAGGGAGGGGGGGGGGAATAAATGGACAGGGAGGGGGGGGAATAAATGGACAGGGAGGGGGGGAATAAATGGACAGGGAGGGGGGGAAATAAATGGACAGGGAGGGGGGGAAATAAATGGACAGGGAGGGGGGGAATAAATGGACAGGGAGGGGGGAATAAATGGACAGGCAGGGTGGGGGGAATAAATAGAGAGGGGGGGAGATAAATAAATGGAGAGGGAGGGGAGGAGGAGAAATCAATGAAGAGGGAGGGGGGAGAAATAAATGGAGAGGGGGGGAGGAGAAATAAATGGAGAGGGAGGGGAGGAGGAGAAATCAATGAAGAGGGGGGCGGGGGGGGAGAAATAAATTGACAGGGAAGGGGGAGAAATAAATGGACAGGGAGGGGGAGAAATAATTGGACAGGGAGGGGAGGAGGAGAAATCAATGAAGAGGGAGGGGGGGGGAAATAAATGGACAGGGAGGGGGGAGAAATAAATGGACAGGGAGGGGGGGGAATAAATGGACAGGGAGGGGGGGGAATAAATGGACAGGGAGGGGGGGAATAAATGGACAGGGAGGGGGGGAAATAAATGGACAGGGAGGGGGGGAAATAAATGGACAGGGAGGGGGGGAAATAAATGGACAGGGAGGGGGGGAGGACGGGGAGGGGGGAATAAATGGACAGGCAGGGTGGGGGGAATAAATGGACAGACAGGGAGGGGGGAATAAATGGACAGGGAGGGGGGGATAAATGGACAGGGGGGGGAAATAAATGGACAGGGAGGGGGTAAATAAATGGACAGGGAGGGGGTAAATAAATGGACAGGGAGGGGGAGGGAATAAATGGACAGGAGGGGGAGGAATAAATGGACAGGGAGGGGGGGGATAAATGGACAGGCAGGGTGGGGGGAATAAATTGAAAGGGGGGGATAAATTGACAGGGAGGGGAATTGACGGGATTAGGAGGGGGAATGAGAGTGGGGAGGGGAGAAGAGAGTGACAACGGGGGAGACGAGAGTGACAAGGGAGGGGGAGAAGAGAGGGACACGCAGGGGAGAAGAGAGTGACAAGGGAGGAGGGGGGAGAAGAGAGGGACAAGAGGGGGGAGAAGAGAGGGACAAGAGGGGGGAGAAGAGAGGGACAAGGGGGGTTGAGAAGAGAGTGACGAGGGAGGGAGAGGGGGAGAAGAGAGTGACAAGGGAGGGGGGAGAGATTGACATCCATCACACACACACTTGCACACAGAAAAACACACAATGCATTACACACACAGACACACACACACAAGCAATTCAACCCTTACACACAATGCATCCCTTACACACACAGAAACACACAATGCATTCCTTACACACACTCAATGCACCCCTTACAGACGCACACACTGCATCCCGTACATACACAGAAACACTCATTGCAGCCCTTACACATACAAACACAGATTCACACAATGCCTTCCTTACACACATATCAGGACATCCCGTACTCCTGTGAACAAACTAATTGGTGGAACATGAAGGTGGACCCTGGGGCCCAGACCTTGAGCTGTGCAAAGGGCCTTAAAAAAAATGGAGCCTTCTTCCTGTTCTCCCATAACACAAACAGCCTCCAGAGAGCCTGTTCTACACCAGACCAGTGGAGCCAGACTGCAGGTAGAGCCCATCACCATCCTCATCTGATTGTAAGTAGGCAATCTAGTATATTATTTGTGGCACTAATCTCTAATTTACCTCACATTAAAGGGACACTTTAGTCCACAGAACCACTGCAGCTTAATGTAGTGGTTCTGGTGTCTAAAGCCTGTCCCTGCAGGCCTTTTAATGTAAACACGGTGGCACTGCAGCACTTGCGTTAGTTAACATGGGGCATTGTGATGTCATATTGGGGGGGGGATGGGGGGCGGCAAACTTTACTTTTGCCTAGGGCGGCAAAAATCCTTGCACCGGCCCTGGACCCTATGTGCAATATCACAAGATAAACAACATAGTATACTGTCTAAAACTATATATATTTCTCAAATATTTTTTTAATGGATAAATAAACAAGTGAAAAATTTAGATTGTGTAAATATACATCTTTTTTATGTTCAAGTATGTAGGCAAAGCAAAATATATACAAAAAGTTGTGTTATGATATGTTTATAACCCTTGCTTCAAATACAAGTTATGCTATTTTTTTTCAATCAAAATGTGATTGGTAGTGAAGAGGTTAACTGCAGAGCTATGCAGACAAGTTGGATAAATCATTCCATTTAACCATACACATTTGCTGCAGCTCCACCTTGTGTTGAAATCTGTTAAATACACTTATTATATCTGAAGATTGATGTTAGGGCTCCATCATCCTGATCTCTTTCTGGTAGAATTTAAGGTTAACTAAATGGGATAGTGAATGTAACAGAAACTTTTCCATCTTTGTATGGCTGCATCATGGAACAGCACTCCCATGTCATCTAACGCCAACTAAATAGAGAATATGTGGGTTGGAGGACATCACTGGCACTTTTGCAGTCCTGACATCTGATAATGTGACTAAGCATCAATGGAGGTTTAAAATGATTGGGGCATTGCACTTTGTATGACTGGAATTTACATATGAAGTGTTCAGTGTCCATTTTGTGTGTTTCTTTTCTACCTTCATCTCTCCCTCAATGTTTTAAAGTAACACTGTAGCATTAGTAATACATATATGTGTATACCTAATGCATCAGTCCTGATGCCCCTTGTAATTTAGCCCACGCCAATCTGTAAAAAGTTGCATGAAAAGAAAGTAAACAAATTACTCATCTTTTCTCTAGCACCGAGTCTCCCTCAGCGCTCCTGCGACCTCCTTCTCTGGTTGCGTCATCCTGGAGACGTCCTATCCAATGCTTCTCATAGAGGAGCATTGAGAAGTGTAGGTGCATGCGCAGTGATCGCTCCATGCGCCTAAAATTTCTACAAAGGGAATCATTGAACTCAATGATGCTCTAGGGCCAACTGTGGCGGCACTGGGCATGCACAATGCGGCGTCCTGATATGTTTCCCAGCTCTATTACCCAGAAGGATTAGAGATATGGCTTGAATATAGGATTGTAAGGGACAGAGTGGAAAAACTAATAAAAAGAAAAAAAGGCTTAACTGGTCTGCTTTGAATCAAACTATTTCTTTATCCAAAACAATTATTTCTCTATAAAAAAAATCAACTCTAGTTCAATAAAATTTCCCTTAACTCCCTCCATCCCAACAATGTGTGTTCATATGTTTCTTTTGTTTTGTACTGTGAATCAACAATGCAAAACAAAATATAGACCGTGAAACCCCCCCCTTTTTTCCTTTTTGTTCTTGAGCTGTTTTTCTCAACCCTGCATACCATTAAAACACCATTCTATCCACATAGTACAGACAGTGTGAGTCAAAAGGGAAAGAAGACACACATGTTTATTCACTACTATACTGAACAAGGCAAAACTATCCGATTGCATACGGGGCCCATTTTGAATTTATTAGCTTTATTTAGAAATATCCAGATTTTGCAGACAATGATCTGGATTTCAGTAGGACCAAACACTATGGCCGGCTGAAATCTGGGCCTAGATGCTTCAAACATAGGCCCAGATTTAAAAAAATCTAAACTATATTTCCCCGCAGGCAGGGCTGGCGCTTCCTATAGGTGACTTAGGAAGTTGCCTATTGCGCCCCTTAGGAATGGGCACCGTCAGAAGCGCCAGCCCCCCTCATGCTGCAGCCGCTAAGCGCTCTATAGAGAGCCTCAGGCGGCTGCAGAACTGCCCGGGCCAGCGCGTCCATGAGGGTGCAGCAGCCCAGGGGTGCAAAATATGAGGGATCAGCAGGAGGGAAGCACACAGCTCTCCCTCCTGCCAGTCCCTCAGTGTAGCGTGGCCAAGCTCATGTCCGGCGTACAGGAACATCCGTTTCCTGTACCTGGCCGGACTGCGAAAAGTCTTTAAGGAAGCTATGCTTTCAGTTCAGCTACTGTTGCCTTAGATTTGAAATTCATATTAAATTCACTTTAAATTCTCACTTTAGCAAATAACGCTGACAGTGTGAAGCTGTAGAAGTATATTCAACCAAAATATAAAGCCTTTACTTTTATTACATATTAATATATCTGCTTGCTTATAGTCTCCATTTAATGGAGCGTTAGGTTCGTGTCCCCACTCTAAGGGGCAACTCAAATAAGCAGGAAACCTGTGTCACACATTTATTACAGGGTAGTAAAAGTCATTTAAATCAGTATCACAGGTGTTGGAACAAAACAGGTAGACCAAAGGTGAAAGAGTGTAGTTAGAATGAACCCCTATCTTTTCTTGACGTATTTCATCTCTTTCACAGACTTTCTCAAAATATTTAGTTGTTCAGTCAATCAAGTATCCTGCAACTCATACATAAAAGATTGCAAAAAATCTTACTACTCTGTACATTTGGGATGTATAATTGTTTGGTCTATCAAATAATCGGTGAAACAATGGATAACAATTGAGCATGGGTCCATCTCGCCACCACTCCAAACACTTTCATTGGCTCATCACTCAGATGCCATCTCCACGCATACCCCCACATACCACTGTATCACCAACCCTACACATCTGGAAAAAACGTGCACATCTCCCAGATTTATTGCCATCTATCTCCCCCAAATATCCAGTCTCCCATAATCCTCTATTCCCTCTTGGTCTAAAAAGCTGACATCTATGTTTTTTTCTATGTTTTTTTTTTTTTTTAAGCTTACCCTTTATACATGAGACCATTCGAGGCATACACACATACACACAACTAAGTCACATAACAAATCCAGCGGGACTGATGCCCCTTACCGAGCTCACAAATTATGATACAAATCACGTTATGACTTTTCAATACACCAGACTGAAGCACTTTCTGAAATCACTACCAATCCCACCTCAGGGCTTACGTGATAACACTAAATTTAAATTACTTTGCTCAGGGTGAAAGACAGTACCTAAACTCTTATCCAAGTGCTACAAACTACTCATACCAATGATATTCCCCGAACCACCCCTCTACACACTTACGTGTAATGACAATATGGCAAAACCACTACACGAGGAGGAATGGTTCCAAATTTTTTATAGAATCTCACACTCCAGCATTCAACTACTAGAAACCAATTACAAACTATTGGCAAAGTGGTATATCACCTCAGCTGATATTAGTAGACATGTACCAAACAAATCTGGCATTTGTTGGAGATGTGAGATGGGTAGGGGGACACTAATACACATATGGTGGACCTGGAGAGAGGTCACACCATTTTGGGAAGGAATCAGCACCCTTATCAGGAGCATTGTAGCCAGGAATTTAATATTTGTACATATCTGTTACACAAAAATGACATCCAATTCCGTAACTACAAAGCATCCATTATCTATTTTATACTTACAGCGGCCACAACGATAATCACAAGCCTGTCACACCTCCGACTATCCTCTCAAACAAAACATTTTTTGCACGTTAGAGCGACTTAGATGGTCTTCACTGGGAAAATCCTCCAAATATCAATGTATCTGACAACCATGGATTGCTTATATGGTGAAGCCACCAACGTAAGTCGGAACAGACATATATCCCTTCACCACTAACATTAGCATACTGGTTTTATGCTTTTTGTAAATAACACTAGCTACGCGTGTATAATCTCTTTGTTGAATAGAGGCTTCACACTATCTTCAAGTAACTATACAATGCAATATATTGACACAATGCCACAATGTTGACTATACCTTAGCAATGACAAGGCCCTCAACTTCACTACCTTGGACTCTAAACAGATACTGATACCATTTCATAAGTGATGCACAAGGTTGAACTATAGGACATAGGTACTTATATCCCTCTTTATCTTATTTTATCTAAATCTATTTTATTTCATTTTGCTCTATTTTATTCTTTTTGTTATTGGTTTCGTTTCACCGGGTTATGTCCGGCACTACCTAGTTAGATAATATATTTCCTTTATGCTCATGTACTACAAACCATAGACCACTATCCAAAGAGTACACAAAATCCTGACAGCAGTGGAATACACACACTAGAATGTATTAAGACTCCAACTTGAAGACATGCCATTACAAAGCCAACCATGAATGCTTTTCGTGGCACATTTGAAATGTTTTGCATATATATGTGACTCAATCCAACTTCTACCCAGACCGTATTTTTATACAGAACACAGCTGGATCACATGAACTGGTAGATATAGGTTATATCCACATTGCATATCTCCACTAGTTCAATCCATTATATGATGTAAATATATTCTTTCTGTGAACAACTCTACTGTAATGTAATAGAAATATAACACACGTAATCATATCTTCTGTCTCTTCTGTACATGACTATTTTTCCAATAAAAGAATAATATTTTTTTTTTTTTTTTTTTTTAAAGATTGAAAAAAAATCAGTGTTAACTGTATATCACATGTGTTGCAATTTTAACCCTTCAGTATGACCATATATAATAGAGACAAACCTATTTGTTTTCACATTGGTCTGACGTGCTTGAGATTAAAAAGATTTTTTTGTGGAATGCTAACTGAATGTATGCAAATGCTTCCATAGAACACAACTGAACAAAAGTTAAAACACCCACAATCAAGTTTAAACAAATATGCAAAATCAGCAAAAAGATCAGGAGCAATTACTAAATCGCTCTGCTATAAATAACATTCTTCAGACTTTTTGTTATTTTTTTTATACATCATTATTATCATGCATAGTTATTATTATAAATTGTTGAAAATAAAATATAGAAAAGTTTAAATAATACTATTTATAGAGGAATATTGTCACTTATTGCTGTTTCAGAATGTACGCTGTTTTATTTCTTGCTTAGACTAACACATTTGTCTCTGTTTGTTGAAGTGCATACACTTTTTCGGGCAGCATTTTCCAGCTTCTAATTATAATTCGGTTGCTGCTGAAATGTCCCAATAAATAAAGGCTACTTTCATTTGTCCCTGTATCTGATGTCAGGTCCAGTCAAGCGTGATAAGCACTTGTATTCCAGGTTCTTGTCTTTACAGTAGCATTTCAATATTTTCTACATCCTGAATGACAATAATATATGCTGCTTATTATTTCAGATCACCAGATGGATGTGATGTGTTACAAATAATGTGATAAGTGCATTTCTGTCTTTGTGCCAAAGTTCTTCTGAATGTGCATCTCAATGTTTTTGCTGAGAAACTTTTGCAGCGGGTCTGTGTTAAAACAAGGATTATCGAAGTTACATTTGATTGGACATTTGAAGGTTAGCCTTATATACTAAGCCAAGAACAACTGTTTGGCCACTGGATCTATTCATGCAGCTAGTACTTGCTGTTTAGAAGACAAACATTTGGGGCTGTTTTATGAAACATATATGGTGTCACTTTTTCACAGTGTTAGAGAAGCAAATATTGCAGTTTAGTACTCATTTAAAGGCAACAATGAATTGTTCTTGAAGCACTTAAGGGGACACTATTGGCACCCAGACCACTTAATCTCATTGCATTATTGAGAAACTGCAATAATTACATTGCATGGTTAACTCCACCTCCAGTAGCTGTCTACCAGATAACCACTAGAGGTGCTTAGGGTCCTCAGTGAACTTCAGGTCTGCTAAAGGACACTGGGCGTCCTCATGCTCTGCATGAGGACATCCAGCATCAGCTAAAACCCCATAGTAAAGCATTACTTCAATGCTTTCCTATGAGGAAGTCCTCATGCATTCGCTATACTTGGTGTACTCGCTGAGCATGTGAATTGGGTCCTCCCTTCAACTGACGTCGGCAGTGGAGCGGAGATGGACACTGTCCCAGCACCGAGGGATATTGGTGCTGGAATCAGGTAATTATTTTAACCCTTTAGCAACTGCGGGGGGAGGGTGACGGAGTGGGGGACAGAGGGTACTATAGGTCTAGGAATACAACGTTGCATTTATTACACTATAGTTTCCCTTTAAGGAGGGCAATTGTTGTTATAATAACATTTTAAAAAGTCTCTTGCCAGTGGCTAGCTGGTGGTTTTAACACAATAGGGTCAGGAATACATGCTTGTGTATCTGATCCTATAGTGTTCCTTTAAATTTGAAATTTACTCTCAAGGTTGAACTTCATGGACTTTAGTCTTTTTTCAACCTAGACAACTATGTAACTTTGAATTCACCTTGAATTCTCACTTTAGTGAATACGCCTCTAAATGTTGGCAAATACATTGATAGAATCAGAAATAGCCGGAATGTACAGACACAAGATAAATGTTAAGCAATACTAAATACTATATAAGAACTGATAAATAGAATTAAAAAAATAATCATCTAGATGAGAGTCTCGGGTCACTGGTCTAGACAGGATAGGGGTTAAAACCCCACTACTTTAACAAATCTGTTACTCCCAATTGGGTCACCCCCATGGGGGAGTGCTCAGAGAATGGACACAAGACCGTGTTCACAGGGGTAGTTAAATGGGGATGGCACGGTGAGATGCTAATGTTAATAATTAATCAATAGACAACCCCTTTTCACTACTAGAGGAGTATAGGTTTTAGCCGGTTTATTCCTTTTGATATAACCTCCGAGAATTGCACAATAATGCACGGTATCACAGAAAACCAAGAGGCACACCGCTCACGCTGATTGGGGTATTAGTTTCTTTGTCATTTCCAATGTTACCTAAGATTGTTGTAATCGATAATTCTCACTTGAGAATTTGAAATTGTAACTTTTAAGGACCCGCGTTTCCTCTATTCCTGCATTTTGATATTGTTATTGAACTCTTATAAAACTTTATTTCAGAAAAAAAAAAAGAAAATCAGCCATGGGGAAAAGCAGAGAATAATTTCAGAAAAACATGGGGATGATGGGAAAATTAAATGGATTCCGTAATAGAATGTTGGATAGCGCATAGCTAACTATGCCTAATTAATATTCTGTTTGGAAGTTCATTTGCGATTTTCATCATTGAATTCTGGAGTTTAGCTGTTCACTTGCATTAACTAAAAAGTAGCTATTTTCAAAAAAACAGATTGCATTAATTAACTGTCTTAGCCGTGTGTCTCCTTTACACCAAACCAGCATCGAAAATATGTACAGAAGAAGAAAAAAAAACAAGAAGAAAAAAGTACTTGTAAAAAATCTGTAAACTTGTGGACACAGCTAATTACTGTGAACTTGCAATTCAGAAAGAGCATTGAACAACTTTAAAGATAAAGTGTAATTGACAAAAACAACACCAATATTCCTGACTGGTACAGCAGATGATAAAGCCTCAGATCTAACACCAGGAAAGGCATACTGGAGAGAAGCAAAGCAACGAGAGTAAAGAAAAAAGAAGAGAAATCAATCATGTGTTAATGATATTCAGTGGGAAAGATAGAATTCATGCTAGAACGAGCAGTCGCAAAGCAGGATAATATCAGCAAAAGTGTAAGAAACATTCAGATTTACATAATGTGTAATTATGTTATAAGGTTATGAAAATATAACACTTGTGATGAACATCAGATTTAATACCATCTGAGTCCGTCCTTTGCGGTAAAATTGTACTACAGAAAAAAGAGTTTATTCTTATTAATTAAAGGCTATTGCGTATACATTAAGATTACTGACCTTTCATTATTTTGCTAGCTTGCATACAGAGCTCTCGGAGTAATATATTTCTCTGTCTGTGAAACAGATATATTTTGATAATTATAGAAATTCATTGTGAAATATTTATTTATCCTTTTTTTTTAACTGTACTTTGGGTTTATTTCAGTCTTCACAAATTGGGAGTCATGAAAAGTGGATTGGCTGTTTCAATGTGAGCATTATGGTGTAGCCAAAACTAATTGGGAGTTGTATGGTAAGGAAACTTTGCATTAGAGGTTAGTGTGACGAACTGAGCCTTGTCACGTGTTCTTGGAGGCGCCGTCTGTCAGACTTTTGCCCACTGACTATGGGCCAGGTCAGCGACTGTATAGACCCATATGTTATTCCCCCTGGTTCGGCACTTTCCATTCATGTGCATAGAACCGAACGCTAGCTCCCTGGCGGCCATTCGCATGGACCAAAACCACGAATAGACTTCAGGAGGACTTAGCTGCGAATGCCCTGGAACTATTTTCGACATGAAGACTTTGCGGTTCCCAGTCGGTCCTCAGTGGCACATAGCTGTGATTCTATAGAACTATTTTCAGCATGAAGACTTTGCAGTTCCTGGTCGGTCCCCAGCGGCACTAAACTGCGGTTCTATGGAACTATTTTCGGCATGTGCCATTTGTTGCGGTAGGTCAAATAATGACTTCCAGGAAAATCCTGAACCCCTGAACCTATCTGGGTGATTTTTGGATATGTTGGTCACCCAGATCGGGGCTGTTAGGGGATGTAACATTTGTGGGGGTTTTATGTATTTTAAGGTACTTTTGGGGTGTTTTGAAAATGTGTGTTTTTTGTGTCTGGTGATAATTGAGTTTAATACAGTGCTTGACTCAATTATCTCCCAGGCACAGGGGAGGGATTGACCTATTTTGTATGGGAGTGTCCTGGACCTGAGAGCTAACTTATTTGTGTGTATGTTTTTACTGTAGTCTACTTTCAGGTCAAGGGGGGAGTGCCCGTTGCATGGGGATCTGCATATAAGGCCAGTTGTGAAGGCCATTAAACAGATTAATTTTACCCTTTATGAAGTCTAGGCTCATGTTTGGGGGATTGGAGAGCTATATTCACTCTGGGGATTGCTATAATCACTATACTCCCTTGGATCACAATGACTGCTCTTGTGAGAGCAGCCTGCTTTGCTCTCTAGACTAGGAGAGATCTACCCACTGGAAGCGGGATCCTGGTCTTGGGTCCAGGGTGGGTGGAGGACAGTCCAGGAGAATTAAATGACATAATTAAGGGAGCTCCAAGAACGAATCCCTTTGCATGTATTATGTATTTGAAGAAAATGTGCCAAGGACAAAATATGACACAGATTGACATAAAGTTAATTATTGATGGATTATTAGATTATGACTCAGAATCTGGGTGGGAATGGAATAGAGTGCCCACTGTGAGTGTCCCACTTGATGGAACCACAGTAAGTACTTATCCATTAGCCACGGAAAAAGGGAAAGACATTATGTGAAAACAGAGATGATAAGATTGTGGAAAGACAAGCAGTCTATCTCCACTGCTTTGTCCTGTAAACAGGGCACAAACGAGACAGTGACAGATTTCACTAAAAGGTTTTATAAATGTTGGAAAGATGAAGCTGGACTTGGTTCAGAGGAGAGTGGTAGGGGTTCTTTAAAAATACAGACATGCATTGGGAATATGCTTCCAGCATATTCACTGCTAGTTAAACAGCTGATTTCAGAGTGGTCAGCTTTAACTCCGGTACATTTTTGCAGAAAATACATGAGAGAGAAGCAGCAGGTTGTTTTGCTATAGGTAAAGATGGAAAGAGTATGTTGTATCAGTCACAGGGTTTACAGCCTTGTGACCCAAATCAGGCAAGAGAAAGAGGTTTTGGAGGTGATAGGAGATTAAACCAGAGAGGATTCAGGAGCCCAAGGGGAAGAGGATGTGGAGGAAATAGGTCCCAACCATTTATTAATAGAGGGACACATTGTTTTAACTGTAGACGGCAGGGACACTGGAGGAATGGGTGCCCCAACCCTATTAGACCACAGACTGGACAAACCCCAGGTTACCAGGGTCCCTCACGGATATCCCAGCAGTCACACTACCCCCCACAGCTTCACTCTCCTACCCCTAATGCCCCCTCTGGCCCCAATACCCCTTCTGGTCCTACCCATCACATCCAATGGCCATAGGGCTGCCCAGAAGGTAACACTCCAGCTTTTCCTGTATTATCCTCTAGTTTTATGGAACAACCCTTCATAGTCCTCAATGTAAATGGGAGGGATATGCCCTTTAGACATTTGTAGACACGGCTGCCACCTGTTCCACTATATGTATGGATGTATATATAGGCTTAAGGGAAAAGTCAACACCTTCTATGGGAATAAATGGAGTGTTAACAAAAACCTTCAAAACTATCCCTTTGAAAATTAAATTACCCAATTCCCCTCTTCCCAAGGAGTGAACCCTCACCCTCGAAACTGTCATGCCTTAATTATATTATCCCCTTACTTCCTGGTTCCACGGAGCTTAGCCACACCTCTTCATGAACCGGTCTCCCTATTTAATCTGACCGCACCAGCTGATCGACGCTGGATTAATGAACTACGTTCCGTACTCACGAACCGGCTGCAACATCGTTGTGAAAGCCTGCTGTTACCGGACCGGACTGGAAGACTTCAAGTTCCCTTCACCTTTCCTCATCCACGGCTAAAGCTGAACTCTATCCATACAGGATAATCCGCCTCTGAGGAATCTCGGGAACCAGTGTTCTATGTGCCGGAAGCTAAGTAAAACTTCTCTGATAAGCGTTGCATCTAAAGCTGTTATTTCCTGTCTCCAAAGTCCTTCGTTAAAGCCAACCGTTACAGCTAACTTCAACTCATACTTGTCTCAGTTAGCTGCATCTATCTTTCTTCAGTTAAAGTCTATGGAACAGCTATTGTAACTTCTTATCATCTAATTAATTAATACTACTAAAGGACTCTTGCTGCTTCAGTTACCGTTTACTCCTTAAAGTTACAGCGCATATAATTGTGGACTTCAGTTATCGTTTACTCCTTAAAGCTACAGTGCATATAATTGTGGACTTCAGTTATCGTTTACTCCTTAAAGCTACAGTGCATATAATTGTGGACTTCAGTTATCGTTTACTCCTTAAAGATACAGTGCATATAATTGTGGACTTCAGTTATCGTTTACTCCTTAAAGCTACAGTGCATATAATTGTGGACTTCAGTTATCGTTTATTACTTAATGCTACAGTACCTGTAAATTGGAATTAAAGTCAATACCAATTACTTTCTAATAAATATTCGAACTATAAGAAATCTGCAGTTGTGTTCCTTCATAACAAATGTTTAAACGTGACAGATTAATCCAGCCATTGTAATGGATCCAGCAGATTTCGATTCTACTATAACTACGTTGAATCAAAGAGTTAATGTACTAGCCCAAAGTGTGCAAGAACTGCAAGATACTAACGAAAGACTTTTCACCTATATTAGAGATTTACAAACTCATACTCCTCATACTACTCTGCACTCGGCTAGCGATCCTGCTGTGTGTAACCCTGAAAAGTTCTCTGGAGATCGTTCAAAATATAGGGAGTTTCTCAACTCCTGCAAATTGTTAATTGCTTTGAAACCTCGATCCTACCCTGCAGAAAGAACTAAAGTTTGTTCGGTTATCTCATTTTTAAGAGGTGAACCTATGTCATGGGCCCATTCCTTTCTGGAAAACGATGACCCCATTCTAGATTCACTGGATGAATTTTTTGAAGCCATGTCTCTCCTCTATGAAGATCCTAACAAACAAGCTACAGCTGATTTAACAATCAGAACACTACAGCAAAGAAATAGACCCGTTGAAGATTATATTGCTGAATTCAAAAGATGGGCTGTAGAAACGCAATGGAATGACATCACATTGCGCAACCAATTTCGAATTGGGTTATCTGAAGCAGTAAAAGACGAATTATCTAGAACAGAACTTCCTACAACTTTGAACGCTCTAATTCACTTATCAATCAGCATTGACAGAAGATTAAGAGAAAGAAAGGCAGAAAAAGCCCTTTTACATTCTAAAGACCGCAAACCTGAATTTCTAGTATTTGATGTTATTCCGTCACCTCTCTATCCCGTTATAATAGGGATCAACTGGTTAAGGAACCATAACCCTCAAATTTCTTGGTCTCCTTTCTCTATCACCTTTAACTCACATTATTGTAAAGAAACGTGTTTACAACAAATTCCTATTCTTCAAATCTCTAAAGAACCAACCATACCTTCTTGTTATTCAGACTTTTCAGATGTCTTCAGTAAAAAAGAAGCTGAAACGCTCCCGCCTCATCGTGCTTACGATTGTCCTATAGACCTCATACCTGGTGCCCCAGTACCATTTGGGCACATCTACCCTCTCTCTGAGGCTGAATTACAAATTCTCAAAGAATATCTAGATGAAAATCTACGGAAAGGGTTTGTTAGACCCTCTAGTTCACCTGCTGCCTCAAGTATGTTTTTTGTAAGAAACAAAGACCAGACTATTCGTCCTATCATTGACTACAGAGCCTTAAATAAAATAACAGTTAAAAATCGTTATCCTCTTCCTCTCATCAATGAACTGGTTGAACGATTGAAAACTGCTACCATCTATACAAAGCTTGACCTTCGCGGGGCATATAATCTCGTCAGGATAAAGGCTAATGATGAATGGAAGACTGCTTTCCGAACAAGGTATGGCCTCTTTGAATATCTGGTGATGCCTTTTGGCCTTTGCAACGCCCCTGCAACTTTTCAACACTTCATAAATGATATCTTTAGAGACCTATTGGACGTCTGTGTCATCATTTATTTAGATGATATTCTCATATACTCCAATACTCCTGAGGAACATAGAAAACATGTCAGATGGGTGTTATCAAGACTCAGAACTCACAAATTATTCGCTAAACCTGAAAAATGTCTTTTCCATGTCAAAGAAATAACCTTCTTAGGTTATGTCATCTCCCCTCATTCAATAGGTATGGACAATGCAAAAGTTGATTGTATCATCAACTGGCCTGTTCCCTCTACAGTAAAAGAATTACAGCGATTTTTAGGATTCGCCAATTTCTACAGAAAATTTATTAAAAACTACTCTGAGATAGTTCACCCACTCAATCAACTTAACAAAAAAAAACATCCCTTCAATTGGAACGAGAAGGCTCAAACTGCCTTCACTGAATTAAAGAGAAAGTTTACAACAGCTCCTATTCTTCAACTTCCAAATCCTTCATATCTTTATGTCCTTGAAACGGATGCTTCGGAATTTGCAATTGGAGCTGTCCTCTCTCAACACAAAACTCCTCAAGACCCTCTTCATCCTGTCGCCTTCTTCTCACGATCATTATCTCCTGCTGAAAAGAATTATCCTACAGGAGAAAAAGAATTATTAAGTATCAAAGTGGCTTTAGAAACCTGGAGACACCTTCTTGAAGGCGCTCAGAATTCTTTAATCATTTATACTGACCATAAAAATCTCGAATATCTTCACTCCAATAAAACACTGTCTGCTCGACAAGTAAGATGGAATCTCTTTTTTTCCCGGTTCAACTTCCAAATCGTCTTTAGACCTGGGTCTAGAAACAAAAAGGCTGATGCCCTTTCCAGGATCCATAAGGACACTGAGATTGAACCTCCTTCGCCTAAAGTCATTGGAATCTTATCTTCTCTTATTGACGACATTAAAGATCTCAGTGAAGATGCTCTCGAACTTCCTAAATCAATTAAATTATCTAAGAAAAACGGTCTCTACTATTTCAAAGACCGGATTTACGTGCCTCCATCCTTCAGAATTAAAGTACTCGAATTTATTCATGATTCTCCTCTGGCAGGTCATCCAGGTATAAAGAAGACCCTTGAATTGTCCAAAAGATACTATTGGTGGCCTCGTCAAGACCAAACTATTGAATCTTATGTCAAATCTTGTTCTGTATGCCAAAGATCAAAACATGTTCATCATCAACCATTTGGTCAATTATTGAATTTACCAATTCCTGAACGACCTTGGCAATCCATCTCTATGGATTTCTTGGTAGAATTACCTCCTTCTCATCATCACACTACCATTTTAGTGGTAGTAGACCGCTTCACGAAAATGTCTCATTTCATTCCTTTAAAGAAGTTACCTTCATCCTCTGAACTTTCGAAAACATTTCTTGACAACATAGTTAAACTTCACGGACTGCCAGACGAAATCATTTCAGACCGAGGAACTCAATTTACCTCCAAATTCTGGACTGCTTTATGTGCCACTCTTCATATCCAACGTAAACTATCATCTGCATATCATCCTCAAACAGATGGACAAACTGAAAGAGTCAACCAATGCTTAGAACAATATCTACGATGTTATTGCTCTCACTTACAAGACGATTGGATAACTTGGTTACCTATGGCAGAATTTGCATACAATAACTCTTTTCATACCAGCAGTAAAATGACTCCATTTCTATCCAATTATGGATTTCATCCTTCCTCATTTCCTGCTCAGACAAGTTCTTCATCTAATCTCTCCGATTCGAATCAAATCTCTCATATGTCCTCTTTATTCAAGAAATTACATGAGAATCTTGAATTGGCCTCCTCCACTCAAAAGAAGTTTTTTGACACAAAAAGACAACCTTCACCTTCTTATCAAATCGGTGATCTTGTCTGGCTTTCCTCAAAGAACATTTCTACAAACCGTCCATCAAAGAAGTTAAGTTTTCTTTTTCTTGGTCCTTTTCCAATACTATCGATTATCAACCGTAATGTTGTTAAATTGAAACTTCCACCAACTTTAAAGCTACATCCTGTTTTTCATGTGTCCTTGCTGAAGCCTCATCATCCTGACCCTTTCCAAAGGAATGTCACTACTTCTCCTGACCCCATACTGGTCCAGGGTGAAGAAGAATATGAGATCCAAAGTATACTGGATTCAAGGATCCATCGTGGCTCCTTACAATACCTCATCAGATGGAAAGGATATGGAGTTGATGAAGATACATGGGAAAACTCCTCTGACGTTCATGCTGACAAATTAGTCTCCAAGTTTCACAAACGCTACCCTTCTAAGCCAAGTCAATAGCACCCAGAGGTTGCTCATTAAGGAGGGGATACTGTCATGCCTTAATTATATTATCCCCTTACTTCCTGGTTCCACGGAGCTTAGCCACACCTCTTCATGAACCGGTATCCCTATTTAATCTGACCGCACCAGCTGATCGACGCTGGATTAATGAACTACGTTCCGTACTCACGAACCGGCTGCAACATCGTTGTGAAAGCCTGCTGTTACCGGACCGGACTGGAAGACTTCAAGTTCCCTTCACCTTTCCTCATCCACGGCTAAAGCTGAACTCTATCCATACAGGATAATCCGCCTCTGAGGAATCTCGGGAACCAGTGTTCTATGTGCCGGAAGCTAAGTAAAACTTCTCTGATAAGCGTTGCATCTAAAGCTGTTATTTCCTGTCTCCAAAGTCCTTCGTTAAAGCCAACCGTTACAGCTAACTTCAACTCATACTTGTCTCAGTTAGCTGCATCTATCTTTCTTCAGTTAAAGTCTATGGAACAGCTATTGTAACTTCTTATCATCTAATTAATTAATACTACTAAAGGACTCTTGCTGCTTCAGTTACCGTTTACTCCTTAAAGTTACAGCGCATATAATTGTGGACTTCAGTTATCGTTTACTCCTTAAAGCTACAGTGCATATAATTGTGGACTTCAGTTATCGTTTACTCCTTAAAGCTACAGTGCATATAATTGTGGACTTCAGTTATCGTTTACTCCTTAAAGATACAGTGCATATAATTGTGGACTTCAGTTATCGTTTACTCCTTAAAGCTACAGTGCATATAATTGTGGACTTCAGTTATCGTTTATTACTTAATGCTACAGTACCTGTAAATTGGAATTAAAGTCAATACCAATTACTTTCTAATAAATATTCGAACTATAAGAAATCTGCAGTTGTGTTCCTTCATAACAAATGTTTAAACGTGACAGAAACCCTCTTAGTTAGATGGATATTTTGTAGGAGCCACTCCCTCTTAGATAGACAGACAGGATCCTGGGAATCAGTCAAGAAGACAAGAGATGTGTTCTATAACCAATTCAAATGTTAATTATACGTCAGTTGCATTTATACCCTATTTTCATGTCGGTGGGGGTCATGAGCATTTAATTACATAATATGTTTTTCACAAGTTATAAACAGCTGTTTCTAGTTATAATCTTTCGTTATATAACGCATTACACATTTCATTAAAACCAGCTATTTACAAATACCGATATCTTGGACAATTAACAAGAACATATCGAAATCAGTATTTTTCCCGTAACTAGGATTTTATATCAATCCTATTTCCGAGAATAGGAGATAAAATGCCAAATTTATTCTTGGTTCAAATTAACCCTTATATGAACAGCTAGGATAGATAGCAAAATGGATATTTGTATCTACAGACAGCAGGACCCCAAAGAAGCTGCAGCGGTTTGTGGGGTTTACGGTGGTTATGGTGTCCGGTGCAGTGCTTATGGTACTCAAGGATTACTAAGAAGCAGCGATTGACAGAGGAACCCGGTCGGGGTGCCAGGCGGTCCGTCCCAGTTATACTTTAAGGTTGTTACATTAGCTATCGAGATCATAGTTATGTATTGAGGTTATATGGGTTGGATTATTTATAGTTAGTGCTTATCATTATAAATAGAGGTTATATTTGGTAATTAGTCATTACGGTAAGGGTTGCTCATCTTAAAACATCTTTGTCCCCCCAGCCCTTTTGTGTGCCTCTGCCCTCCCAGCCCGTGTGTCTCTTCGGCCTCCCAGCCCCTCTTTGCGTCTCTTTGTCACCCCAGCCCTTCTTTGTGCTGCTCTGTCCCCTGCAAGTCCTTCTGTGCACTCTTTTTCCTCCCTCAGTTCCAACTGGATCTCTGTCACTGCTAAGATTAAATTGGCCACCTTTATCCAGTAAGACCACATCCACATAACTCGTATCATAGTGCCCACCTCAAGTAGCATATTCAACAGATATTACAAAAGGTGGGGAATTTTCTGGTACTAGATACCATCTATAAAGGATTTTCTAAAGTATTTTTAGGTGTGTGGTGCATGCTTTTAAGGCACACTATGCAGCACTGACCCAGGAAACACCTCTAGAAGCCGTCTAAGGAGTGAACACTAAAGGTGTTCCTAGGCTGTAATGTAAATACTGCCTTTTCTCTGAAAAAGGCAGTGTTGTTGTTCTGGTGCCTATAGTGTCCCTTTAAATGTGAAATTCACTTTACATTCACTTTGAATTCTAACTTTAGTAAATTACTCTGCGTGTTCTTCCCTTGTCTCTTTTATTCCAGTATCGCTGGGTTGTGTATAAGAAATGTTTGCTGCATTTGGGAAAGGTGACTGAGATCAAGATAAAAAAAAAAGGTCACAAATTTGGAAGTATTTTGTTTATTTTCTTAATATGTAAGCTTTAATCACGTGGTGAATATAACGTTTTCTATTTTCTGCATATTAAGTATAATGTGCAGTACACCTGAATGACTGAACAACTCAAATTATTAACAGCATATAAATATTTCTTCTGCCTTTTTACATAGATGAGTGATATACAGTATCTCTGTCACTGCATTTGGAATATATTCACTGTGATATAATGATATATTATAAAGTATGTATTTGATTTATTGTCGAATATGTAAGAAGAGTTAAAGAAACATGTTAGCATGTATTTATACATTTTATTTTTTCACTTTATTTTTATTCAGCTTTCTGTTGAGCAATACCTTTATTTCTTCTTGCATTTACCGACACTGCCACGTCTGTGTTAAATTAGGTACTCGGAAGATGGTTTTCACTATTCCAATGCACTCATTATAGATGTGACTATAATAATGATAATAATAAAAAAAAATAATAATAATAGTTATCAATCTATGCTTTTCTGCACTTTAAGTTGAATATTAAAAAGTCTCACTTTCCTTCATACAGCAGATTTGCCATTTCCAGGTCAGTAAGGTGACTGCATGTAGGTTTTGTATATGATGATGATATATATTCTATGCAATTATCTTACAGTATTCATTATTCATATTATGCCACTTGTTATGGGAAGGCAGGAATTTAGAAAGAATGTGATATTATCGTTTACCTGGCCTCTTTATATTGATATTCACCAATTCCCCCCTTTCTAACTTTTTCATATGGCCCATGGTAAAATTTAATTGGACGCTGGGCTCCTGTTTGGTTTACACTCAGCTGGTATATTTGATATTTTTCTAATAAATATACAAACATTATATTGGTTTCATATATTTAGGAAGATATGGTAAAATTTCAGGATAAAGCAGGTATAGAGTATAAAAGTCTTATCCCTTTCTTTTAACCATATTTGTATATGGAAATGGCTGGTAATACAGATTGCGAAGAACAGATAACAGCCATTTTACACTGACCATCACTAGTGATAGTGCATGACAGCTTATCCAATTGGGGGCGGACACTGGTGGGATCAGTTCGGGTCCCAGTCAACCAGATATATCAGTCTTTACATTGGTAGTGTAGCAATAAGAGAGCTTTGATTTGATGAGTTCCTGGTTCACAGAACCTGTGATAATAATGACCATCCTCGAGATAGCTGAGAGGCTTGTCCCTTCCCATTGCAGTCATTGCAGACTTATGCTCCCATCTGACCAGACCAGGACATGGAATAGTCATGTCTTATATTCCATGTTCCCCACACATTGTCAGCGTAATTCAATAAACATAGATTTTGTCCAAATGGACAAAATCTGGTGAAATGGGCTGAATTCTGAATAGAAAGGCAATTCTCATATTTACTAAAGTTAACACTGGTTGACATTCAGCACCAATCGGCCAGATGCATTCGGTGCCCGCATTAAAACCAGTATAGTTTTTGCATCTGAATCATATAAAAAGTTTAGGATTCTAATTATTCACAAATAAACTGGACTGAATGCATCCAGTCAAATATCATAATTAAGGCAGGAACAAATAGTTTATATATAGGAATATAATTATTTTATAATATTATATATAACATGTCATTTTATAATTCTTTAAGAAAAGCTTGATATCATAATTAAACAGAAATTAATTGTATTCCTTCTTAATTTCTAGATTAACTTTAACAACCTCATAACTTAGTATAAATTAAAAAGTGTCTGTCTTGTTAAAATTATCGTTACTAAGTTTTGAATTTTGAACTAAATTTGGAAAAACAATATTAGTAATTAGTAACATAATAATCAGAGGCAACACTGTATTAACATTCTCAAAATTGAACAGCGCTATCTCTGAATTTCTTGTAAATAACCTGGAATTCAAGTCCATCTGAAGAGATCCGTATAGGTCCTGAATATGATTAAAATAAATATGTGACAGGTGGGCAGTTGACTTTTTAGGACCATAAAAGACTTAATGCAAGAGGTAACCTGGGCCAATACGATAGACAACCATTTCACAACTCTAGTAAAAATGTGTTTGCAGCTTGCTTGAGCAACACAATTGCTATCTATGTGTCACTTCTTTGTTATCCAAGAGTCACCAGTTACTCCGGTTACTGCCAGGTAAAGAAAACTGAGTATTGCATATACTTTTACTCTAATAGGTATGTAACAAATTGAAATTAAATGAAACTGAGACATATTAATTTATACAAATGAATCATGCGTAGTGTTAGAAAGGAATATCATGTCTCTCTGGTTTCCTTTTTTTCTCATCTTTGCATTCATTTCATATTCCTGTTCTACCATCACTTCATTTTCACCAGCAGTGGCATACTAATTGGGGATCAGTGGGGATGGGGGCGTCTGCCCTAGGTGATAAATGCAGGTTCCGGCTCGGCCAATTTAATTGCAGAGCAAGTGGCAAGACAACTGCTAGGATCACAGTGTGCTCTAACTGCACAGCCATGCACTGATGGCAGGGGCCTTGATGCAACATCACCCCAGCCCTGATGTCAGTACAGAGCCGCAGGGAGCACAGAGTGATCCCAGAAGCAAACCACTAGATCCCATGAATAATAATTTAATAAAAATCAAATATGTGTTTGTGAGTGCATGAATGTGAGTATGTGTATGTTAATGTGTGTCTCTTTATAAATATGTGTGTGTTTATAAATGTAAGCATGTGTGCATGATTGTTTGGGTATTTTTTGGGCATATAGATGTGAGTATATGAGTTTGTGTTTGTAATTTCACTTGAACAAAAAGCTGTTAGGGGCAGTGCAGAGTGGCAAACAATAAAAGGTGGGGTGCCAACAGACATATCTGTCCTGGGTGCCAGGTAATCTACGTTTGCCTTTGGGACCAGCATAATGTTGATGAGCACATTTCCTCTTAACGGACTGCTAAAAATTACAATTAAAAATTTAAATAATTAACAACAAACTGCACAATGCGTAATCAGGTTTGTGTTATTTTTTTCCAAAGGAGAAGTGCCAGTTAATCCCTCTCCTTTTGTAATTGTAAAAATGCCTTTACTCAACTGATTATCATAGGAGTTACAGCCCAGAGAATCTTGAATACAGGTACCTCCAAATCATAAATATCCCCTTACCTTAATTCTCAAATCCTTCCAACCATCACAGTGACATTATCCATAGCAGTGGCATTTTAGGGGGTTCACTCCTATTTCAGCATTCCTCAAGCAACACTTGACATTTAGAGCTTGTTATTTGATATTGGCAGATGAGTTTACCTTCTTCTAGCTACTTCCCACTTGCATCTGTGTTATGTGTATGTCTCCACATATACCCATATCTCTTTTTTAGTAGTTACCTTTTACACAGGAGCATAGAGGAACACACCTGTCCCCTTTACTCTGTATTATTTTGCATATCTATTTTTTTTTCAGGATGATTGTCTATTAACTGCACTGGTTATCTGCACCCTGTTTAGTGAATAGATCCCGTATCAATCTTTTAATATAGCATAGAGGATAGAATAGAACCTGCTGCAGTATTTGGTTTAAATCCTTGGAAAATCAGTTCAGCATTTCACACTTTCAAGGTCCATGTGACCATTATTTTGAGTAATAATATCTGGACCCCTGGACGTATTTGGCAACCAGTGAAGAAAAATTTAATTTTTCTTGTTAAAGGGGCACACTAAGCACTATTGTAGTGGTTATGGTGCTACGAGGCTACGGATGCAATCCTCTGGCTTTCTGGCCAAATTCTTTGGAGCGGTTTGACATAATACAGCATTCTCCCTGTGTACCATAGCCCGCACTGTCTGCAAATGCACTGATAATGCTCAAAGTAAACCTTTGTGAACCCATCTAATCCTGGAAGGCAGTAATAGGGTGGCAATGTTTGTGGGGGGCACTAAGAGCCTTATTTATTTTCAATCTGTTCCCAAATAGCAATGGAGTGCAGTTGTTAAAGACTTTCATATTGATATTATGACTAAGTAAGTATTAAAATGTTTTAACATAAGCACATTTTCTAAGCCAGCTAAGATCAAGCGTTCATACATTCTGAAGACATAATGTATATTTCAATCCATACATTACTTAATTAGACGGAATGTTCGATCCAGAGCATGATTGGTAACAGTTTCCTTCTCATGCTCGTACAGGGAGGTTCCACTTGTTAACGACAATAAAGAGGGATGTGGAACAAGGACTTCACTGTATGCATGATTCATCTGCTAACTGTAACCATATGGACTGCACACATGAGTGAAACACAGACTTGGGAATCATTAATTAAAATGCGCATTTGAAATCACAAATCTTCCAATTACAGATCCTCTGCACATGGGTTTAGTTTTTGTTCATTTTTTTTTGTATCTTCACACAATAATAAGAATGAATATTTAATATACATCCAAAGCCCTGCTCACTTCTGCTCTGGCATATATCCCGAAAATAAAAGTAAGAGAGAACACTCACATAAGTTTATTTGTATTAATCTGTTGTGTTGCAGAGGCAGTTTACAGACTCACAAAATAATTGGTCAACATTTGTAGTCGAGTGAGGACTTTTGCTGGGGTGTACTTACCTCTGCTGCATCATGCTCCAGTGCTTGGGGTGATGCCAGTGCTCTGTGATGTGCTCATACTTGCTCAGACGAATCCACAGAAATGCAGTATAAGTGCATGAATGCTCGGTCATTCATTCCATAGTTATACCTGCCTGCATGGCATTGTTGGTGTTACATTCATTTGCATGGTATATGCTCTGGCTGTGCCAGCATATGTAGGGATACAATGTAAATATATATAATAAAAAAAAAAAGAATAGTAAGAATCCGAAATTGTAATTCTTTAAAATAGCACATGCTATAGCTACTTTTACTTTACTATTAGGTAGCTCAATAATATAGATGTGACAGTTTTGCGTCAATATTTTTTTTCAACGCACATCGCTTGGCTAAAAAAAACTGCTGTAAATATTTCCTAGATCCAATTACGTCTAGGTAGGCTATAGTAGTGCGGCACACGTAGAGGGCAGTGTTAAGTTGAATGCAGATTTTACAATAGTAGCAGAGAAAGCTGTTTAACATTTTTTACTTTGTTTAGATGTTTTAAACGAGTTAAGAAGGATGCGATGACAGATATGCTATTCCTTTATGTGCTTAAAATCTCAACTGGTGTTGAGGAACTAGCCTAAAAGCATATTTAATCTGCATTTAGATTGTGACAAACAAAGAGATATATTTTTTGTTCTCTACTCTGACAAAGATCAAGTGGTTTTAATAAGTGTTAATCTAAAGCTGCACACATATATCATTTCTCTTTAATAATACATTGCGTCATCTGAATTTTTACCAACACAGGATATTACACATTGTACACATACCAAAAATGAATACATAAATTTTGGGAGAGACACGCTTGTGGTTGATTCATGGAGTGATCAAAATGACTGATTTAATATACTATATAAAAAAAAATATAAAACTTCTGAATTTCTCTTGTGGACATTTATAAATAGCATCAAAGACTCCTCATGTGGCTAGTGGATTGTAGGATAAGCCTAAATGTCATGGAAAAATCTCGAAAAGATCCCTATAAAGCTTCAAACTCACAAACCACAGACTGCAAACAGCGCTATTCATAAACCGTGGTTAGAAGTAAAGAACGTACCTTATTTACAAGATTCTATTTCCAAACCGTAGAAAAGGTAAAAAAATAAAATTAAAGATCCAATCGTTCATAAAGATTTTCCGAGTTGCTGTCATTATGTTTGTATCTCCCAAGGAGTAATTACAGATTTGCTCATCTTTAGTGGTTTGTATGTGTCTTATATAACTGCATATTATTTTGTTTGAACTTTCAAAAAGTATGTATTTGTTTAACTATGACTTGAAGATGAAGAATTGGTCTACTTTCATATGTTCTTTTCTGGCAGCTTTGCTTAGCAGCAAATTATCTCTCTAAATTTACAATCCACTAGAGGAAAATTCAGATAAATAAAATCTTCATAAAAGCAGATTCATGTTTAGTTTACAGATCGAAATGTATAAAATAAAATGAATCTATATATGTTTATTTTCGTACCACTTTTTGCATATTTATATTTTATAAATAATTGGAAATATCCCTTTCCTTTTAATTGGAAATGTAAGGTGTTTGGTTTTAGAAGCTATGGTTAGTCACCAAAATTTATATAAATAAATATTTTCTATTTCCGTATAAAATGGAAGTTGGAAATATTTTGTTAACTACAACTATCCAAACAGGCCTAAGTTCCAAAAATAACAATGTAGATCCTGTGTCTTTGATGCGGTTATTAGCTTACGTTTGTGAAATGTCATCATTTTTTAGTGGGAAATAGATTAACAGATTATTTTTGTTTTAACCTTAAATGTATTTGAATTTTTAGAACTGCTTGCTTTCATTTTTCTTTCTTAGGACTTGTCAATGAAATAGTTTTAAATGCTGATTATTAGTCACTCTTACAAAATGTTATGAGAGCAGTTGTTCTGTGAGCTGCCAAGTACTTAAATACATATCCCATACATTTCTGCTGACACAGGTTTATGGGATAAGTTCAGGCCCCAAATGAACAAAATTAAATGTTTTAGATTGCTTGAAAGGTTCAAGCAAACGATGGGAACCTAGCAAACGCAAAAACTTTAAAGCATGGGTGGGCAAATGGTAGAACACAAGATGTTGTACAACTACAATATTCATGATGCGTTGACATTCTAAAGCCTGGCAATGCATCATGACAGTTGCAGTTTTACGACATCTGAAGATCTACCATTTGCACATAACCAATCTAAATGTATTTTTCTTTCATTTTGTTTTGTACTTATAGTAGAGGCTCTATAACATGTGAGTGTAAATTCATGAGGATACTCATTGGATATAAATTATATGAATCATTGTGTTGCCCTATGAGTTTCTCTTTTTTCTTCCTTTTATGTATAAGAACATCATTGCAAGAATCCCTGTAGGGTATATCTATTTATTTTTTATCCTCCACCATTTAACTAGGATATACCACTAGTGTGGGTGTAATGGATTTTATATACACCCATCTTATTACTTTGCGCTGATCACTTTATCTTGTGTTTTGTTGTATCTATATCTGGTGGAATTGTCGCGATTGGCTCCACAAGTGATTGTTGATTCTTTGAGCGCCACTATATATTGCACTTTTTTTTAAAATTTGAATACATAATAAAGTCCTTCTATACAAGGTGAAAGCTAGCAGTGTTATGAAGGATAATTGGGGCTTCGTGTGATGGATTATGATATTGAAAATCAACTCATGTGCACATTTGTTGGAAGGGAAGGGGTTGAAAGAACTATGGTTGTTCCCTGCATACAGTCATGGGACAATGAAAGTATACTCTCTTTGAACATATCAGAACATAATAATAATCATCTATTCCTTAGCAGATTCTAAAATTAGGTAAATACAACCTCAGATGAACAACACATTACATACTACACTGTGTCATGATTTATTTAACAAAAATAAAGCCAAAATGGAGAAGCCATGTGTGAAAAAAATAAGTATACCTTATGATTCAATAGCTTGCAGAACCACCTTTAGCAGCAATAACATGAAGTAAATGTTTTCCGTATGAGTCTCTCACATCTTTGTGAAGGAATTTTGGCCCACTCTTCTTTACAACATTGCTACAGTTAATTGAGCTTGGCTTGATCATTTTCTTTTTCAGCCATTCCATTGTAGATTTGCTAGTGTGCTTGGGATCATTGTACTGTTGCATGACCAATTTTTGGCCAAGCTTTAGCTGGCAGATAGATGGACTCACCTTTGACTCTAGACTACTTTGGTTTACAGTGGATTTCATGGTCGACTCAATGACTTCCAGGTTCCCAGGTACTGTAGCTGCAAAACAAGCCCAAATCATCATAACTCTACCACCGTGCTTGATAGTTGGTATAAGGTTTGTGCTGATATGCTCTGTTTTCATTTTTTTTGCCAAACTTGGTGTTGTGCATTATGGCCAAGCATCTCCACTTTGGTCTGTTAAGTTGCAACTTTGTAGACATAAGCTGTGCTGCCAGGGCCGGCCTTAGGGGTGTGCGAGCTGTGCGGCCGCACAGGGCGCCATGTAGCAGGGGGCGCCGTGCGGCCGCACAGCCGGCCGGGATTTTTAAAAAAAAAAAAAAAAAATTTTTTTTTTTTTTTACATTTCCGGCGGGGGCGGAGCTAAAAGCGCCGGAAAACTGATGCAGGGGAAGCAGGAAGGAGTCCCTGCTTCCCCACCAAACAGTCACCAGGAGCTGCACTGCCTCCACAATGAACTCCACAGGTAACTGTGATTGTCAGGTGAGTGTGACTCTCTGTCTGTGTGTATTACTGTCTGTGTGTGTGTGTATGACTGTCTGCCTCTGTGTGTGTGTATGACTGTCTGCCTGTGTGTGTGTGTGTATATGACTGTCTGCCTGTGTGTGTGTATATGACTGTCTGCCTGTGTGTGTGTGTGTGTGTGTGTATATGACTGTCTGCCTGTGTGTGTGTGTGTGTGTGTGTGTGTGTGTGTGTGTGTATGACTGTCTGCCTGTGTGTGTGTGTGTGTGTGTGTGTGTATATGACTGTCTGCCTGTGTGTGTGTGTGTGTGTGTGTATATGACTGTCTGCCTGTGTGTGTGTATGACTGTCTGCCTGTGTGTGTGTATTACTGTCTGTGTGTGTGTGTATGACTGTCTGCCTGTGTGTGTGTGTGTGTATGACTGTCTGCCTGTGTGTGTGTGTGTGTGTGTGTGTGTATATGACTGTCTGCCTGTGTGTGTGTATATGACTGTCTGCCTGTGTGTGTGTGTATATGACTGTCTGCCTGTGTGTGTATTACTGTCTGTGTGTGTGTGTGTGTGTATGACTGTCTGCCTCTGTGTGTCTGTGTGTATGACTGTCTGCCTCTGTGTGTGTGTGTGTGTATTACTGTCTGTGTGTATGACTGTCTGCCTCTGTGTGTGTGTGTGTGTGTGTGTGTACGACTGTCTGCCTGTGTGTGTGTATGACTGTCTGCCTGTCTGTGTGTGTATTACTGTCTGTGTGTGTGTATGACTGTCTGCCTCTGTGTGTGTCTGTGTGTATGACTGTGTGTGTGTATGTGTGTATTACTGTCTGTGTCTGTGTGTATGACTGACTGTCTGCCTGTGTGTGTCTGTGAGACTGTCTGCCTTTGTGTGTCTGTGTGTGTGTGTGTGTGTTTGACTGTCTGCCTGTGTGTGTGTGTGTGTGTGTGTGTGGATGGCCGTCTGACTGTGTGTGTGTGTGTCACATGCAACCAATACACGCATATCACACACTGTTAATACACCCATTACAAATATCACACATAGCATACATATCACACACAGTCATCACACCTACTATCACATACACAGACAACACAAACATTACAGCATACATGGATGACGGGGGGGGGAGGGGGCGCTGTGAAGATTTTTCGCACAGGGCGTCTAAATGCTTAAGGCCGGCCCTGTGTGCTGCTATGTTCTTTTTAGAGAGATGAGCCATTCTATGACAACCCTTCCAAACTAACTCTTTTTTCTAATTATACTGTCATGAACTTAACATTTAACATGCTAGCTGAGGCCTTTAGAGTCTGAAATGTAACTCTTGGGCTTTTTTCCAATTTCTCTGAGCATTGCACATTCTGACATTGGGGTGAATTTGCCGAGACATCCACTCCTGGGAAGATTGGCAACAGTCTTGAATGTTTTCTATGTTTTAAGAATCTGTCTCTGGCCTTATAACCCTTCCCGGAAGCAACTATTGCTTCTCTAAGATCATTGCTGATGTTTTTCCTCCTTTGCATTGTGTTAACACACACCTGAATGCTCCAGACCAGCAAACTACTAAAACATCCGCTTTTATGGATCAATTAATCAAGGGCATTTAATTAGTAGGACATCTCTGCTACCTAGCCTCTTAAAGGAACACTATAATCACCTAAATTACTTTAGCTAAATAAAGCAGTTTTAGTGTATAGATCATTCCCCTGCAATTTCACTGCTCAATTCACTGTCATTCAGGAGTTAAATCACTTTGTTTCTGTTTATGCAGCACTAGCCACACCTCCCCTGGCTATGATTGACAGAGCCTGCATGAAAAAAAAACTGGTTTCACTTTCAAACAGATGTAATTTACCTTAAATAATTGTATCTCAATCTCTAAATTGAACTTTAATCACATACAGGAGGCTCTTGTAGGGTCTAGCAAGCTATTAACATAGCAGGGGATAAGAAAATCTTAATTAAACAGAACTTGCAATAAAGAAAGCCTAAATAGGGCTCTCTTTACAGGAAGTGTTTATGGAAGGCTGTGCAAGTCACATGCAGGGAGGTGTGACTAGGGTTCATAAACAAAGGGATTTAACTCCTAAATGGCAGAGGATTAAGTAGTGAGGCTGCAGGGGCATGTTCTATACACCAAAACTGCTTCATTAAGCTAAAGTTGTTCAGGTGACTATAGTGTCCTTTTAATTCTTATTGAAGCAGTGAAGTTGTACTTAGTTTGTCACATATGGCTTCTTTATTTTGGCTTTATTTGTGTTAAATAAATCATAATACGGTGTAACATGTCATTTGTTGTTGTTAATCTGAGGTTAAATTTACCTAATTTTAAGATCTGCTGAGGAACAAATGGTTGTTATTATTTCCTGACGTGTAAAACCATAGAATTCAGAAGGTGTACTTTATTTTACCCACTACTGTATATATTAGTTTCACATCAAGACTTTCACCCCCCTCATCTGTATGTGTCTGTTCTTTATCATGTGTGGTATCACCTATAAATAATGTACTTATATGAAATACTTCAAAATGTGGCAACAGTTTATAAATTAAAGATCATTAAATAGCAATTCATATAAATTATTCAAGTAACAGTAAAAGTAAAAAAAAGTATGCTAGAATCTCATACAATAGTAATGGGTGTTCAGTTTGATTTTTATGGGCTCAAATTCAAAATAAAGGATACCTCGAGAATTACTACTACTTGGGAACCCAATGGGCTGGATTCCGTTAGCAGAGTAAGGGATTAACTCTGCTTAGTAATTAGCCATTTTCCTGTAGACTTCAATGGCAGAATTACTATCAAGTGAGCTGATGAAACCTTTACTCTGCTAAGATCATCCAGCCCAGGCTTCCCTAAACTCCAGCCCTGCATATGTTGCTGAACTACAACTCCCATGATTCTATGAATGTAATAGATAGGCTGAGAATCATGGGAGTTGTAGTTCAGCAACATCTGGAGGGCCGGAGTTTGGGGAAGCCTGATCTAGCCCTTTATGTTTTGGGTAGAAGCTCTAATATGGAGTGAGAATGCTTCCAATACATTAAAAATTCCATATTCACGTACTGAACTATATACAATCCATATTTTATAGCTGAAGCTGCAATTAAGATCAGCTATAATCTATTGTTCCCTTATCACTGGGACTGTTCCACCATTGCTACATAGTTGTTCTTTTCTCTGAAGAATCCAAAACATATGAGAGCAAATCTGCTTTCAGTTCATTAATTTTGTTATTTGATCACCCCATGCTGTAATTGAGTGTATTCTTCCAGTACACAAATCTAGAGGAATATATTTTAATAAACGGAAAGGCTTTTTTTAAAATTGTGATATAGTTTTTAAATATAGATGATTAATTTTTAGAAAACCCTTTGACACGGCTTCAAATGAAACATTGTGGCTTGGTACTGCAGGGGATCTCGGCTTTGTTCAATCTGTTTTTGGAGTTTAGAATCTCTTGATACTGTTCAGAATGCCAAAACTAAGCATCAGATTTTAGGAATGTTTTTTCTCGGCAGGGAATTCACAACACAAAATAGCATCCTTTCAATTGTAATGTTACCACACACACAGATGGATAATTCCGCTCTATAATTAAACTTAAAGCAGACATCGCAGTTAAGCGCAACATTTTATAGAACAGTTTTCAATAGGACCATAGTAAATAATTCCGTTCTTTTCTTTTTCGCTTCTGTAGCAATATTTTTTTTTAGCTTTTCATTATTGACTGAAACAATATTTTTTATTACATTTATACCGTTTCAATTGCTGCAGAAAGCACAATAGTTAATGTTAAATCCTTTTTATTCCATTTTTATTTTTTTGTTTTTCTGGAAGTCTGCCATACTGTAGTGACTCCTGCAATTGATTGTGCTTGTCAATCCACAGTTATATGTTTGAGCAACTCCCTTATAGCATTGCAGAGGTAAAGGTAAGTTTAGTGCATTGTTTTTTTTCTGGTATATAAGAGAGGAGTATACCGTTTTTCAAATCTAAAGGACACACCATTGCTCTTTTTAAAAAACGCACAAATGAATAAAATATTGACAATCACCTTTAACTTGTGATAACCTTTTTTTCAAACAAATCATTGGAGGTGCATGGCATATAACCCGTGGATTTATTAAAACCAAAATAATGTTGAATAAAACTGTGGCAAATAAATAAATAAACAACATTCTTAAGTTACCAGAAACCATGTGCCCGCTATCAACAACTGAGCTACAGCATTAATAATATAACGCTACATTGCCAAAATAAAGTATATTCTATTGACTTTGGAAGTAGGAGAATTAAAGGGACACTCTGTAGAAAAAAAACCCACATAATTTATTAGATATACTCCTGAAAACATGCATTTAATATTTTTTTTTTGCGTGGGTGGGTTGGTATGAAAAATATTTTGCTTAAATTAGCAGAAGAACTAATTTCTGCAAATACTTTAAGTCTTCCCCTCCCCAGCCTTCCCATTAAGAAAACTTGCAGATAATTCAGGCATGTGCATATCGAGACAACCTTAGTCTTATTAATGGACTGTATTGATGATGTGTACTAGAAATCTGCTCCTAATTTCAAGAATGGCTGCATGTAATGAGCAGAGAGATCGAGAGAGATCAATGCTAAAAATTAGAAAATAAATACAAATTAAGGCTCATTAAGTGATAGAAATACAGTAATTATACCCTTTCTTCTATTATTTTATTGAAACTGAATCCAGTGTAAGAAATTCTAGTCTTACATATCAGAAGACAATTCTGTCACTTATTAAAGGGTTACTACAAGCACCATAACCACTTCAGTGATTTGAATGGGCTGTGGTGCCTGGAGTCTGCACATACTGAGTTTAACCCTTTTGCTGTCAGAGGTTTAATTCAACTATCGGCATTTCTGTGGAGGTGTCATTAGCCAGTCTGGTACAAGTGGGGATCTTGGTAAGAGGGCAAACTGTTCCCAATTGATTTGCCCTAACACCAGGTAATGGGTCCAATGTACACCTCACATTGTTACCACTACAGAGGTTGCTCTTGTTTAAGTCCATAACTACTTGATCAGCACCATGATAATGTCGGACCTATTGGAGCTGAAGCTCCAGGCCACAACAACTTGATTGGTATTTTCTGTGATCTACTGGTGCCTTGAAATGCTGTGTGCCATTGTCATAGCGTGTGACATTAAGGCACAGATATCCTCCCTCATCTGGCTTGGTGTCATAAGGAACCTTAACATCTGATGTTAAATTTAGCTTTAGCACTGTATATATACTAATCTGTATCTTAGCTGCGTCCTGAATTACAACTCTAGGGCTCTATTACACATGGGTCCTATGCACCCTGTAACCCATAGGATGGTCCTTGAATCCCATGTCCTATCGTTCAGCCATTAACCTTGTGCACACTTTGCTTCCAAATTTCTCTCTGCCTAAAGTTGTTTATTAAGATTAATTCTGTATGCTTGAAATGTCCAGTTTATAAATGCATATTGAGGTGGTCTTATGTATGGCTGAAACACCTAGTACTACCCCTGCTCCATATACCAAATCCATGCTCCCTGAAATCACATGCACACAACCCACACAGTGTTCCTCCATTCCCATTAGGCCATAAAAACAAGATTTCCTTTGCTATCCTATTTCTATTCCTATTGACATGGCTTTCACTGACTCACCATTTAATTGTCTATTCGTCTGCATTCCATTACGACTATCCCCTTCACTGAAAAACAATTAAAGGAACACTCCATTACTTAAATAAAACAAATACAATTCAAAAACATACTGTTTAATAGATATACCCCTCATGAAAACTTGCAAGCATTTAATTATGCATTTTGGTCACTGGCGCATATCTAAAAACAGCTTTCAAAATCTGAAGATCTCTTGTATATAGCCTTTGCAAGTCCTTCCTTTCAAACCTCGCCCAGACTT
This sequence comes from Pelobates fuscus, assembly GCF_036172605.1. Lineage (NCBI taxonomy): Eukaryota > Metazoa > Chordata > Amphibia > Anura > Pelobatidae > Pelobates > Pelobates fuscus. The sequence continues at coordinate 42,949,720 of NC_086320.1, forward strand.
TCTGTTGCTGTCCAATCACAGAGTCCCCAATTCAGCTCAATGAGAAGGCAAGGCACGTGCTCTGAGTAATTGCTGCCTCTTCAGTTTAGCTCCGCTGAGCTAAGTAAACCAGGAAGTAACATGACTGTTTGTATGATTGACAGCTAGGGGGTGTAACCAGGTTAATTTATAAGAGTGGCAATTTCTATTGAAACCTGCACTTGTGTGAAACGAAAAAAAGTGGATACACTGTCTACACATCAAGTATTTCAGCAAACTAAAGTGCTTCAGGGATCTGGAGTGACACTTTAATATGCAATTATTAGAATATTGTCTCCCCATTATAATATTTTTGCAATGTCCTTTCCTTAATTTAGGTCACCAGGGTATTTATCATTCAAAGTGATATGCAATTCAATTATTTGCCCTTAGCCACATCTCTCTCCAGTACATGTACCCCCAGTTAGATCTCTCCCTTTAAACTTCCCAGAATCCCTCAAATTGTCCCAAAGCACCTCTGCTATTTGCCCTCAATGTATCTCACCACATTCTTTCAGTCATCCTCTACACCCTCTACTTCATCACCACTAAGTGTGACACATACACACTTACATACTGACTCACACACACACAACATAACCATGCACAAAATGACTGTCTACTTACCATCCATTTCCTGAATGGGAAGGGTCAGGGTCATGCTAGACCTTGCTTGACTGAAACTTGTTTCTTTAGGGTCTACCTGCCCTAATAAAATAGAGTTATTTCCTGCAACACCCAAATCTATCTGTACTACTATTATATTTTGCATCATGATTCCATTTATTATTGTTCCACATTAAAATAGCAATTTGTAATACTTGCAAAAATCCATGAAGCACATAACAAAAGTAGAGATCATTGTACTAACACCCTTTTCACCATTATCTCTGATTAAACATTTGCTAGTAATGCTCAAGAATGTAGAAAGACAGTTTTTCTCATTAGCAAAATGATTTGCATTTTTAATTTTTTTTTTATTTCAGTGCCTGGAATGGGAAATTATATTTTACCATTTGTTGCCCAGTTATTGAGAGCTCAAACCAAGTAAAATATTATATTAATATACATAATAATATATTAGATGAATGTTATGGGTCAAGGAGACTTATTATTTTAACAGTGAATTATCGTTATTATTATAGTTCCAACATATTACTCAGTGCTTTACATTGAGATCTGAACTTTTTGTAAAATAATAGAAGGGACACATGATTTACAGCAAGTTGAAGTGCTTTTGAAGTGCTTTAGTGATCTGGAGTTTTTCTTTAACCCTTTAAGGACTGAGACAATTGTACAAGTTGTGATCAAAACGTAAACAAAACCTTGAATTTTCGCTTTCATACGTAATTTACTTCATTCATATTATGTGCACCCACACTTATCATATATAATTTTGTTCAGGAGAAACAGGGCTTTCATGTCACATCAAATATTTGTATATTAAACATAATTTAATATGAATAAAATATAAAAAATTGAGTAATTAAGAAATGTTGTTATTATTTTAGTTCTGCATGGCATTTTAACTGTGAATAGCATAATACTGTTAGCTGTTACTGCAATAAAGTACACATATTTGTATTCGACGATGTCTCACTTGTAAAACAGTACCCCCTATGTAAAGGTTTTATGGTGTCCTGGAAAGTTACAGGGTTAAATATAGGACTTGCGAGCCAAATTCTCTGGACTTTCTGCCTGGGTTGTCGGTCAGGTCCTTCAGATTGTATTTAATAAAATGACTTGATCATGTGAAAATACTATATAAATATATTTGTAGAATTTAAATTTTACTGTTAAGTAGATATACCCCCAATGAAAGCATGCATGTATTTAAATATGCTTTATTGAATTAGGGGGAATATCTAAAAACAGCTTGCAAAAGCTGCAGATCTCTTATCTGCTGCATTTACAAGCCCTCCCCTTCTAATCCCAACTAAACTTTCTGTGATTGTCCAATCACAGATTTCCCAATGCAGCTCAATTAGAGGTCTTTGCAAGGCAGGTGCTCTGGACAATTGCTGCCTCTTCAGTATAACTCCACTGAGCTAAGCAAATCAGGAAGTATCAGTACCGGTTGTCTGACTGATAGTCAGAGGGATGTAACAAGGTTAACCCCTTAAGGACAGAGGGCGTTCTATGCCGTCCTTTTTTAGGCGGGTGGCATAGAACGTTCCTGCTGTCCTTTGTACTTACAAGGTCCCTGGGCGGTAGCGATCCTGGGGTAGTGATCCTGGGAATGATGTTATAAATACATATACGTATATATATTTATAGCTATATATATATATATTTAAAAATAAAAGGGACGGCATAGAACGTCATTTTTTTTCTGGTATTATCACTATTTTTATTAATAGCGATAAATAATTCGATATGGTCTATTTCTATTTTTATTCATATTCATTTTATTGTGTTTATGACATATTTTCTTCCTCCGGAGCGCATTTGCGTTCCATATTTATAGAATTGAACATCACGGTAATTGGAACGCGTATGCGTTCCATTTCTAAACTTTGTTTCCGGCTGTGGAGGAATTGATATGCATCTGCGCTCCAGCTCAGAACTCTATTTCCTGTTTCCCGACGGAGTGGAACGCATTTGCGAACTGGGACTTCCGGGATTGTGAAAATGAGGCTTGGAGCGCACGCGCCTTTTTGAAGCGCGAAAGGATAATGAAACCCGACGGAGGAGATTACCTACAGATGTTTCCAATCGAAGAAACCTCCAGGACTGGCTGATTGTTTTTAAGGCAGGGTATTTAAGTGTTTATATGTGTGTATTATGTGTATATTGTTGCCACAAGCCCCTGATGAAGTCATAGAGACGAAACGCGTAGGGTGGCAAGCTTTGATTATTTATATTACTTTTTATTGCGGATCTCTTCATCTCTCGTGTCTCCATATCTCTCTATATCCTGATGGTGATACCGTTCTTTGGTGGAAGACATCGATTTTGATTTGATTTTGTAAGTGTATCCAATAAAGCTTTACTTTTAATACTATACAGCTATACACTATGGTCTGTCTTTGTGCTTTGTTTTAAGCATCTGTCTCCACATTGAGAAGATAAGAAGCATTTTAAGAAGACTGACTATACCCTGCCTATTTTTACGTTTGTTTGTGAGTGCATTTTAGTTATCTTTTTATTGTGTGTTTTTATTTTTTAGTCTGCACTATTGGTCTCCCTTTGTACTTTTTAGGTTGTGCTTTTTAGTGTTCTATATTTATGATATCGAAGACATTGAGGAGTCTTTGCACCTCCTAAATTGGGGTATTTATATTCTATATATTTTTCCCCGTTTGATAGCCACAAGGGTTGTTTTGCATTTTTTGCAAATCACTTTATTTTGTTTGTATATCTACTTAACAGTGTTTTTTTTTTAAAATTACATTTGTTTTAAATATTTGGGCAGTGAAATCTCCCTTTAACCCCTTAACGCCGTTACAGCGTTCTATGCCGTCCCGCATTAAATGGGCTTTAAAGCCGTTGCGGCTGCATAGAACGCCGTAACGGCTTGCAGCCCCAGGAGCGATCCTCTTCTGGAGGGCTGCCTGACAGCCCAGGCAGCCCTCCCCCGGCCAATAAGGCCCCCGGGGGCCATGTGATCGCTCTTAAAGAGCGATCACATGGCCCCCTATAGCTGGCTGTGGATCTGCCAGCAGGGGACTGTCTGACAGCCCCCCCCTGCTGGTGGGAAGTATATATTTTTTTTTAATTAAACATGTTTAAAATAAATTACAAGTATTTGTATATATATATATATATATATATATATATATATATAAATATTTGTAATTTATTTTAAACATGTTTAATTAAAAAAATAATAATATGTAATATATATACATGTTATATATATGTAACGTCATATGTAGTGTATTTTAATGTTACTATAAGTACATATATTAGTATTAAAATACACTTAGAATGACATTATATATATATAATACATCTATATATATATTATCTTTATATATACACGTATAATTACAATAATAAATACATAAAATAAATAAATAAAATATATAAAAAAAATAATTATATATACATATGTAATCTCATTCTAACTGTATTTTGTTATTAATATATATATATATATATATATATATATATATATATTGGTAACAAAATACACTTAGAATGACATTCTATATATATATCTATCTATATATAAAATACAAATAACTGCTAATATTTATATATAAATACATATAATTACATAAAAGATTACATTAGTATACACATAGAATTGAAATACATATATATGTATATATATTAAAATTCTACATGTATATTTAAATAATCTTTTAACATAATTATGTGATTTAATTATTAGAATTTGATTGACGTGCCTGACAACTCAGGCAGAAAGTGCAGAGAATTTAATTTGCACGCACAATATATGTAACCCTGTATCTTTCCAAGACACCATAAAACCTGTACATGTGGGGTACTTTTTACTCTGAGACTTTTCTGAACACAAATATTAGTGTATTACAATGATGATATATTTAGTAAAAGTGAAGTTTTTTGCATTTTTCACACATGAACGGCACTTTTACTGATGCTATCATTGATGTAATATGTTTTACTGTTTTGAAACACTTATGTTTGTGTTCAGTGAAGTCTCCCAAGTACAACAGTACCCCCCATGTACAGGTTTTATGGTGTTTTGGAAAGTTAGAGAGTTAAATATAAGGCTCTAAGGCCTATAAGGCTTTCATTTTTTTCACATTGAATTTTGCCAGATTGGTTACGTTGCCTTTGAGACCGTATGGTAGCCCAGGAATAAGAATTACCCCCATGATGGCATACCATTTGCAAAAGTAGACAACCCAAGGTATTGCAAATGGGGTATGTCCAGTCATTTTTAGTAGCCAAATATTTGTCACAAACACTGGCCAAATATTTGTTTTTTGCTTTTTTCACACAAAAACAAATATGAATGCTAACTTTGGCCAGTGTTTGTGACTAAGTGGCTAATAAAATAGATTGGACATACCCCACTTGCAATACCTTGGGTTGTCTACTTTTGCAAATGGTATGCCATCATGGGGGTAATTATCATTCCCGGGCTGCCACACGGTCTCAAAGGTAACATTACTAATCTGGCAAATTTCAATTTGAAAAAACTGAAAAATGGAATGTGCTATATTTAACCCTGTAACTTTCCAAAACACCGTAAAAAACGTTAATGGGGGGTACTGTTGTACTCATGAGACTTTGCTGAATCCAAATATGTGTTTTCTTTGCAGTTAAAGCTAACAGTATTATGACATTTACAGCTAAAATGTCTGCAAATCTTTTTTTAAATCTTCATTTCTCACAGTTTTTTTTAATATTTATTCATAATAAATTCTGTTTCAATTATGAATAATTCATGTGAAATTAAAGCCCAGTTTCTCCTGAACAAAATGATATATAATAAGTGTGGGGGCACTTAATATGAAAGAGGTAAATTACGGTTGGACATATAGCGCAAATTCCAGTTTTTGTTTACGTTTTGTTTTGATCAGAACGTGTACTATTGACTCCGTCCTGAAGGGGCTAATGAACAAACCTATTTGCAATTGTGGCTGAAATATTGATTGCAATTTACTATTTAGTTTATAATCTCATGTGAGAACATTTTAGGTCGTAGCTACAGTTGGATACATTTGGAGACAAAATGTTAAAAGCTCTTCCTTCAGATTTTAAGCTGTCAACTACGTCTAAGAATATGCGTTTTATATAAATAGTATCTTCTATCTATACAAAAATAAAGAAAGAAAGAAAGAACTCTCACTTTAAGTGCCTATATTGTGGTAAACTATTAATACCAGGACCCCCTTTCTTCCTCTCTCCAAGCAAATGTCAAAATAATTAACAGCATCAAAACATTTTATGGCTTCAACACATTTCCAAACTATTTGCTATTGTTTTGATATACCTTTTGATGTGCTTAGTGTAGGAAAACCAATAAATAAAAAACCTTTTCCATCTCAAATTCAGCTGAATTAATGGGATTCGTGATTTGATGTGTAACAAATTCCTCATTTGGCTTCAGATGTGTTCTTAGACTTTGTTGATGTCAAACCGTTTTGAGGTCTAAATATCAACTGTGTTTCTCATTATCAGCCGCCAAGATGTTTTGTATTTTGTTTGTGCATTGTTATTCCTTATTAAGAAGAGAAACAACAGTTCAACATCTTCATTGTGATTGAGGATGTAGAAAATGACTTGTTATTTTTTTAATCCTCTCAGGAAATGTGAAATGTTTGGTATAATTCTATCATAATGTTGATGATTAGAAAATGTAATATTTTTTAATAAATTTTACAAGCTGTCAAATTGCAATGCAATGTGAATAAAGTGATATCAGCCCTAACCTAATATTAACAGCCGATTCTGTTGCACAATTACTGTTCCTGAAGAACTCTTTTTCTGCTTAACTTCTACCGATACAGAGGAAAAATGACCACACATTTATCAGATGAATCTCAGCCATGAGAGAGGTCCAGTTACTAAGGGACATATGTTTTAACCTATTATAGGCTTTGTCGGAGAGGTACCCAAAGAAATGGAAGTGCCCTGTGTCTGTTGTAGGATTCTTAGTAGTCATTTATATTATCAAATCATCTGAGCCAGGGGTAGGCAACCTATGGCATGTGTGCCATGCATGGCACTCAAGGTGTCTTTGCACGGCACTCAAGCCTGCTAGTGCCAAATAGGCTCTGACCTATCAGGAGTCCCAGTGAAACTTTACATATCTGCCAATATGAAAAGGTGGTGGGCGGGGCCTGACTGCCATGCTGGGCAGACGTGTTTCACATGAGCTCCAGATTACTTTGCCCAAATTGAGAATTTTTGCCCCAAAACGCGACGAAAAACCAAACCAAGTTGGCAGATTACCCTCGGTGGCGGTACCGGAGCCCGATACAAGCGACATTACCGACCTGCAAATGGTCACAAACCCGGAGAGCAGGTTGACCGACCTGCGGCCTGGCGAACCCTGGAGAAACGGCCGATCTCATACAGGAGAGCGCCCGGAACGCGGAGGTAGTCACCACGCAGAGCCCCGTAACCCCCCCCTATGGACCGGCGGGGGATATCCCGGTCCGGGAGGCAACCTGGCGAAGACAAGCGCAACTACCTTGCAGCCTCCCAAAGCGGGAAACACAGCGCGCACGGCACAACCGAGACCCCAGACCTCGCTCGACAAGATCTTCGAAGAATTCTGGGCAAAACTACACCGAGCATTGCAAGAGCCCTCCTTGCTAACGCCGGGCTCTAACGCACCACATGAGAACCCTCCGAGCACTCAGCCCGCCTCAACGGCTAGAGCTCCACGCCGGCGACACTGCCATGACGAAGCAAAAAAGCCTACATACAGTGAAAAGCACCGTAACACATATGTGCAGCCTGCACATACATCCAAGCACCGACCGCACAGGCAAAGAGCATCGTACACCACAATCCTGCCGAGGCTGGAGCAAAAGCAGCGCCGAGCGGCCTCACAGCCGCTGAGTAAAAGCCTACCTTCAAAGCGGATCTCAACCCGACCGCAGAAGCTAACAGCCATGGCTGCGACACAGGCCCCAAAATGGCGGCGCGTGATGCGGCGCCCATCGCCTCGGAGGCAGGCCGCTCTGGTGAGCGGCGCCCCGGTCATCAGTCTTCAGACGCACCACAGGTGGTACTGGAGATCTCGACCCGTAGGAGAGACTCCGCCATCTGGCCCACCTCGATGCTGGGCGATATGCAAACCGCGTCCAAACGGGACTGTGATATGCCTCTGGAAGGTATTGGCTGACCGGGACACTCAAAACGGTGGCGGTATTAATCGTCCCATACCTCATATTGTCTTTACAAATTACAGATGAGAACCCGTTGTTTTTGTGTTACCCGTTTACTTTGATATTATTCTCTATAATCTAATACTCAGAATTATACTAACCAGCGGTCTGCTATAGCGATTGCTTCTGCAGCAAATCATAGGCTGGGCTGGTTAATTTTACGTTATATTCTGGTCTTGTCCACCAACCGTATAAGCCTAGCCTACAAACCTCACCCTAGAAATGCCTATCTAGTATGTTATACATTTTTCTTTTTATTTTCCTTTTTTTTTTTTTTTTTTATGACAAACAGCCTGACTTAACTCTTAAAGTCCTAAAATGTTAAAAATGTGCAACTAACGACCAGCTAATGTTAATGTATAGCAAACATACATAATACGACTGTTAACACTCTGTTTTAAACATAACACTGGTTGACACTTGTTGATTTACACACTGCAGCGAAATGTTTAACCAACATATTTAATTGTGAATTACTTGAGAAAGCTATAAATAATCATTTACAATCGCTATTGAATCTAGATAGATTTGAATACCCTAAGAATCTACGTTATAATCTTACTCTATAATAGCAATAACAAGCATGTACCTACTCTTGTCTTTGTAACCTTAAAAAATTGTGCACGTTTTCGCACTGCCTTACTGATTACAAGCTGTGTATTTTGTCTCCTGTCACAAGCTGTTGGGGCGTGACAAGTTGTATGTAATTACCTGCACTTCAAAAATAAAGAATTTAAAAAAAAAAAAAAAGGTGGTGAAGGACAATCCTCAGTCCTCAATTTATGCAGGAAGTTATCTCAGATCACTTCATTCTAGCACTTGTGAATGGGAATCCACACTGGAGTAGAGCAGCCCGAAGCTGCTGTTGCAGCTCCTGTTCTTGACCTGTACCTATCCAGCCTTGTCCCCACTGGACTCCAGGGAAGTCACCCACACTGCTAGATATACACAGAAATGCAGAATAGGCCTCATACAAATAATACAAACAGCCCACACATAAACACACAAACACACAATACGCACAAATGTAACACTAACAATCCACATACATGCACACAAACCCACATTCAGTTTCTCACATGCAATACCCCAAACAGCCCCACACATGCACACACTACCAAACACACAATGTGACATATTCATCCACACACAATTCCACAAGCAGCTCCCATACACAGGTATCATACACAATACCACAAACTACTTATGAACATATACAATTTAAAACCTCATATGTACACAAATACAATGATACAAAGTAACTGCAGTATAAATAACACAAGCAGGATACGGCAACATACAAACCTCAATTTAAAAAAATGGACCGTCACGCTACGGGATCATCACAATCCTATTTCGGCGCAGTGCTCTAAAGGGTTGCCTACTCCTGATCTAAGCAATAATGTTTCAACCAATGGGGGAGGGATGGGGAAGGGCGAGAGTCTTTATCAAGGCTTGGTAAGCATCCAGGAGGATTGAAACATTGGGCTGCTGTTGATCTGGCAAAGTAAGTACATCTAGGATTCTACCTTTATTGGAATAAATGGTTGGGGAGTCCAAGCTCTGTATTGTCAAGGTCAGAATCGAATACAATTGTGAGCATTTCACAATATCATATAATCAAGTCATCAGTTAGCTATAGATCTATGCCTTTCAGACAGTTTTTTTTTTTAAATCTTTTTTGATAAGCGTGCATTACATGTGCTTGATAATCCATTCTCCAGGAGTAAAATTAATTCAGCGATCCATTCTTCAAGTATAGTATAATTTATATTAAAATATATTTTGCAAAACACTTTAATTAGATATCCACTGTTGAAAGGGGATATCGATTACTTGGGGAAGCTATTCTATAAAAGTGAACAATTTATTGTGAGTAGCTACTGGGAGGATGTGAAATATGTTGTGTCTTTCCTAACACCTGGGGACCAACTGAAATAGCATGGAGATCCAATTTTTGGTCCTGACCTGCAAGCACTATGACCACTTCAGGGATTAAAACATGGTCATTGTGCCCTGAATCCATATGTGCAGCATTTCACTTTAATTTGCAGCTGGCGCTGTAATTCCTATGTAATAAAAATCACATTCATTGGCTTAGAGGGCTTATCTGATTCTCTCAGCCAATGAATAGCAACATGATTGGCGTTCGGCTTCTACAACTCTGAAGAAGCCAGATATATGTCAACAGAGTGGGAAGGACCCAGGTAGGAGGTCACACCATTGCAAAAAGTTTTTTCAAATTACCAGGAAACAGGGCATCAAAACGGCTACAGCAGACTGTAAGGGTTACGATGATTCAAGTAACCATTTCAGAACACCTGCTCTAAGTAATTTATACCTTAATATCACATATAATTAATATGAAAGTAGAGATTTTTACTTTACTGATATCTGAAAATGGGGTTACACCCCAGGAACCCTTAGGACCCAGGTAATAGTCAATTTATTTAAAAATGATTTGAGATCTTACTATGGGTTGGTGCCAGGACATTCATGGTACCATAGCCACTATAGTGCAATGTAGTGCTTATGGTGCTTAGAGTGCCGCTTAAATATATAAATTAATGTGTTCACTTTCTAAAATCTTTCGGTTTCATAAAAAAATCTCAAGGTCATCATAAACTCTAAACTCAATGCAACACCCAAATGATCAATTATAAGTAAACAAACTGACGTACAACTGACATACAACATTACAGTATATAAGGGCTTTGCCCATACAATAACGGGATCTATGTTTTATTTGGATGAAAAATGATTTATTTAATCTAAAGGATGCACTCGTAGCTCACCCTTTGAATATTACATTTCAGTATGACATTCTAGTAATTCCATATTAATAGCAAAATATTCAAGACCGACTATTCAGAATATTCACGGTCACTTATGTATCTTTCGTGATTACGTTAGCACGAAATGTATCCACATTTCGGAGAATATAACATAATCTTTATAAAAATAAAGAGATTCGATTGAGACATTATTATGTCAAGAATGCATGTCTAGTGACCCATTTTATTTTGCCTGATATCATAAGGATTAAAAAATAAAAGCACAATGCAGCCAAATCAGTTATTCTTTAATAAAACTGTATACACAAGCTTTCTGAGTGCTGTCGGTGTTTTGATCATTAAATCACTCTGGAGTCTTAGTTACAGTATTGAATGTTCTGGAGAGGTGTGCATAGATTACTGTATAATGTGATAGACGTATATCCTTTAGCCTTCGATGTACTAGGGGGAAATAACTCATGTTTAGCATTGCTGGGAGCTCATTACAAAGGGTTTAGAAAATCCTTACAATATTGATTCCAGTTTCTTTATACAACATCAGATGATAATAAAATTTAAACCAGATTTATAACCTTGCAGGATTACATTCCAGTGCCCAACTTTATAAAAGTTTACGAGATATTTGGAAGGTTTAAACTGAATTTTAGATGTCCCCTATGAAGATTACTGTAATCGCTGTGTAGAGACCAATATTATAAAACAGCGTTAGGTTCATAATTAAGGAATTTGCGCAAGTATCTTTTTTTCATATTTGGAGATTATGTGACTCATTTTAATTAGCTGCATGATGTTACATTGGCTGTATAAAAACAAGTGAAAGTATTGCAGCAAATAGCAAATAAAGTTAAAAAAGTCAGTGATAAATAACAGAAAAGTAGAAAAGATAGATAAAAAGAATAAGCAGAGATATTAATTTATATAATATTAATACAGTTACCTCGAAGGGTAAACCAATATTACACCACTTTCTAACCAATGATATCATATTTATTTAATTAGATTATATATATATATATTGGATAGCACAGTTGGAATGTCACCGACTTTGAACTGGGAACCACAGTCTGACCACTGCACCAGTAAGTGTCTCTGGGCAAGACACCTAATGATATATACCCTGCCCACCTCATTAATATGAGACCAACACAAACCAAGAGAGTAATGCCGGCTCGGATGTCACCCGGATTAACAAGGTCCGCGTCAGATGCTAGGGAACCAGGGCATTCTGACTCAGGTGGGCTACTGGAACAAATCATTCCTGGACACGGAGAGATAATTTAGACCTCCTTGATTGCTACTACAACACCAGACCCAATGAGAGAGGCTACATGAAATGTATGTGGGAGACCACCATCTACCCTAACACCAAAACAGCTGGTTACACAACGTTTGAACATCTTCAAAAGAAATCTAGTGTCACAACTGGAAATAAATGGACTACAGAAGAAATCAACCATATACCATCAGGAGGAAGAAATTCCTATACCCACATTCTTACATGCAGAGAATTGTCAACCTGAATCCAAACCCCAAGATGGCATAACAACAGATATAAGGGAAATGATCCTAGAAAAACTAGCAGTCGTTACCCTGCTACCGAAGATCACTGGAAAGCAACCACCAAACAGCAAACTAACTGCAGTTAATGAAGCATTGTCCGCAATCCCATCCTGCACCATCACAGAAATGACAGGCTCATATATGCCACAGCATTAGTGGTCCTCCAGCTACTTGAATACAAGATCAGGTTCAAAGAGAAGCAATACCCACCATGGAGACTTTGACTGGAAGCCAAGATAAAGATAGCACGGAAGGAAGTTAGTAAGCTGGATCAACTTAACAGAGCCATACCTCCTCGCAAAACCCACCCAGAGCTGAGACTGAACAGTACTGGAAGAATATCTGGGAGCAAGAAGCGTCTCATAACACTGAGGCCCAGTGGCTACTAGAAATGAAAGCAGACCACTGCATACTGCCAGAACAGGAACCAGTCATCATCACAGTTGAAGATATCCAACAGAGAGATCCAACTACACACTATGAATGGAGGATTCCACCTGAAATCCAGCCATACAGCTGCCGTAAGGAAGGAGGTCAAAGCCTGATGAGTGTCAAGGCCACAGTTCTGGATGAAACACAGAGCATCCACAAGTACATCATGAAGATGGCTCCCAAAGATGAACTGCTAAGGGAATGCCCGGGGACTTCCACAGATCGAGGATGCAGAAAAAGAGGATTTACCTTGGCAAGACAAACCTCTCCATGAGGTGTACCACCGGCAGATAGTGGATGTGGCTCACATGACAAAATCCTACCAGTGGTTGGAAAAGGCAGGACTGAAAGACAGCACTGAGGCACTAATCCTAGCAGCACAGGAGCAGGCACTTAGCACCAGATCAATAGAAGCTGGAGTCTACCAAACCAGACAAGACACAAGGAGCAGACTGTGCAAAGAGGCCTCTGAGACAGTCCAGCACCTAGTAGCCAGATGCAAGATGTTAGCAGGAACAGCATACATGGAGAGACACAACCAAGTTGCTGGGATTGTGTACCGAAACATCTGCACAGAATATGGATTGGACCTGCCTAAGTCCAGATGGGAGATACCACCAAGGGTAGTTGAGAATGACAGGGCTAACATCCTGTGGGACTTCAAGATTCAGACAGACAAGCAAGTGCTGGCCAACCAAACAGACATTGTGGTGGTAGACAACGAACGAAAGACTGCAGTCATGGTGGATGTGACTATAACATCAGGAAGAAGGAACATGAGAAGGTGGACAAATGCCAAGGACTGAAAGAAGAACTAGAAAGGATGCGGAAAGTGAAGGCACTAGTTTCTGTGCATTGCATTTAAATGTAAAACATGGCAATAGGTGTACAGGCACATGTCTGTTTTCATTGGACTATATGTGCAAATATATGAATATAGTGTACCAATGAATGAGAGTATTATGCCAGTGAATGAATATAGTTTGTGGATACATATAAGTAGTGGGGGGAAAGGAATCAGTTTCTGTTAATATTTAACAGTTCTTAAAGTGTGTGCAGTCAAGTATTCTGTTTGTAGGGGGTGGACGCAAATGTGGAGTGCTCCTGGGGGGATCCACACACACAGTCCGTTGGTTAGCTGTTTGAATTACAAAGGTAAAGGTGTTTATTTGTTTTGAACTTGGAAGTGAAACACACTTATGCTTGTCCTTCTTGTTATCCATTCCAGCTCTGTACTTTACTGAAAATGGTTAGACAACAGATGATATTACCAAATGCAAAGACATATGATATAAACAATATTAAGAAGTAATAAATAATTATAGGTGGTATGCAAAAGTAAATTGTCTTGGGTCTATTACTATATCTGCATAGTAGAACAATTGTATAAGTTTAATGCCTTTGATCTTGAGTCCTCGATGTAGCATGACCTGTATACTATGATCATTTTGCTCTGTGGTGGTCTCTGTGGGGGGCTGCAGACCTGGGGATCATCTATGAAACTCAGCCCTAGATGCAGAGTCCTCTTCAGATGTGGCAATATTGCTTTTGAAATGAATGCATTGTATCAGTGCATAAAATGTAGTTTGTGAATGTATGGATATAGTCTTATAGTAAATGTGTGTAGTGTGAATGAATGTGCATACTTATGCAATGTCTTTGGCAGCTCACGCTTTTTTACATGCACTACAATGCGACCATTCACCTCCCCAGACCATATATATTTGGATGCCCAGGAGAGGAACTCTTCCTGTCTTGCTCCTGTTTTGTCATTGGGTTTACAGCAGTTTCTCTGTAATCTTAGCAGATCCCTGTGCCACATAGCCTGTGTGAAGAACATCAGCTGTTTTTATGAATATCTCTTCAAAAAGGATTGTGTCTTTTACACAGTGGATTCATAATTTCATTGTTGCATTGCGGAAGAACAGGTGGCCCTTACCGCCAACTTTACAATCTTTACAGCAGTTAATTTATAACACCACAGCATTTTTTCTCTCTCAAGCACACATTGATAAATATTACTATAATTATAAATGAAAGGTGGAAAATGCAGAAAATTGAGTTGTAGTGGTTATGCTGCCAGAAGTACCCTGATGCCCCCTCCCCCCATTGTACACAATCAAAAGAACCATTTGACTTCTAACTGAGTATTGCTTTTCTGCCTCCTTTTACCACTCAGGAGAATAGGAAACTAGGTACTTCCAAGGTAAGGAGTCAAACAGTTCTAAAGTGGTTAGACTATTTACATTGTGGAGGTGCCATTAAACTCTTGACCACTACAGTACATGGAATTTTAACCAGCTGAGCTATCAGACCAGCTTAACCCCTTAAGGACTGGACTTTTTTTGCGATGTTGTACATTTGCGACCAGGCATCTTTTTGACACTTTTGTGGTGTTTGTGTTTAGCTGTAATTTTCTGCTCTCTCATTTACTGTTCCTATACAAATTATATATTGTTTTTTTCAGGACAAAAGGGGCTTTCTTTACATACCATTATTTATATAATCTCATGTAATTTAATTTAAAAAAAATGAAAAAATATGATGAAAAATTGAAAAAAATACACGTTTTTTTAATTTTATGTGAAAAATCTTTTACTCATCTACAAAAGCGAATGAAAAAAACTGCTAAATAGATTCAAAATGTTGTCCTGAGTTCAAAAATACCCAGTGTTTACATGCTTTTTGCTATTTTTTTGCATGTTATAGGGCTAGAAGTACAAGTAGGATATTGCGGTTTCAAAACATACATTTTTAAAATGTATCAATAGTGACATTGTAACACTATTATCTCTCATAAATTGCTAAATAACACCCCACATGTACATATTTTTTTAAAAGTAGACAACCCAGGGTATTCAATATGGGGTATGTCCAGACTTTTTTAGTAGCCACTTAGTCGCAAACACTGGCCAAAGTTAGCGTTCATATTTGTTTGTGTGTGAAAAAAGTAAAAAACTAAATTGAACGCTAATTTTGGCCAGTGTTTGTGACTAAGTGGTTACTAAAAAAGACTGGACATACCCCATTTGCAATACCTTGGGTTGTCTTCTTTTGCAAATGGTATGCCATCATGGGGGTAATTCTCATTCCTGGGCTACCATACGCTCTCAAAGGCAACGTAACCAACCTGGCCATTTTCAATGTAAAAATATTTGACCCATATATTTGACCCTGTAACTTTCAAAAACGCTATAAAACCTGTACATGGGGGGTCCTGTTCTACTCAGGAGACTTTGCTGAACACAAATATTAGTGTTTCAAAACTGGAAAATGTATCACAACAATTATATCATCAGTAAAAGTGCTGTTTGTGTGTGAAAAATGCAAAAAAAGTCACTTTCACTGACAATATCATCGCTGTGATATGTTTTACTGTTTTGAATCACTAATATTTGTGTTCAGCGAAGTCTCCCGAGTAAAACAGTACCCCCCATGTACAGGTTTTAGGGTGTCGTAGAACGTTACAGGGTAAAATACAGTGATAGCAAATTAAATTCTCTGGACTTTCGGCCTGGGTTGGCAGGCAGGTCCCTTAAATTGCAATCAATAAAATAACTTAATTATGTAAAAATATTACATAAATACGCACGTAGAATTTAAATATATATGCATATTTATATATTTGAAGTCTACGTGTATATTTATATAATTATTTATGTAATTTTGTATATCGACATATGAATAGTTTGCATTCTTTTTATTTATTTATATATACATAGATATATATACAATTTCATTCTAAGTGTATTTTGATATAAATATATATATATTAATATCAAAATACAGTTAGAATAAAATTTCGTATAGATATATAATTTTTTGTAATTTTTTATTATTATTTTTAATTTTTTTAATTTAATTTAAATTATTTATTATTCGTATTTTATAATAATATATATATACAATATATATAGTTATTATATATATATTATATATATACGTGTGTAAATTAATTATAAGTGTATTTTTATATTAATATATGTACATATTAATATAAAAATACACTTAGCATGACATTATATATATGATATATAGACATATATTATATAGGTATAATATATGTCTATATATCATATATATACACATATATAATAATATTTTTTTATTATTAACTATAACTTTAATTTTTTTTATGATTTTACACATGCAGGGAGACTGCCTGTCAGCACAGACAGTCCCCCTGCAGGCAGAGACTAGGACACCTATTGTGACCATGTGGTCGCCCTGTTGGGCGATCACATGGCCCCAGGGGTCCTAAACCGCCATGGGGAGACTGTCTGGGCTGCAGGCAGTCTCCCCACACCGGGAGCACCGCGATCGCCGCCGGGGGAACGACGGCGATCGGGTAAGTACATTTTAAATTTAGGACGGTTCAGGACCGTCGTCGGTCGGCAAGGGAAAAATGCCGATGACGGTCCTGAACCGTCCTGCGTCCTCAAGGGGTTAATAAAATAGGGTTGGAGCCAGATCATTTTTAGATAGCTCAACAATATGATAAATGGTCACATTGCATTCATCCAAATGTTTTGGAAAGAAAACTGCAGCTTTAATAAAGTTGACTCTAGGTTATTCTTTGCTATACAGCATCATATAACAGCACAATGTAACCTTTAACTGGGCTCCGAGACCCACATCTTCTGATGTCTGGATGTTGAACACAACAAAGTAAACAAGAGTTAGGCATTTACATCACCCGTGTCAAGCAGGCGTGAGATTACTAGGGCCCCAGGCTCCACACAGTTCTGTCAGTCTTTCTAACCCCTCTCTCTGCCCACTCACTCCTAGCAGCGAGAGCACACACCAAGCTCAACTAAACAGTAATTCGTTTTTACTAGATTCTATTTTAGTTAACTTGTTGTTTTCTATCCTTCTTGGAACCGCCACCTCATCTCACTAATTAAAAGTCTGCTCTACAATTTTTTTTTGTTTAAGATTATGATTCGCCCAAGAACAAAAATGATTCATATTGACTGGTTGAAGATTTAAGTACGTTTATAGAGTAGTTCATGCATAAGGCATGGCTTACAGACATGATAAGACGTCTCGTGCTGAGCTGCTGAACAGATCACCTTAAAGGCTATGAGGAAGCAGAGTGTGCCTGCGAGATTTCGTTCGCTTTTGTTTTAATGTAACCCCCAGCTGCCGATGTACAAAGATCATTCAATTTCCCACTGTCTTTCAGCTACTGAGTGCATCAGACGTTAAGCTCATTATTTTTTACTACCCGAAGCTGACTTCTTTAAAATCATTATTGAAAAAAAAAACAACCAAAAACTACAAACTCCTTCATAGAATGACTATGCCAAGTATCAGCTATAATGAATTAAACAGGAGAACAGACACTGTTCGTGTGAATTAACAGGCGCCATAAAAGTCCTCATCCATTTTTAAAGAAATATTAATTTTGTTTAAAAATAAATCTCTACAAGTTTTTTTTTTAATTTTTTTTTATTATTATTATTATTTCACTTTCTCTCCCTTTATAAACATCAGCAAGATTGCTCTCTCTATGGAAAATAAAAAACAGATACATTTTGGAATGCTTTTTTTCGTCTATTTTGATGACGGAAGCTTTGCCACCAGTAGGTTCAGGTTCTTATTAACTTTTGTAAAAAAAACACCAAATGATACTAGCACTCAAAAAAGAAAGTGCACAGTACAATCAGTAAATAAATAAAATTAAAATAAATAATAAAATGGGGGAAAAAAACCTTGTAGGATCGTCTTGTAATCTATAGGAATATCCTTATCTTGGTTATAAAGATGTAAATCCCATGAAAAAATATATCAAAATCTCCACAAAAAAAAGCAAAATATGTAAAAAGAAAAAATGAAAAAAAAATACAAATGAAAAAAATAATCTATATAAGAAAAATTAAATTCTGGGATGAAGTCATGGTTTAATCTCACCACAAGGTTGTCTGGGAGGCCCCCTCCAGCCCCACCCCCTTTTAGTACGCCACTGCCAACTTATTCTGTAGCGCTTTACAGTATTATAAAAGGGAGAAATTTAAAAATAAATTAGACAATTTCAAAGTGTTGCAGGAACAATAGGTTCTGCCTCCTGAAAAGGCAATGTTTACGTTAAAATATCTGCATGGGACTGACTATACTCAGCAGAACAACTACAATAAACTGTAATTCTTCTGGAGACTGTAGTGTCCCTTTAACTCCAGAAACCATGTTAATATTTTCTTTATTTAATCAAGACTTACTTCCCTCCCTGTGACATGAACTTGTATAAATGTGATTAAGACCTACAAAAGTGCTTTATTTTGAAATTTTAGCATGCTGCTGGTTTTGCTAGTCAATCTATCTGTAACTGTTTCTTTAAACAAATAAATCATTATCCACTATTCGACTGATGAATTTAGTTGTAAACATTGTACCTAAAAATGTGCTTTTGAGAAAAAAGAAAAGAAACTGCAGCGTAGCAAGAGGTACATATGGAAATTGTTCTTTACCCCTAATTGTTTTCATAATGAACATAAATGACTTCAGCTGTATAATATAGCTGCACAGAGATTTCATGAGAAACCCTCTGTTAATAATTCTCTCTTCTGTGAGCCCTACATCAAATGTGATAATTTTGATTTTGGTTGAGAAAAACATTAATTATTCATCTGCAGATAATACATTTGTGAAAATCAAACATATATTTTATGTTTGACTATCTTTAACTTACAAGCAGTGTAGAGATTTTTTTTCAGTAATGATAATATATGCCCTGTTACCTCAGAGCTGAATTGGATTATAATATATTATTATTTATATAGCTCCAGCAAATTCCATAGCGCTGTACAATGGGTGGACTAACAGACACCTAATTTTAACCAGACAAGTTGGACGCACAAAAACAGAGAGGTTGAGGGCCCTGCTCAATGAGCTTACATGCTAGAGGGAGTGGGGTATAGTGACACAAAGAGTAAAAGTAGGAGAGGAGGCAGGGTGTGGGGCTGAAAAGCTGTTAACAGTTTAATTGATATGCTTTCCTGAAAAAGTAGGTTTTCAATGATTTTTGAAGAAATGGAGACTGGATGAAAGTCTAATGGAGAAGGGAAGGGAGTTTCACAGAAAAGGTGCAGCCCTGGAGAAGTCTTGAATGCGAGCATCAGATGTGGGAGTACGGGCAGAGGATAGACGTAGGTCTTTGACAGAGTACAGGGGCCTTGACGGGACATACTTGTGTATTAGGGAGGATAGGTAGGTTGGAGCAGCATTATGTAGGGACTTGTAAGCAAGCACCAGTATCTTAAATTGAGTCCTGTATCTTACTAGAAGCCAATGCGGGGACTGACAGAGAAGGGAGGCGTGAGAGGTGTGGGTGGACAGAAAGATGAGCCTTCATTATAGATTACACTGGTGCAAGCTGGAAACACGTAAGACCACTGAGAAGGGGATTGCAGTAATCAAGGTGAGAGAATAATGGCATGGAACAGCACCTTAGCCGTGTCCGACATTAAATAGGGGTGGATGCGCACTGTGTTTTTGAGATGGAAGCGTCTGGATTTGGCGATTGACTGGACATGAGGGGTAAAGAAGAGGTCGGCATCAAAGAGAACACCTAGAAAGCAAGCCTGCGAGATAGAGCTCATGGAAGTACTGTTGACTTGGAGTAGTTACACTTGACGGAGAAAAGACCAGAAGTTCTGTTTTGGACAGATTGAGTTTAAGGCTGAAGACCAAGAAGAATTAGGATATAGTAATGACTGCGAAATTTATAAGTGATTAAAACATTGGATACTTTGGTCACAGCCGTTTTGACAGAATAACAAACGCGGAATCCAGATATATGTACTAGCACTGCAAACTCTTTTGATGAGGAGCAGCAATGTCTGGGAGCGATCCCCAAGTTGATACTCCCAACTAGTCCAAACAAATCAATTCATGCAGGATTTACCTGCATAATCTTGCTCAATGAATAAAACTCCAAAGGTTAATCCCAGATCAATGTTCATGCACAGATTACAAGGCATTTGATTCGTTTTTACCAAATGAAACATTTTTACACAAGTCTTCTCCTAGCTAGGTATACACACAGAAAGAAATATAATAGATTCTGTGCACACTCAAATAAAAACAATCATGTGTGAAAACTTGCGATGACCAAGGAATTATAACTTCACTGAATTATTCAGTAGTGCTGTGTATTAATCCCATAACAAATATTCACAATCACTATCATTTGGAAGACAAACAGAGAATTCAACAGATAATTCAACCCACTATTGTTTTATCTCACTTTTAATTAGCTCCTGCTTCTGCAAAACAATAAGAAATAAAACAAATCGGATTTACTGCGCAGTAGCCTTCCACAATGCCATAGTTGGATTCAGATAACAAGACTTTCCAGGTTTTGCTGGAAAAAAGTGGGCTGCATGTTTGGGAGGGACATCTTCCTTTAAAAGCCTGAGTAATAGCTAAGAAAGATATTATCATGAACCTTCATGGATTCTAAAATGTATATCTTAGATCTTTTAGATTTTGAACTGAAAGAAAATTTCTTATTTTGAGAAGATTACCATTAATGATTATTTTTCTTTTTTTACAAATTAGGGACAATGATGAGCTCAAAGGATGACCTAATGTGATAATAATATGCCATATTAATTAAGAATGATTGATTGATCACTATTGAGCAAATCAAACTATTATAGATAGTCAAGATGGCGCCGGTACACAGTACTGAAAATTTTAATAACCACAAAACACAGCACCAGGATGACTCATAGCTTCATGAGAATATTATGAGAACATAGCTAGATTTTAGATAAGAAATTATTAAATGGACACTCCAGTGCCAGGAAAACAATCAGTTTTTCTGGCACTGCAGGTCCCCTCTCCCTCCCACCTCCCATCCCAGGTTGCTGAAGGGGTGAAAACCCCTGCAGTCACTTACCAAAGGCAGTGACGATGTCCCTTGTCGCTGCTTCTTCCTCCGCCGCTGCTCCTCCCCTTCATTACGTCAGGTGGTGGGGGAGACTGATCCGCGCACGTGCATTAGACCTCTCCATAGGAAAGCATTGAAAATGCTTTTCAATGCTTTCCTATGAGGATTTTACGGATGCTGGAGGTCCTCACACAGCGTGAGGACGTCCAGCGACGCTATAGAACAAAAAACTTGTGCTATGGACCAGGAAGTGCCCTCTAGTGGCTGTCTAGTAGACAGCCACTAGGGGAGGACTTAACCCTGCAAAGTAATTATTGCAGTTTATGAAAACTGCAATAATTACAGTTGCAGGGTTAAGGGTAGTGGGAGTTGGCACCCAGACCACTCCAATGGGCAGAAGTGGTCTGGGTGCCTGGAATGTCCCTTTAACCGCACAGATCTGGCATGGCATTGTTGGTGGGGACTGGAAAGCCTGGCCAGCTGCAGGTCCCATCCAACGGTTTTGCAAGGTGTTTGCAGGGCTGCATTGATAAGAAGATTAATACGTTTCTTATAAAAGACGAGAAAACTTGGCACTTGTTTGGAGTACTACCCACCTGTAATACGGACGCGTATTGCTGGTTCTGCTGATTTCCCAGTAAGAGAGGGTCCCCTTCAAGCCTGACTGCCAGAAGTTCTCTCAGTCGAGTGCAGCAAGTCTCTCTTATGGTGATGTATACTTGAGATGTTTCTTTCAGCTGTTTTTATTAAGCTGTTTCTTTGAGCTTTTTCTTTAACCCCTTAAGGACCAAACTTCTGTAATAATAGGGAATCATGACATGTCACACATGTCATGTGTCCTTAAGGGGTTAAGCTGAATTTTAAGCTGAATGATTATTAGTTAAGTCTTTGTTAGTCAATAAAGTTTAAATTGATTATTTACAATTACTTGATGTCAGTGTCTTTCCCTTTCTCAAATACTCAATTCACTCATCCTGAATAGGGTTTTGGTGCCCACCAATATCTTTAAAAACCTTAGGGTAATTGATTATTGCTTTTTGATATTGGCGCTTCATGAATTTAATGATTAGGCACAACACCTAACAAAGCCAATACCTATATGAACAAACTGTATATGCACAAGAGGTTTATGCACATCTGCTGTTTACACATAGCAAAAATTTGAAAAACAATATAATTATATTTTTATAGACTGTGCTGGTGTCTGTAGCTAGACACTTTTGGGTAGCCCTTCAATGAGTAAACCTACTCCACTTTTTTGAGTTCATTGCCCCAAAAGGAAATTGGTTTAGAGAGAGAATTCTTAAACAAAAATATATTAAGTGGATAAGCACCTTTAAAACATTAAATCCAAATGATCTGAATGAGGACTATGCATGTATAGCTTGGAGGAAAGACGAGACAGGTGGGATATGATAGAAACATTTAAATACATAAAGGGAATCAACACAGTAAAGGAGGAGACCATATTTAAAAGAAGAAAAACTACCACAACCAGAGAACATAGTCTTAAATTAGAGGAGACAAGGTTTACAAATAATTTCGGGAAGTATTACTTTACTGAGAGGGTAGTGGATGCATGGAATAGTCTTTCAGTTGAAGTGGTAGAGGTTAACAAAGTAAGAAAGTGTAAGCATGCATGGGATAGGCATAAGGCTATCCTAAAAATAAGATAAGGCCAGGGACTAATGAAAGTATTTAGAAAATTGGGCAGGCTAGATGGGCCAAATGGTTCTTATCTGCAGTCAAAATCTATGGCTCTATGTATTGAATCAATACCTTTAATAGTTGACATTCTTGTTTAAGGACCCTCTCTCCTCTGATACAATTTCTTTGAATGCATTATGTGAGAATTTACCCAATGATGATATTTTTGGGTTTCCCTCTCATCTATATTATAGTTCCAGCATTGTGGATACATGTAGCTACATTAATAAATATGATCTATATATATAACTACACACTACATTCCTATTTTACTGTTATAGATATACAGTATTTCACAAAAGTGAGTACACCCCTCACATTTTTGTAAACATTTTATTATATCTTTTCATGTGACAACACTGAAGAAATGACACTCTGCTACAATGTAAAGTAGTAAGTGTACAGCCTGTATAACAGTGTAAATTTGCTGTCCCCTCAAAATAACTCAACACACAGCCATTAATGTCTAAACTGTTGGCAACAAAAGTGAGTACACCTCTAAGTGGAAATGTCCAAATTGAGCCCAATTAGCCATTTTACCTTCGGTGTCATGTGACTTGTTAGTATTAAAAGTTCTCAGGTGTGAATGGGGAGCAGGTGTGTTAAAGTTGGTGTTATCGCTCTCACACTCTCTCATACTGGTCACTGGAAGTTCAACATGGCACCTCATGGCAAATAACTCTCTGGGGATCTGAAAAAAAGAATTGTTGCTCTACATAAAGATGGCTTATGCTATAAAAAGATTGCCAAGATCCTGAAACTGAGCTGCAGCACGGTGGGCAAGACCGTACAGCAGTTTCACAGGGCAGGTTCCACTCAGAACAGGCCTCATCATGGTGGACCAAAGAAGTTGAGTGCACATGCTCAGCGTCATATCCAGAGGTTGTCTTTGGGAAATATATGTATGAGTGCTGCCAGCATTGCTGCAGAGCTTGAAGATGTGGGGGTTCAGCCTATCAGTGCTCAGACCATATGCCACACACTGCATCAAATTGGTCTGCATGGCTGTCGGCCCAGAAGGAAGCCTCTTCTAAAGATGATGCACAAGAAAGCCCACAAACAGTTTGCTGAAGACAAGCAGACTAAGGACATGGATTACTGGAACCATGTCCTGTGGTCCGATAAGACCAAGATAAACTTATTTGGTTCAGATGGTGTCAAGTGTGTGTGGCGGCAACCAGGTGAGGAGCACAAAGACAAGTGTGTCTTGCCTACAGTCAAGCATGGTGGTGGGAGTGTCATGATCTGGGCCTGCATGAGTTCTGCCGGCACTGGGGATCTACAGTTCATTGAGGAACCCATGAATGCCAACATGTACTCTGACATAGTGAAGCAGAGCATAATCCCCTCCCTTCGGAGACTGGGCCGCAGGGATGTATTTCAATATGATAACGACCCCAAACACCTCTAAGGCCACCACTGCCTTGCTAAAGAAGCTAAAGATAAAGGTGAGTGTCTGGCCAAGAATGCCTCCAGACCTTAAATTAAAGAGGCTTCCTCACACAATTATCTCTCAGGCACAGAGGGTCATGGGAGGGATTACCCTGTAACTTTGTGTTGGAAACCCCTTGTGGGGGACTTTACATAAGAAGGCCGTGTTTGACCCTGAATAAAGACAGTGTACTCCAAGCATTAGGTATCAGCTAATGTGTGGGGGGAACAGCTATACTGCTCTATTTGCCTGCTATACTCTCTGGAAGAGAGCTCTAACCACTGGGAACTTAGTCCAGTGTGGGAAGTGGTGGCGAGACCCCAGCCAAGTTGCGGAGGCTAGGGGCTGGAAGTGCTTATGGTGTCCCGGCAAAGTGCTTATGGTACTCAGTGATAACTAGGAAACGTACTTGGTGGAGGTACTCAGTCAGGGTACCAGGCGGTCCACCACATACCCCTTGCCTCCAGTTATAAAGGTGTTTTACTCACCTGTTTTCCAATGCCGCACCAATCTCATTGCAGCTGGTCGTGCCACCGCTCCGCCTCCTTGGATGTTGTGCAGCACTGACCCAGGAATTAGTAGTGACTGCCACTAGATGTATTCCTAGGAAGTAATGTAAACACTGCTTTTTTTTTTTTAAAGGCAACATTAACATTAAAAAGCCTACAGGGACATACTATACACACCAGAACAATTACATTAAGCTGTAGTTGTTCTTGTGACACTTGTGTCTCTTTAAACCTAAAATGGGATGTACTGCATATTTTGCATTTTCAGATCTTTACTGTTTTGAACCTGTTAAATAAAAAAAACTATATTGGCTCTTTAAGTTTGGTTACGGTGGAATTATTCTATTATTTGTCTTTAAAGGGAATCTCCAGTGCCAGGAAAACAATCCGTTTTCCTGGCACTGGAGGGTCCCTCTCCCTCCCACCCCCCAATCCCCAGTTGCTGAAGGGGTGAAAACCCCTTCAGTCACTTACCTCAGGCAGCGACATGTCCCACGTCGCTGCCTGTTCCTCCCCCGCCGCTCCACCTTCTTCCTCTGTCGGCCGGTGGGCGAGACTGATCCCGCCCACCGGCCGAGGAGTCCCAATGCGCATGCGCGGCAATGCCGCGCATTCGCATTGGCGCACCCCATAGGAAAGCATTGAAAATGAATTTAAATGCTTCCCTATGGGGAATAGAGCGACGCTGGAGGTCCTCACCCAGCGTGAGGACGTCCAGCGACGCTCTAGCATGGATAATCTGTGCTATGATGCAGGAAGTGACCTCTAGTGGCTGTCTAGTAGACAGCCACTAGGGGAGGACTTAACCCTGCAAGGTAATTATTGCAGTTTATAAAAAACTGCAATAATTACACTTGCAGGGTTAAGGGTAGTGGGCACCCAGACCACTCCAATGAGCAGAAGTTGTTTGGGTGCCTGGAGTGTCCCTTTAAGGGGTTAAATAAAATAGTGCTGTCAGCGTTACTCTCTAGAATACAGCTTGTTCCATTAATTTCTTGTTTAAAGTACCAAGAATTATATTGTTTATGATATAGTAATGGTGAAGAAATCAGAAATTGCTTATTTGTAGCTCATTTCAGGTTTGAAGAAAGCTCATTTAATTCCACTTACTTTAACCAATTACAGTTTAGGAGCCTTGTAGCATTCTTTGTGATGAAACACATTAATTTGTAGAACAAAACTTACACATGCACCACATTAATCATAACTGAAAACAAATCTCTATAAAGCATTAAGTAGGAATACATTATGTAACTTGTTGACTACTAGAGAATTAAGCCACAAACTTGACCCTCAAATCTCCTAATATACTGGATAATGACTTGACTGGATTTTAAAAGAACACTACAGGCACCATAATAACTTCATCAGATTGAAGTTGTTAAGGTTCCAGGAGGTCCCTGGTGCAAGCTTCCCTTTGGGAGCTAAGCCATGCACAAATGGTTAAACCCTAAGTTTTGAATCCAGTGGCTTGATAAATTTATGTATTTTTCTCACAACGTTTTTATGAATAAGATGCTACTGATTGGCTTCCTCTCTCAGACAATTAATGGCACACCGTCCTGAGGCTTCCTTTTTCAAAACTCTGAGAGAACTGGAAGGGCAGGGCAAGAGCTAAACAGTGCTAGATTTAACAATTTGGGGTTTAACTGTTCATGAGCAGTTTCACCCATGAAGGTAAGCCAGCACCAGTCACCTCCTGGCACCATAACAATTTAGTTATGATGAAGTTGTTATGTTGCCCAATGTGTTCCATTAAATTAAATAGGAACAAATGCATCTATGTGACGTTGGCCATCTATTGCTAGCCAACTGCCATATAAAGCAAAGTGAAAAAAAACAAAACAGCTTATGGATTCACTATAACCCCCTTATTAGTTAAGGAAGGTTATAGTCTTCCCTTATGCCCAGATGTGGGGCATGTCTACTTAACAGTGACAATCCAGCGGCTGCTGACTTTAAATTAATATGACTGGGCAGCTATTGTTGTTGCTGCCCAGTTGCTAAAAAATGGTCTCCCGATGCCCCCCACCTGTGGGTCACAGGTTGGGCTGAACTTCAAGTAAGAGGTCACAGTCCACGTTCATGCCACCTCCCACGGTAAGCTGGTAAGGGCTCTATAAAACCAAAACATGTGAGGGCCGGGACTTGCTAATGTACCCACCCACCTCCACACATTAGCGGTGGCCCCACCCGTTTATTCAGACTTGTATATTAGATTCATAAATTCCATATAAGACATTTTAAAAATTATGATTCATATATCCTTTAACATAATTCATATGGCCATCAAGGTTTAATGTCCCATTGTAGAGCGCTATGGAATTTGCTGGTGCTACATAAATAATAAAATAATAATAATAATAATAATAATAATAATAATAATAATGTGTGTATTATGTTTGTTTATGTATCAATGCTAAATGTATAGTTCTAGAATTATAATAATCTTGACCTAAGCATTATTACATATTTTGTGCCTTGTAATTAGCAGTGTCAAATAAAATATCTTGACATTAGCATTATATTGCTTGGTTGTTTTATTGTAATAATTTATTCCTGGTGTTATGTTCCTTAATGCAGGATTTCCTATTTTGACATTTACCTTGTGACCTTGATTTTGAATCTTCTCTGGTACTGGCTGTCAAAAGTTATGATCGCCTTGGCCTTGTTTATGGATTACCCTTTCAACTTTCAACATCTGCGTGTGATAAAATCTTATAGCTAGTGTTCTGCCTTTCTTGCGCCTTTGATCTAGACTTGCCTTGCTAAACTCCTTCATAGCTACACATCTATTTTCTTATCAAACTATCTACTCTCCAATGTAACCTCATAGTGTTATCATAATAACTTTGTAATACACTAGCACTAGCTGATAAGGAAACTGAATGATGAATGGTTGCCATGTCCAAAATATTTAAATTGTGATCATATTTCCGGAATCATAACATTGTCTGTCTGTGTCTCTGTCTGTCTGTGTCTCTGTCTGTCTGTCTGTGTCTCTGTCTGCCTGTCCGTGTCTCTGTCTGTGTCTCTGTCTGTCTGTGTCTCTGTCTGTCTGTGTCGCTCTGTCTGCCTAGCAATCTCTCACGTTACATTTTTTATTAAATTATTATGCATAATTAATATATATACACACATAATGATTGCTCTGCATTTAGAAACAGTTTGATGGCAATTTCAGTTAAATATTTTATATTGATTGTATTATTAATATTGTTCAAATGTAGTTAACAAAGCAATATTGATTGAACAAACTTGGAAATTATTTTTATGAAATAACATATACCTAAGTCATCTGTGAATTAACTTTACTTCTTTAGATTTATTTTACTGAATTACAGCTATTTCATCAATCTCTATTATTAGCATAATTTGCTTCCTAAATAAGGCCATTGGGTGAGCCACTTATCCAATTTAACAATATATTCTTCAACTGCCAACAAAATCAAACCTTTAAAATTAAGTCTTTTTCTTTAGGAGATTGATTGAAAGTAATTCCGATTTTTGGGACAAAATCAGTTTTCCTGTCATTATTGTCTTAAATTACAGACATCTGTTTTAGCTGTTTAATTCACTAAAAAGCATGGACTTGCCTGAAAGACAGACAGAGAAAGAGAAAGGCACGATTCATTCAAATTTAAACACCATTTATATTTAGTTCCATTATTTTGCCTTATTAGTGTATGTTTCTTCTAAATTACTTAAAACATTAATATCAAATGAGACTCATACTCATCCCACACTCATTTAATAGATAGAAGTATAGATTTTTTGATTCTAAGCCATCATCACAATGCTTTTTTTCTTTTTTTAATCAACGTTTATTATAATTACACTTGTAATGTAATATTTGTGGTTTTATTTACATATTTCCTAAGTTTAGGCCACAAGTTGGTAATCTAAATGTAAAGGAACTATCCTCACTAAACTCAATGTATACTTTTCATTGCATTTATAGATGGCACACTACAAATCTGAAAAAAAACACAATAAACTGAAAAATACTAAAACATAAAACGTTTTCACCCCAACATCCAGTAGCCAGTGCCATTCATCTCTATCTCCTGTCCTTTCATTTCTCTGATTCTTCAACGAGGAAGCCTTGCACAGCCTTTAACAGGGACTGAGATGACTGGCTAAGAGCATCAGCTGACGCTCTAAGCCAAACAGTAGTATTCTTAAAAATGGTGCAAGAAAAATATGTACATTTCTTAAGCTGTTTTGTGAATGGAAAGCTTCTGATTGACCTAGAACAGGGGTCCTCAAACTCCTGCCCCCTAGATGTTGCTGAACTACAACTCCCCATGATTCTCTGGCTATCTATGTAATTCAAAGAATCATGGGAGTTGTAGTTCAGCAACATCTGGAGGGCCACAGTTTGAGGACCCGTGACTTAGAATGTCAGGCTGTGGTAGCCTTCCTCTTTCAAGAATCTGAGAGCAGTGGGCAGAGCTAAATGGTGCTAAGTACTGGACTTTGGGATTATACCATTTGTGAAGCCAGCATCATGGACCTCCTGGCACCATAACAATTTATTTCTGATGAAGTTGTTATGTTCCATTAAGAATGTTGAAATTTAAAGAGCAAACTTTATCAATGTAGTATAAGGACTTTTTGTATGTTTTGCTTTAGTTAGTATTACTAACAGCATCTTACATACGAATAATAATCTAGATTAGGCAGACTTAACAAGTTTGAGAAATATTTTGACGTACTGCAAAGTTGCTTCACTAACACCAGCTCCTCCTCCCTCCCACCCCCTAATTCTGCCTGAGGAAAATTGCATTTTTACTGGGTATCTCATGTCTCGAAAAATGGAAAATCTATTATTATGTATTCATACAAACACATTCTGACAAGTATTGACAAAAATAACAAACAACAAAACAAAAAAACAATTTCAGCATTCTAGACATGTGTTGTTGATGATGCTGTTGTTTTTAAATAATTTATAGTACTTCTGTAAAGAATACAGAGTAAATGTAACAATCATGTGTCAGTCAAGCATGTTTTATATAAGAGCCAATTAGTCCATTCAAATTGCTGTTAGCTGTTCAGTATAGAAAGAGGTACTGTGTTCCTTTTGGCTCCATTTGCCGCTGTCCAGTCAATTGAGCCAACTTTTCCCTCATTTCAAATCGTTAAACCTGGTTGTGTTTACGTATATTTTTATATCAGTGTTTTGAATGACAATATTTGTTATTCAGCACAAACACAGCTCTAGATTGTCTGTTTGCTTAACACTACACAGTATCATAGTTGTCTAGTGCCATGCTGACTATCAAATGGCAATATGTCCTTGGGAATGTTTTTGCAATGTTAGAAAATATTCATTCACCCTTAGGATTGATAGGTAGCCTGGTGTGATGTATTCTTTTATGAAGCAGAATCCCCCGTGGAGCAGATTAGGAGCCATAAATCTCCTAACAGCAGTATTTCATATAGCGGACATAATAAATTAAATACAAATTATTTTAGTTGGAATCTAAAGGAAATTCTGAAATCTTGTTTATGGTAGAATAATATAAGTTTCAAAAACTCACTTGACCTTAAAACATAGAAAACTCGAGCATTAGGTTCTAGAAAAGAGCAGAACTGTTTTTTAAATCTTAACTTTCTGCTGCCTAGTGCATATAATCACCTTAACCGTGAGTTATTGTGATAATTGTTCTTGACCCAGTTTCTACACTGTATGCTAGGTAGATGCCAAAATTGCATTTATCAGAGGAAATGGTAGGGAATCTGTATATGGTGTATCTCTGCCAGCTCTACATGATGTGTGAAATATAGATTTTTCTTTTGAGGGTACTGATTTTGGAGTATTGACCGATTAAATGGCTCGCCATCTCATGTGTTATCCCAGGATAATGCTGTAGTTTGGACCATGGACATTGAAGGGGTTACCATTTGGACTAGCACCAAAATGATTTCATATGAATACAGCAAATGCCTTAGTAGAGTAAATCAGAAGAGGGAAAATGTTCACCTTGTCTGTTCCAATTCTGGAGAATGTAAAGATAAAGAAGTCCTCACTTGCTTCCCACTCCCCATAAACGTTAAACTTTTAATCTTAGTATAAAATAAAACATCTCTTGAACCTGCTTTTCCATCTGATATCCCATTTCCCTACCCTGTTCATCTCACAACATCTAGAATGGCTTGCACACAACTGTCTGACTAAGGTTCTCAATTCCAACTCTCACATTGACCCTCTTCAATCTAATTTTTGCTCCCTGCGGTCTGCAAAAATGGTCCTAACCAAAGTGACTAATGATTTGTTCACTATAGGAACACAAACATCCATTTTGGCTTTCCTAGCTAAATCTTAAAGGAACAAAAACATGTATTCCAAATGCTATAGTTTAAAAAAAAAAACATGTCTCCAACTCCCCCTCTGTGTGAGAGTTTGAAAGGTGAGATTTCCTTACCTTTCAGCCCTCACCATGCCGATCTCAGTCTTGCCACTCTGCCTTTTTAGATAAAAACACACAATGGGGTTAGCGCTTAGTAACAGAGCTCTCGGTAAGATAATAAATGTTGTAGAAAATTAATCAGAATTTACTCACAAGCATAGAGAAGGCTCACTACTCTATGATGATAGTGTTGGTGGTATGATCCCCACCTGGAATATTCTTGAGAGTAGTGATGATAAAGATGATAAAAGAGATAAACAATGCCAGGAAGTATAAATAAGTTGTTGAAATAAAAAGGTGATGCTACAATAAATTATTGTAAAACCAAAATCCTTTATCCAATCAAATATAAAGTAATATCCATAATGTGTTTCACCATATAGGCTTTCTCAAATGGAATAAAAACATTTGTGAAGTGCCCATGTGTGTGCAAGTTAAAATTGACCCATAGGAAAGAACCTGACGCACATGTCGGTGCCGTATATATGCACCTTCATCAGAGGCAAAAGATCTACTGAACATGGACTCCCTTATATCAGAGTACTGCATCCAAAGGTAATTATCAACATCCAATCGGTTCCCTGGACATCTTGATGTGGGTGTGTGAGGGGGTGTTACTATCAGATGACTGATGTCATACCTGAAGTATACCTTATTATATATAATGGATATATAATGGATGCCCATCACAGGGCTGTCAAATAAAAAAAAATTCTGTCCTTTGTCCCAGTGCCGGAATTTGACAAGTTCAGCTGGACAAGGGACATACACCTATTCGCAAGGAAGCTTGCTTTGCACAAGTTTCACTGCCTGAGGGATGAGAAACGTGCAAAAAACATTGGTCTTGAAGCTTCAAATGTAGTAATATTGGATACCCTAGTGGACCTCCTCACAGATAATGATAGATAAGACAAAACAGCAGCACCATTTACCAAACTGAAATGTTGGAGTCAATTCACTCCTCATTTGACTGAATTTAAGTATATCGATTTATTTGTTGAATTAACCTGTGCAGGTATTGACAAAATTGTGAAAAGTGACATGTTACTTAAAACTTGTAGCAATCTAGAGCATTGCAAAAACTGAGCCAGAATGAATCATTGGTGATTAAGCCGTCGGACAAGGGAGGGGATGTGGTGGTAATGGATAAGAGTCAATATATTGAGATGTCACTATACTTGGTTGGGGATTCAGACACTTACAATATCCTGAGTGCAGATCCAACTAGAAAATACCAACTGTAACTCAAATTGCTCCTCGATGAGACTTTAGAGTCTGTATTAATAACCAGAGATGAGTAAAAAACCCAATGGCCACGTTCTATGCACTCCCAAAGATTCACAAGAAACAATAGACTGGTACTGAGATTGCCTTCCTTGAATTTGTCAATATCCTGAACCAGAATAACATTAATTTGAAACTCACATCTGAGATAGGAGGACAGGCACTTAACTTTCTTGATATCACCATTTATGTGAATCGGAAAATAGGTTAACTACCACCCTCTTCCGTAAACCTACTGCCACTAATAGCTTCTTGGACTGAAGTAGTTACCACCCTCTGGCCCTGAAGAAAGGAATACTGGTAGGGCAATACCTACATTTAAGATGCAATTGTTCATCTACAGAAGACTTCAAGACTAAGACTAAGGTTCTGCAATCCTAGTTCAAAAGCAAAGGCTATCCGAACAGATGCCTTAAAATGGCGTACAAAAGAGTAGTTCTGTCGGATAGGTCGGACCTTCTAAATAAACCTCGGCCTACCATACCAACTAGAGAACCAATCAGATGTATAGGGAATTTTGATGCAGGATGGTATGCAGTCAAAGGCATACTTGAACGCTTTTGGCCCTTACTCCATAATGATCAACATGTCCATCAGGTCATCCCTGCACACGTCTCCATGACAGCGAGATGGGGCATAATCTTAAGGACATTTTGGTCCCGAGTCACCTTAAGACTCCCTAAATGGACCCTACTTGGCTTAGATCTCCCACTAGGGGTACCTACCAGTGAGGGAGGTGTGAGGCATGTAGGTACATACAGAGACACACTGAAAACTTTTCCAACTCTACACAGATAGAGAGCTTCATAGCTTCATAGGTATAGGTTAACACAGTAAAGGAGTTTAAGCATGCGTGGGATAGGCATAATGCTATCCTAACTATAAGATAAGGCCAGGGACTAATGAAAGTATTTAGAAAATTGGGCAGACTAGATGGGCCGAATGTTTCTTATCTGCCGTCACATTCTTTGTTTCTATGTTTCTATATAATTAAAAACCCTATCACCAATGGGACTTAATGAAGGCTTCTCGTACACCTCATTCATCTTGGATAAGATGCCTTCTTTTGAGGACTGGCACTGTATATATGGACACCATGCACTGATTTATTATTGCTTTGGTTAATATCTATGTATCCATTTAGCTTCCCTAGATCCTTGGAATTCGTTTTCTGCTGTAATATTAATCTGGAACTTTGTATAATTATGTACAGTCTGTTTTTTACCCTTGGATCTATTAACATTTATCTACTCTATTATCATTTTTTTGCACCTTAGGCCTCTTGACCATGTATGATGTATTTGATGGCACTGCTTCTTTATGGTTCTTAGGCTCCTAATTCTATATACATAGGGACTGTCCTGCTCAGCTATATAATAGATGTACTGTAATACATTAGTTGTACTTGCATCGACCTGGCCTTTTATATGTAGCCATAACGGGGCACTTTGAAACTTAATTGGAAATATGGCTGTACTTTGGCTTGGTGTAATTTGATTAAAATTTTTGTTGCCATTGAACCCTATACCATATACTTCTGGCCACTACTCGTGTATCCTCTACTGGGTCATTGAGAATCACTGCACACAGCTTAGTGGGTTGGCCCCCTTATTAGGGCATTTTAAGTCTAGGTTTACTATGGTGACCATTGACTAGTATTTATTTTTTTGTTTATGCCCATTGTTCATAGGGGGGCGATAGGGGGGCATACACCCCTCAAAATGTCCAGGGAACCGATTGGCTGTTGTTAATTACCTTTGGGTGCAGTACTTTGATAAAAGGGAGTCCACGTTCAGTAGATCTTTTTCCTCTGATGAAGGTGCATATATACTGCACCAAAACGCGTGTCAGGTTCTTTCCTATGGGTCAATTTTAACTTGCACACACATGGGCAATGGGCACTTCACCGCACTGTGTGATACACATTTTTGTTATGATTTAAGTTTTTCCTTTCAATTTTTTTTCTTCTATGCCTCTTTAGTAAGTTTAACAGGGAGAGAGGCTTTATTTCCTTTACTTTATCTGTCCTACTTTTGATTATTAGCGCAGCTGATCCTCTAGAGTCTAGACCAGGGCTGACCATCCTGCTGCCCCCCAGATGTTGCTGAACTACAACTCCCATGATTCCCTGGCTATCTGTTTCATTGAAAGAATCATGGGAGTTGTAGTTCAGCAACATCTGGGGGGCCACAGGTTGGACAGCCCTGCTCTAGACATTTTCACAGATGCTCAGGAATTAAGGGGAGGTCTACTAACACCATATGCATTAAAAGGCCAGGACTCATTAAGCCTATATGTATATTGCAGATTATTAAGCACTTCATCTCCTTACTTAGTTAGGCATGGGAGTTTGTTATGATTTATGATTTAATTTTTTTTATTCTATGCCTATCTAGTAAGTCTTACAAGGAGAGAGGCTTTCTTTATTTCACTTTACTTTATCCGTCTGTCTACGTTTGATTATTGGGGCTGCCTATCTTTTAGGATAGGACTAGTAAAGCCTATATGTATATTGCAGACTTAGGTGTTTAGTAACTTTATCTCCTCACTTACTCAAGCATGGGAGTAGCCTTATAAGGCTGGTTCGGTATTTATTATTATTTGGAGTCACGTTTTATTTCTGTGTTGATACTTTCTGTTACTTCAGATATTTAGTGGTCTCCCTCTGGTTACATTGTTCCATACCACTGGATGCTTTGGTGCCTACGTCTTTATCTCCAGTCAGCATTATATTCAGTTTGTGAATTTTTGCTTCTTGGTTTCTGTTGCTAGTATCTAGGGTTAAGCCCTTGAGCATTGCTGAACTGCCCTCCTGGTGCATGGGATCAGTGTGGAGGTGGTGTTTATTCCCTTTTACACCAATTTTCCCACTGATCCCATTTATTTCAATTTTTCTGGTTAACTCAGCTATATGGGCAGAAGCAATAGAGATAGCCAATAGAGGCATAATAACTATTTAATGTAATCATTGCCATTCCTGCAGAACAGCAATATTTTTGGTTGTAGGGTTCATGGCACCCAGGGATATGGCACAGGAACATGGCACCCAGACCACTCCAATAAGATGAGTGGTATGGGTGCCTATATGGTCCCTTTAAAATTCCCCTTGAATTCAGTTTGAAATGCCAACAATTAACACTTTAATGAATAACCATGTAAATGTTATATTTGGTCATAAAATGTCTTTAGTCAGATCTCTTGGTACTTTACTTTAACAACTTTTATAGTTGGGCTGGCAGGTAACGCCCCATTTCACCACCGGGGGAGCCTGTGATGACTTCCAGTAATGTGTTATGGTCACATATTTGAGAGCTAATGTGTTCTGAGCAAGGATGGCTACTGTATAGTCAATATACTGGTGTTTTCATGATGTAACATTTTTAGGTCATTTAGCTGAACTCAATCCCTGGTCTAGAAACTGAAATTTGGAAGCTTGCTTCTGTTCAGACTCTTTCCTGCTCAGTCCAGAGATGCTGAAAATCATATTTGCTATCCATTTCTGACACTGTAATTTTGCCTGCAGCTTGCTCAGCAGAACAAAAAGCCCTGTGCTAAATATAAACTAAATGATTTATAAAATTTAATGCTAACAAGCTCAAGAAGTTCCAACAATTATATTTCCATTTAAGGCTAAAGAGGTACATAAAAGATTCTAAAAACACATTTCTGATATTAAAATGGGATGTCTGTTAAAATATCAAGATTTTTTGCTTAACTGCCTGTGGTTTTTGCTTGCATAAGCTTTATTAAAAAATAAAAAACATTGTTATTTATTTTCTTCTGGATGAAAATAAAGGTATTAAATAAAAAAAAAATCACAATTCTCTCAGAGTAGGAACAGACTGGACCTGGGCACATGAAAATGTATATTTGTTTAACTTATTGAACGATAATATATATATTTTTTGCAAAGTGCTCTGTCAAATCACATCTCATTGAATAACATAATTTCCTTTGGAGGAATACTAGTCTGATATGTTCCGTTTGTAGCAGAAAATAATCATCTTCTGATAACTCCACATAAAACCTGATATCTAAGAAATGAACGTGTGAGTTAGCTTAGTTAGTGCACTAACTGCGGCATCTCTGTATAACCTTCAAGCTTATGATGGTTACATTGCTGGCAGTTTCCCACCAGAATTCATCCTTAAAAGGTGAATGAAATGAGTACACTCTGTGCACCATAACCACTTTATCTCTGTGAGTATAGTGGCTGTAGTCCCCTAGCACCCTTACCTCCATTCAGTATGAAACAGTTTTTGAACAGTTTATCACAGAATAATGTTTCCTGGCAGAATGCTGACGGGCCCATGTGCTACCTCATTACTCTTGCAGTGACAGTGTCAGGATTACTGTATGATCCAGCACGTAGAACTGTATAGCACGGATGACAAATAAGTAACGTATTACCAGTCCTTAGAATGGCCGGATTTAACATACATAGAATAGTCAAAATACTAGCCAAGGTCAGGGAACACAGAAAGGGACGCAGCGATGAGGAAAGCCAGGAGTCAGGATACCAGAATATAGAGAAGTCAATAAACAAAGCCAAAGTAAAAAACCAGGTAGAAAACTATACACAGGAACGCACTCTCGGACAACCACAAGGGAAACCACGACAGGGCACTGAGCAGGATGAGTACTGGGCCTAAATACCCCTCCTCTAGATCTAATAGGCTGTAACCAGCCTTTGACCCCAAAGTCAGTTACAAGCCTCAATCACCTTCATTTATACTCTACAAAGGATTAGCAACCTGTAAAGGAACACATTTTACTGCTAGAAGTCACTGGTCACTGTTTTAATGCCTGTAAGTGTGATGACAATTTCCCCTACTGATAAAAAGTAAAGGATGTTTCAATGAATCATATCATTCCAACAGTCAGGAAGGGGGAGGAGTGAATCGAATCTACCATTTCTCTGTTAGCATTACATTAGCATTTCAGAGATTGATAAACATTGATATAGCAGTTTAAAATACCTTCACTTTAGAAATACATGATTTTATACATCCCAACATGATGCAACCTGTGTCTCAGGAAACACCCAAAATGGACAGTATCCTGGCCAGCCCCCAACATACATGATCCTGCTCAGAGCACTGCTGAAGTATATTCTGCATGATCTTAGTGCCTAACACACAGTACACGTGTGTTTAATGATGAGTTTTCACTGTTCTGCCTCGGGTCAGTTCCCTGAAATCAGATGAAGGATATCTTGCCAAAAGCTGGTCAATTGGGAGGACTGTGATCACTGTATTTACTGTATGTTGTCATAATGACCAAATACAGACATTTTTTACATTCTGTTCTTTTTAATAAATACAATTTTTTTTACTGAATGTGATAAAAAAATAGCATTTTTGCTTTTTATACTAACATTAAAGATAAATCACACTGGATCCTCTCAAAGCTTTTTTCCCCACCAAAATCATTTATAAAGGCTGAAAGAATAAATAAAAATAAAAATTGTGTAAAATGTACATCATTTAAATACATATTTTAATTGCCTGAAAAGCAACCTACACACAAAAGTGTTTTTATATTTTTATGTGCTAGCTATGCATCCCCTTCTCCATTTAAATGTATGCAAATATTTTACAATCAAAATGTGCTCGGTAGTGAAAGTGTGAATGAAATGAAGTGTTTATAGTGCCTTCAATATGTTTATGCAAGAGCGTACTTGCAACTCAGATGACGTGTAAAAAACAAGATAGCTCAGCTCGGTTATTGGTAGTAACTAGCAGCTTACCAAAGCAATGAGATGAAAAAAAAAACTATATTATAATTTTATTATTTTATTATTGTCTAACTAGTTCAATTGCAGAAATACAAAAATGTGTTAACTGTTGTAAATGTTAAGAGCCCACATTGATCCTAAAACATTTGGTCATATATGGTCTATGCGATTTTGATACGGTTTCACACAATAGGTTAGTGTTCAAAATAAAAGAAATTGGTCTAGATTAAAATTTTTGTTCTTGGATAGAACATTGCCTGAAAGATAGAGCACAGAGAGATGGTAAATTTTCAAACTGGACAAAAGTGGTAAGTGGTTCTCCTCAAACTTCTGTTCTGGGACTGCTTATATTTAACATTTTCATAAATAATTTTGAAATATGCATTGAAATCCATGTTTCAGTGTTTAATGTAGAAAAATGTAAAGTTATGCACTTTGGGGTAAAGAATGCACAAACAATTTACACCTTAAACTGTAGTGAATTAGGGATAACAACACACGAGAAGGATTTGGAAATTGTTATAAACAACAAACTAGGCAACAATGTCCAATGTCAATCAGCGGCTTCTAAGGTCAGTAAGGTATAGAAAGGGACATTAGTTCTCAGGATGAAAATATAATTTTGCCTCTTCATAAATCACTGGTTAGACCTCACATTGAATATGCTGTGCAATTTAGGGCACCTGTTTAAAAGAAGTACATTATGGCACTAGAAAAATTGTAATGGCGGGCTACAAAATTAATAAAAGGAATAGAACATTTTATCTATGAAAAAAGGTTAACAAATTTAAATCTGTTTAGTTTAGAAAATCAGTGCCTTAGAGGCGATATGATTACATTATACTAATATATTCGAGGCAAATACAAAAAATTATCTGGAAATATATCCCTAAACATGACACATTTAGACTGGAAGAAAGAAGATTTAGTTTAAGGCAAAGAAAAGAGTGTTTTTTTACAGTAAGAACAATAAGGTTGTAGAGCTCTTTAAACAGCAACTGGATGAATGCTTGCAAAAACATAATATTCAGGGAAATAATTTTTAATTTGTAGTGTAACACCTTCTTGATCCAAGGAGGTATCTGACTTTCACTCTGGTGCCAAGAAGGACATTTTTCCTAGGTTGTTTTAAAATTGGAAAGCACTTTAAACTGTTTTTTTTTGTTTTTGTTTTTGTTGTTTTACCTTCTTTAGGATCACCAGCAAAAACAGATGAGAGAAAGGCTGAACTTGATGGACGCATGTCTCCTTTAAGCTTTGTCACTATGTAACAATATAACAATATAACACATAATAGGTCATGAAATATATTGTGCACTGTTTCATGGAATAAAAAGGGGTGCAGCTTCACATATGAAAATACTTTAAAATTAAATTGAATATTCAGAACTTAATATATATTTTTGTGTACAGATCTAAGACCTCATTTTAATATTTATTAATGAGCTTTTTTCAAATGATTTAATATTTTTGAATAAGCTTCTCATTTTTTTTCTCCAAAATATTAAAATATCAAAGAGTATATCAATATATCAAAATAAATAAATAAATACAAATATTGAAATATCAAAATATTTTGCAAAATATTAAATTGTTTGAAAAAGCTTATCTAAAAATATTAAATGGATGACTAAATCGGGCTGAGAATGTCCCACATCCTGGCAGTCTAGGGCAATGCCAATGCCCACTTGCTGTGCCAAGAAGCTTATATTGCAGCAGAGGTTTATCTTCATGTTAAAGTGATATACAGAATCTTAGCAAAAGTTTTAACACCTGTGTTTGTGAACATGTGAAAAACAAAGGTTCTGACTTCACACCTTTGCGGTCTGGGAGCAGGTGCTATCTATTTTACAACATTGCTTGTTTAGCAGCAGCTAGTAAAGTAAAAGGTAGATCATATTATTATTCTTATTGCCAATTTATATAGCGCCAACTTATTCCACAGAGCTTTACAATATTACTATGTAATACACCGAGAGACAAAAAGTCAGACTTTTAAAGGTTTTTCAAACCTAAAAACGTAAGACAGTAAATTATGATGAGTTGACGAAATTAGGAAAATGAAACGATCACTATAGAGTCAGGAACACAAACATGTATTCCTGACCCTATAGTGCTAAACCCACCATATAGGTGGCTTGCCCCACCTTAGCCCTTCTATAAAAGTTTAAAATTCACCTTATTTCCAGCGCTGTGTTGGTCCACCGGCACTGGCTCCGCCCTGTTTGTGACATCATCAAAATGGCCGCTTTTTAGCCAATCCAATGCTTTCTCATAGGGAAAGCATTGGTTTGGCTAAAATTGTCATGGGGTGGGGCCAAATGCCGTTTTGGCCAATTAGGACCTCCTCATAGAGATGCATTGAATCAATGCATCTCTATGAGGAAATGTCAGCGTCTCCATGCAGAGCATGGGGATGCTCAATGGCAGGGCTGACTACTGTGCAGCCCTGAGCCAGGAAGCCCCTCTAGTGGCCATCTAAGGAGTGGCCACTTGGAGGTGTCCCTAGGGTCGGCAATGTAAACACTGCCTTTTCTCTGAAAAGGCAGTGTTTACATGAAAATGCCTGAAGGGAGCTATTATACTCACCAGAACAACTACATTAAGCTGTAGTTGTTCTGGTGACTATAGTGTCCCTTTAAATACAAAATAACCGAATTTCAAAAACCAACTATTACGTAATACACACTGCATGTGAAAGAAAAATAATACTTTCATTGTGATCACTGTATACACTAACTCGATTCATTCTCTTCTGTTTTAATTATATTTTAAATAGATCAATCAGAGACTTTGATTTTGCCACATATCACTTATCCTGAGTTGGAGTAATGTATGTATAAGATTTCTGTGCCATTTCAAGCAATGAAGGGGTGCTCCAAAAACAATAACTATATTCAACCTCTGTAGCCCTTCTCAAATTAAAGAAATATTTGTATTCTTAGAGACTAATAGGTTTAATATTGCAAGAGATATGGTAATGTACAACATCCCTCCCAAGACTCCCGTTAGAAAAAAAAAACAAAGGAGTACTTGTCAAGGTTTTTTTCTAAATCACATGTTAATGATATTTCATGCTTTTGTTGAGTCTGTGTAGAGCAGCTACTGGACCTAACCGGGAAATGACTTCCATACCAGTCTACGTGAGCCAAAACATTTCAGATTTGGAAAATCTGGACGAAATCCATATTTATATTTCGGGGAGAAGTGTAAAAGAAGATTTCAAGACACCGTACAGGCAGCCAAATCTTTTGTCCAAAAGTTGAAGTTTAAGTGCCTACTGAAGGAGTTGGCAAGCTGTGTAAAAAGTAATTAATTCTTTATGCATCTTTTTTTTTTTAAGTTTTAAATAGAATGTCCACTGAGTTATAATAATTTCATAATAGCATTAAGAAAAATAGTGGTAGTAATGTTTTGTTTTTTTCTCACGTCTCTAATATAGTTGACGTGAACAAGGTGATGATGGTTTTAAATCCATCGTATGAGTCACCTTTTTCTTTTAAATCTTGCGTGACAGATTTTTTATTCTGTTTTTCAGACTTACTTTAACGCTGCACATTTGATCATTCTGTTCTCAAAAAAGCAAAAAGCTTTAGCGACTTTATAGACGCAGAAAACAGTATGTGGATCATACAACTTTAAATTTCCCTTTCTATTTTCAAGGGTGAATGTGTTCTAAGGGTTCTGCCTTCCAGCTACACCCACTTACATTTCTTTTTGGTACATTTTTAATGGTGTTGGTTACTGAAAAAATACCGCCTGCCCATCTCCCATGTTATTGATGTTTAATGGAAATACCATGCCCATGTAACATTTTTTCCGCCATTACTCAATATAGTAAAACTAGATTTCACCGGCTTTCATTTAAAAGGTTGCTGCCAGTCCAAGACTTGTTAGATTCAATTTAGTTCTCTTATAGGTTATCCAAATAATAAAATAGGTGCTAATTCCAAAGCTCAGTCCATGAAATGGAAAATGGCACAAAAATAAGCTGGTGTGAGATGAGGATACCTGAAAGTATTGTAATTTTCAAGGAGTCAGAAAATATTGCCATGAGTTGGTAATTTATTTTCCTTTAATACTGCAAAGTTATTTAAAGTGTTTTTTTTTTGTAAAACAGAGCTTTATTGAGTCACAAATGCAAACAGGACTCATGTCAACATGTTTCGCATTATGAAGAAGACTCGCAGGTCTCAGCACTAGATAATGACAACGTAACCACGCAGGGCTCGTCAAAACAAGATGCAGTATAATGCAGTCAATGACACATAACTTAGCATTAGTAATATGAAATACAACTTTAAATGTTTCATGGAATGAGGAGGTGTATAGTACCTCGGAAGATGGTACCTCGGAAGAAGGATAAGTAAGATAAAAGGAGGGTGGAGAGGTGTAATTATGTTGCAGTACACAGTGCAGGAGCACCATGCTGGTGTTAGTATCGGTATGAAACATGGAATGATAAGGCCATTCTTGGACAGTAGAATTGTATCATTAGTATTGGTAACCTATTTTATTCTAAATCAAAGCATTAGTGAGTCACCAATGCAAACTCACATCAACATGTTTTGCAATATGAATAAGACTCGCAGGTCTTAGTACCAGACAATTGCAACATAGTCACACAGGGCTCGGCAAATAATATGCAGTATAATTCAGACATCGTCACATAGTTGAGCTGTAGAGATTGGTAATAAAACATTAAATGTTTAATGGGAGGAGGAGGTATATGATACCTCAGGGGATGTTATTGTAGGCAGGAGGGGGAAAACACGATAATAGAAGGATATAGTAGCATATGTCCATTGCAATTCACATAGCCGAAGCACCACACTGGTGCTGGTATCGTTATGAGGAAAGTAATGTGAGGCCATTCTTAGACAGTAGTAATGTATCATTAGTGTGAACGATGCTGTGATGTGTTATGTTAGTGTACAATTAGTCCGTTGGTGGTGCATGTGAGGCCCTCACCATCTGGCAGAGCTGCATCTGCCAATTGTGTCAGGAGCAACTGGGATATTGGGGTATGTGCGTTTATGCAGTTGGGATATATTGTAGTTCAAATAGAGGAGGGAGAGCCAGGCTAGGGAGATGTGGACTGCACGGATCGCCCCCCATTAAAGGACTTGCCCGCACCGCGTCGCATTGCACCAGATACTCAAACCACAGTTGCCAGCTATCTGAGTGGACCGCCTTCCGCTCCATTAGGGAGGCTTGTACGGCTTTTGCCGCCTTTATTTCATCTATCCTGTCCAACCACTGCTGCACTGTGGGAGTCTTGGCTTGTCTCCAAAGGGCAGGCACCAGTGATTTAGCTGCGTTCATGAGATATCGGTATATGGATTTCTTGTAAGTAGTGATCGTGGTCGGGGTTGAATGTATTAAGACATTTTCCATCGCGAAGGGTGGAGTTTCATCCAAGATTTCTGTGGACTGAGTCTTTTGTCCCATTGTGCATCCGAGAATGTTAAGCCAAGGATAGTTTCCCACATGCCCTTGGAGTTTTGATTGTTCTCGATGTGTCCAGTTAGCAAGTGTTTATATAGGGTGGAGATAGGTTTGTCGAGTTGTGTTTTGTCCATGCATAGGTGTAACTACAGTTTGTTTTGAAGTGTGTTATAGAAGTGTTGCAGTTGGGAATATCGGAAACCGCTGCATTGGTTGTGGGAGGTGTGCCTGCTAGCAGTTCCAGTAATGGTTTTAAACCCACGTTCTGCAGTGCTTTGAGTAGGGGTTTATGTGCCCCATCGCTCAGGAAATCGAATGTGCTATGCGGCAGCCCTCCCCAGAAGGGGGTTGTTCGTCTCTGGTATCAATGGACTCGGTTTGGAAGAGACGTGTGGGGTATCCCAAATTC
Organism: Pelobates fuscus; assembly: GCF_036172605.1. Classification (NCBI taxonomy): domain Eukaryota; kingdom Metazoa; phylum Chordata; class Amphibia; order Anura; family Pelobatidae; genus Pelobates; species Pelobates fuscus. The sequence goes on from NC_086320.1 coordinate 42,994,198, forward strand.
GGTTCCAAATTTGTGGAGTCTGAACTGCTGGACATGTTGGGTCGTGCCTCTCTGGCAATATATGTGTGGAGTTCTATATTGATGCGATCAGCGAGTATTCCATGCTACCTTTATCCAGTGACACCCATTGCTTCCATTTGAGGTGTGAGTGCCATTCCACAACTTTCTGTAGGGCAGCAACCTGGTGGTATTTACAGAAAGCTGGTAAGGCTAACCCGCCGTATTGCAAACAGGAAAGCTCAAAGAGTTAGAGGTGTATTTGGGCGCTTCTTGGGATATATATAGGGTGTGTATAAAACAGGTGTTCCCAATCACCTTAAAGGTACAAATGACAAAAATAAGTGATAATCAAATTACCACACAAATACAACACCCAGTGAGACACTTAGGGTATACTTCCCAATAGTAACAATACAATTCTTCCTTGAAAAATCTATAAAAAAAACAGACACTGCAATACATAGTGAAATCTGTATGATAATATGGTTCAAAGTAAAATATACGATGTCCACTCACAAGTGTAGAGCCGTACCAGGCTCTGTATAACCAGCGCAGGGGTGCCAATAACTGGCTTCGAAAATATTCCAGAGGCAGGATCTTGGCAATAGTAGAAAATTTAATAAAACAATAATAATAAAAAAATAGGACATATGTAGGCAGTTGGTATAATATAAATACAAAAAGAGATTAGTCCTATGCTCACTCCCATCACTACTGGGCCGGCAGCAATGACTACAGTACACATCAGCCCCCAAATTTAGTAAAAACCAAAGAAAAGAAAAAGTTACCTGCGCTCTCTCCTTAATCCCTATGTATATTTAGACAAATGGATGTCATTTAGTTGCCATTGGAGGGAATGCCCGCCTGCCAATGTCAAGGCAGACCCCCCCCCCCTCCCCCCCTCCTAAGCGGGTCCTAACACTGACCCTTCAGCCTGCTTCCTTGAGCTTCTGGCAAAGATATCTCTAATGAGACAGAGAGGGGTATTTTTTATATACACCCCTATATACTTATTAACCCTTAATAGGGAACACATGGGATGGGCGGCAGCATTGTAACAAGGCCGTGCGATACAAAGTAAATACAAATACAAAAAGAGATTAGTCCTGCGCTCATTCCCATCACTACTGGGCTGGCAGCAATGACTACAGTACACATCAGCCCCAATATATAGTAAAAACCAAAGAATAGAAAAAGTTATCTGCGCTCTCTCCTTAATCCCTATGTATATTTAGACAAATGGAGGTCATTTAGTTGCTTCAATGGCCATTGGAGGGAATGCCCGCCTGCCAACGTTAAGGCAGACCCCCCTAAGCGGGTCCTAACACTGACCCTTCAGCCTGCTTCCTTGATCTTCTGGCAAAGATATCTCTAATGAGACAGAGAGGGGTATTTTTTATATACACCCCTATATACTTATTAACCCTTAATAGGGAACACATGGGATGGGTGGCAGCATTGTAACAAGGTTGTGTGATACAAAGTAAATACAAATACAAAAAGAGATTAGTCCTGCACTCACTCCCATCACTACTGGGCCGGCAGCAATGACTACAGTACACATCAACCCCAATATATAGTAAAAACCAAAGAAAAGAAAAAGGTACCTGCACTCTCTCCTTAATCCCTATATATATTTAGACAAATGGAGGTCATTTAGTTGCTCCAAAGGCAGTCAGGGTGTCCGAAGCTTCAGAAGGTCATGCTTCGTGACCATTGTCATGCTTCGTGACCATTGTGTTTGATGTCGGCCCCTATGTCAGACAGGGTGATAGCTCCCACATCCAAGGCTGCGGTGGATGCCTGGGATGAAGGCCCCATCGTGGAGCCATGTGCTCCCTGTGCGGTTCCCGCCAGAGTCCGCACAAAACCGTCCATCTGACCCGTTTGGAAGCCAGACTGGGTGCCCCTGAGGGCCTGGGGTGGGTCTGTGCACCTATTACGACCCATGGAGGCTAAACTGGCTGGGCAGATACGCTTATTGAAGCTGTATGGCACGGAGCTCAGCTAATAAGCTGCCATCTTGATCAGGGATCAGGCCATGTCCCGTTATTTAAAGTATTACCCAGAACAAGTAACGTCCTTTCAAATTAATTTTACTCTAAATAGTTATTTAAAATGACCTATTAAAATGACCTATTCATTCTTGGATGTCTTTTGACATATTAAAAAGGACTTTATTTTTGTTTTAAGTTGTTATGAGTGTACTTACCCATCCGAAAAAAATAAATACAACAGTAAATAGAAAGTGCAACCGCAATAAAATATTTTTAAAATATTTCCTCTTCTTAGATTTTTTTACACTGGGGACTGTACATCCCTAACACCAAAATCCAAAATAGTTGATAAGGTTACCAAAACAGTGTAAATGGAAATGGAAAATTAAGGAGGACCAAGAATAGTGCAGTGGGGAACAGCAACTGTGATGGGCATTGGGGAGGAGGTCGCACCAAGTAAGTATACATTAAATAAGCATTCGGAAAGATAGGTTGAAAACCATAAAAGTACAGAGTCACAGACTGCGAGGTGGTGAAGGAAATTATGAAGATAGTGGTCAAGTTTATGAAAAGAAGTAATATGGAGAATTAAGAGAGAATAATGTCCTTTAGATTTAGCAGGCATTTTAAGTCATTATTCACTCTGGTGAGAGGGAATTTGTTTTTAGAAAGTTAGACTTTGTGCTCTGAACTATAATTCTATCCTTGTAGCAAATCATCAGCTTTTGTATATTCCAGGGCTCCGCATAACCAAGCAGAAGAAAGTTATTTTTGGTAATTATAATTATTTACTATAACTAATTATATAATTGTGCTATGCACATTAACACCCATTGCTAGTTTGAAATATAGCCATAGTTATTAGTATATTTAATTTGATGAGATAAAATACTCTGTATTTTGTAAAAAAAAAAAAAGGCATTATAGTTAACAAGGACAATTATCACAAATGAAGTACCACATATAAAAAAAAAAAAAACATTTGCTAATGAGTCACTGCTTAGATGAATTTATTATGAAAAGGCTATACTTACAAAGACAAATTCCAGTCTAATTTAGATAGTTGGTTTAAAAGCTGGCACTGTATGAGTCCTGGCCAGCCTCTCTTCAACATCATACATTGTTTAAAGACATGCAATGACCTTGTAATTGAAGAGCAAAATAATGTTTCTTGATGTACCTTTAATCAATTCATTAAAGCTAATTAACCGCATAGTGTGACTTCATAACAGAAGCATATAAATTAATTTCTATTTTTGTTTTAATTTGTTCTAAGAGCTATTTTTTTATATATAATTATAATGCCAGCATGGCTTCTAGAATCACACGCAAGCCATTGTATATTACCAAGGAATGTTGTTTACTGATTTATGCCTCTCTCTCTCTCTCTATATATATATACACATTAACACTCATTGCTAATAGCGAAGCAGATATACCAGAGAAGCAGACACTAAGATAAATGATCTGTTCCAAAAAAAACCTAAACCTACCTAGACCTGAGAAATGAGCATAACATGAAGGCCCAGTGGCTTCTAGACCTGAAAATGGACCACTGCATGCTCCCAGCACAGGAACCCAACAACGAGTAGCCCACACGAATAATTGGTCAGCACCAAGAGCTGACATAATCCACAACTTCTGGCACAAATATACCAGCTACCAGCAACAAGCTTCCAACCTTACACAAGGCATCACAACACTGGTCATGAAGGACTCTCGCAATGGAACAACACAATTTAACTACCAACCAAACACCTGCCACCCGACAACATGGAAGGTCCTGTCATGTATTCTAGCCTCCAAAATCGATGGGCATATGAGTCAACACATGAGCAATTGGAAACAACACCAGGGACTCAAAACACCAGGTACTGGAACAGACAGAACAATCTGTGCACAGCCTAGATTGGACTATAAAAAAGCTTTTGATACAATACCATACCCATGCATACTGGAATGCTTAGCTTATTTTGAGCTTATGAGCCTTTATCAAGTACTCAGTGGACAAATGGTGAGCAACACTAAAATCCAATTCCAGGACAATTACACAAGTGAACATCACATGTGGTATATACCAGGATGATTTGCCAAACCAAATACTCTTCTGCACAGGTCTCAAACCCTTCAGCTGGATCATCATCAAAAGTGCCTACTGATACAGATTTAAGACTGGAGCCAGCAGCCACCTCCTCTACATTGATGACATCAAGCTTCATGCCAAGAATGAGCAGGACATCAACTGACTGATCTACCTAACTAGAATATACAGCAGATAAGTGTGGGTGGAAGATAATAAAAAAGCGAAGATGATCAGGACTGAATGAGGTGAAGTGTCAAAAGGCCAAGTAGGAGACATAGAAAACAGCTATGATTACTTGGGCATAGAACATAGAAACAGAGAAACATAGAATGTTACGGCAAATCAGAACCATTCGGCCTATCTAGTCTGCCCTATTTTTCTAAATACTTTCATTATTCCCTGGCCTTATCTTATAGTTATGATAGCCTTATGCATATCCCATGCATGCTTAAACTCCTTTACTGTGTTAATCTCTACCACTTCAGCTGGAAGGCTAGTCCATGCATCCACTACCTTCTCCGTAAAGTAATACTTTCTGATATTATTTTTAAACCTCTGCCCCTCTAATTTAAGACTATGTCCTCTTGTTGTGGTAGTTTTTTTTCTTTTAACCCTTTAAGACCGCAGGGCATTCTATGCCGTCCCTATTTGATTGGCTCTAAATGCCGCAAGGCGGCATAGAACGCCCTGGGCGGTCTTGCCTCCCACGTGGCCGGCGGCACATGGATGCTGCAGATCGTGGTCAGGGGGCATGCCGATCGCAGTGACAGGCTGTCACTGCGATCGGTATTTACCATGCGTCAGCCGATTTTAAAATGCAGATCACGGTCAGGGGACATGCCTGGCCCCCAGGCAGTCCCCCTGCGGTCAGTGACTGAGATCTGCAGAGTCTGATCACAGTGACAGGCTGTCACTGTGATCTGATCGCAGAGACAGCCTCTCACTGAGATATGATCGCAGTGACAGCCTGTCACTGCGATCAGAGTTACTATGTGTCAGCCTGTTGGCTGACACATAGTAACTGCAGGCAGGATCCCCCTGCAGATAACGGTGGGGGGCATGGATGACCACCCAGGCAATGCCCCTGTGGCCAATTACTGCGATCTGCAGGAGGCAGGCCCGGACTGGCCATCGGGCATACCGGGCAAATGCCCGGTGGGCCGCGATGGCCGTGGGGCCGAGGCCGGCAGGGAGATCACAGGATCTCCCCGGCCGGCCCCTGCAGGGCCAGCGCTATCCGAGCGCCGGCCCTGCTGTTTTCAATGGTGGGCCGGTGGGGAGATCAAAGATCTCCCTCACCGGCCCACATACAGTATATTCCGGCCGCCAGCAGGGAGATAGGGAGGGAGCCAGGAGAGGACCCGGCGGAGCTCTATCTTGCAGCTCCGCCGGGTTCCTCTCGCGAGATCCAAAGCGTTGCCATGGCAACGACCGGATCTCGCGAGAGTGAACTCTAGCCCTCAGGCTAGAGTTCACTCACCCACTGGACCACCAGGGATGGTGTCACCGTGCCGGCCCCCCCCTCCCAGATACCACCATGCCGGTCCCCCCCTCCCAGGCTAAAAGGTAAGAAGGGAGGGGGGGTTATAATGCCTACTTATTTTTTGTTTTTATCTACCCCCCCAAACACACACACCACTCTCACACCCATCATCCACAGCACTCTCACACACAGCACTCTAACATACACATCACACACAGCACTCTCACACAATGAACTCTAACATACACATCACACACAGCACTCTCACACACAGCACTCTCACACACAGCACTCTCTCACACTCATCACACCTCACATACACATACTGCACCCCTCACATACACACAGAACCCCCCCCGACACACTGCACCACACACATACACAATACTTCCAAACATATTTATATAACATATATATATATAATATTCACACACACACATTATAGCCTGTATGCACACTCTTGCTACATCCCCTATACACACATTCTCTACAGCCCCTAGCCACATATGCATTACATTACACCACAAACACAACACGACTAAAACCGACCTTATAACACAATACCACACCACAATCAGCTCACTCTGCACACACACAATGGTAGGCTCCAAAAACATGCACAATACTCTTTCCTGGCATTTTTGTCTCCTGGTATCCATTTATAGAGACACCAGAGACAAGTTGCAAGGAAACACAGTGCAAGCATGTTATTAAATTTGCTTGCGCTGTGCAGAACAAATACAGGGCTTTTTTTTCTCATGCTATAGCTCTTCAGCAGAGCTCTGCGCATGGTCTGCCCTGGAAGAGCATTGAACCAACATGCTCACTTTGAGAGGGGGCGTGTTTGTCATTAATGATGACAAAACACACTCTCTCTGCCCCGCCCCCTTCTTAGTGGGCCGCTGTGATAAAAAAATGCCCGGGCCAAATTTTTTTCCCAGTCCGGCCCTGGCAGGAGGTGATCACAGTGACAGCCAGTCACTGTGATCACTGATCCTGTGTGTCAGCCAGTGATGTGAAATCACTGGCTGACACTGTCTCTGCCCTTCTCCTGTGAAAAATAAAATATTAGTTAAAAATTAAATATATTACAGTTACAAATAAAATATACTTAGATCATATATATATATATATATGAATATATATATATATATATGTATTAAGGCCTTTTGGCCTGTAATTGTGGGAGGGGCGTATGACACACCTCTTCCCTACTTAAGGGACACCCCTTACCTGGCTCCATATCGTTCGAGGTCAGCGCTGCATCATTTCCACTTCCGGGTCATCCAGACGCCATTTTACCTGATTACTCCATGAGGTTTTTTAAGCAGAGCTGTGTCAGGAATCCAGCCACAGGCTTTTCCGGCCTACCACCTTCTTTCTTTAATCCATCGCCGTGGATGGTGTCCAAGTGACTCACAAACTGTAAGTCAACCTACCCGTTATGCCAGGCATCAGTCCCACGGCACCATGCACGGGTCAGGTCCTCACTTTACGGCTGCATTTTGTCTAAGTCTGTTCTAAAACCATTGCATGTTCATGCATATCATTCGTTTAAACCCCCTACCGGTCTTTGGGTGTACTACAGGCTTCTTAGACATTATCGCATTTCATGTACAAACCAATGAACCACTGCATTTTCACCTACACACTGACCCCTACCGGTCATTCGGTGTACTACAGGCTTCTCAGACATTATTGCATTTCATGTACAAACCATCGAACCACTGCATTTTCACCTACACACTGACCCCTACCGGTCATTCAGTGTACTACAGACTTCTCAGACATTATTGCATTTCATGTAAAAACCAACCTTGCTTCATTTAAACGATTGTCATTTCGGTTTGTGTTTTCTGGTCGGCACTTATTCATAGTATATTCTATGCACGATTGCTGTTCGCATTAAAATGCATACGGTTAAGCTATTCATGCTAACTTCTGTTTCCCTTCATACTAAGATTCGGTTATTCTGCTATGTATTCACATAGATCTTTTTCGTGAGTTACATTTCATCATTTCATGTATTTACATTTGGTTAAAAAGTTGCTTGGTTAAATAGACAGACCATTTTCATGCTATTTTTAAGGTATCACTTATTACATCAAGGGTATGAAACCAGCTAACATTTCTGTATAGACATTGGACTCCCACGCTTACTGGAGTTTTTTTTTTTTTATATAATTATCCATTTCATTACAATTAAATCAGCCTACGTTACAGGCCTCATTTCTTTGTTGTTAACCATGACACAAGGATTTAATTCCTTTTCATGCATACTCGGGTTGAATCACACGTACTGATCCAACCAATCATACGTTTCCTGCACAGTAATCGGTTAAACTTTCAAATACTTATTTTACACGATCTTAGGTTGTCTATTTTGTTTCAGTTTGCTTATTATATATATATATATATATATATATATGGTTTTAATAATAGTTATTTTATTTTACAATGCAGATATTACATGTATATTACTGTTATGGTTAGCCTACATTACGGCTCCTTTTTCTGTCATGCTCGTACGACATACCACGAGTTCAAGGACACGGTCCTATTTTCAAAGAGTATAATGGAGATATGATGTTATTACAACCATGTACATTACGATTACATGGCACTAACTATTCAGGCCATTTCTTATCATGCTCATACGATATACCACGAGTATATAAGAACACGGTCCTACCTTCCACAGAGGTTTTCGGGTTGAATCACACGCATTGGTTCAACCACTCATACGTCACGTTACAACATTTTCTGCATAGATTGTCATTTCACATAATTTCACATGGCATTTACAAACTCAGGCCTTTTCTTGACACACTCAGACGACGTAACACGAGTATTCAAGAACACGGCATATACGTCTCACAAGACTTTCGGTTTTTGAATCACACGTTCTGGTTCATACATTCATACGTCACTTTACAGCAACATTTATGATTCTGCATATTGTCACTTCACATTAAAAACTCCCTTGCATTCCCAGATCAGTTTAGTGACATGCATATCATCTGATCACCTTCCATATATACACATTACATGGCCAATCCCCTGCTGCCAGGTATCGGACTCAGCGTAACGCTTGTCACCAAGCATGGGCAGTCATGTCACTATCATACTCATAGATTTTACACCTCCCACACATACTGCTAGAAGCCCTAATCCCAGCCTATACAGATTACACAGGTCTCACAGGATCCATTCTCACTCTATCCCTTTTTAGGTATATCCAGGTTTTCATACCTGTCGAATCTCAAAACTTCATACATACTACCAGGTACGTAAGCCTGCTCACGTTGTAGTTCACATACGTTTCATTCTTCTAGGCCATAGAGTACTGGCAAGTTAGGGGTATAGGCCCAAATAGGTACCTCCCTTCTTGGCATTTCTGCCTATCGTTTAGTGGTCCGCGAGGCCAACACCCCGCCTCAACGTTTCGGAGGCAAACGCCATCGGGCCACACGTGAGTTAGCCGCCTCGCAATATTATAGAGAGGGCCTCACCTGTCACTCCCTCCCCCTGTTTTCTTTTACTATCACCGAGAGGCCTACGATTCCTGCCACTACGACGGGTGGCCTCAATAACCCCTCGCGCCAACTCATAGACAGAGCCTCTCATAGCCACTTGGCAACTAGCAGGGCCTCACCTGTCACAAAACAAGATACATTTTTCGCCTTTCAGGCCTAGTTAGCCTGCCAGTATCACCCCTGGGGAATCGGTCACTACACCCCTTACCATGGCTGGGTCGGCCGCTGCGACCCCTCCAGCACTGGTTGTGTTGCAATCACTTTCTCCAGCCATCTGTTTCAGGGCACATGCTAAATCTGTGTCCAAATAAAATGTATCCCAAAACTATACTTAACATCAATAAACATTTCTGTACTTACGACATTACTGCCACATCATCCATCTAGACATTTGGTGGAATTCATTATCTCGGGTCTATCAGAAGGATTCACACAGGCCTCATACACATGCCTTCCGGAATCCTGGAATGTCCTAATTTACAATCCGCACAACAAACCCTACAGCGGTGGAGACACTCATAGCCAGGAAGTGGCAGAGGACTTCCTATGGGGGCCCTTCCAGTCCCCTCCGTTCACCACATGGCGGACAAACCCCATCGGTATTGTCACGGGGAAATCTTCTCACAAACAGAGACTTATCATTGATCTATCAACACCTCACACCTCTGCCACTCCTAGTCTGAACTCCCTCATACCCTCTGAGGAATTTTCACTGCAATATTCCACCATAGATCACACCATTACGGCTATCATGCAGGCAGGGGCCGGAGCATGGCTCAGTAAGACTGATATCACAATGCTTTCAAGTTACTGCCTATCCACCCTACACTGTGTCACCTGCATGGTATCAAGTGGGCAGGGAACTACTATTTTGCTCACGTTTAACATTTAGGTTCCAAGTAGTCTGGCCATTTTCAACGTATTCGCCGAAACCCTATGCTGGTTTTATTAAATATAGCCAGATGCCCTACAGTTGTACATTATCTGGATGATTTCTTACTGATCGAGGAGAATATTTCCCCTCCCAGTAGCCTAAAAGAAACCATCAGTCTATTCGAACAGGTGGGTGTCCCAGTCTCCTCCACCAAGACTGAAGGACCAGATACCTTCATCACATTCCTGGGTATCCTACTAGACTCAGCCACCATGCAAGCTAGCCTGCCACGCCCAAGGTAGAAAACATTGATCAACATAATCTCTACATACAACTCGGTACTTGCAACCGCAAGAATTACAGTCTCTGCTTGGGTCACTGAATTTTGCCATTCACATCATACCTCAAGGCCGGGCTTTCATCTCACAACTCCTTTACATGTTTCCCACTTTTAGACATGATGGACACAGGTCACCCCTGGATACCCAAGCCACGGCAGGCGTAATTATGTGGAGAACATTTTTAACCACCTTGAATGGTAAAAGCATGTTCCTTCCAAAATTGTCTGACTCCTCACCTACCATTTGGTCAGACGCGGCGTCTACCACAGGTTTTGCAGCAATTTTTCAGGAACGAATGGCTTTGGGGCAGCTGGCCTTCAGAAGTTCAGGACCTGGAGGGTTTTTCCACTACCTCAGCTCTGTTTGAGATATATCCCATCGTGACGGTTGCCGTGGCATGGGTGCATTTATGGGCAGGTTCGTCTGTACGTTGCTACTCAGACAACCAAGTAACTTGTCACATTATAAACAAGGCCGATCCAAATCACTGACTATTATGAGATTCTTGAGGAAACTCACTTGGCTGGCTGCATGTCATAATTTTATCTTGTTTTGTATTCATGTTCCAGGTGTATGTAACACTGCTGCTGACAATTTGTCTCGCTTTAATTTCCAGGCTTTTCGTCAAATACTCCCGTCAGCCGCACTCACAGCCACGAACACCCCACTATTCCACCATCTAGTAATGGACTGATGCTATTATGCAACATAGCAGAACATTGTCCCAATTAGCACTGTCTACTAATACCCGGGAAACTTACGATAGAGCTTTCATTTGATTTAAAGATTCCTTTCTGAACACAACATCTTACAACCTTTCATCGTGACATCCTGGTTGGGCTTTGCTTCTTTTTGCCACCTCAAACTCAAACTATCATACAACACAATCAAACCATATCTGACAGGCATCCAACATCACATGCTAACTTTGCAACCAGACAAATCAAGTGTCCTCCTACCAATTAAGAACATCCTTAGGGGTATTCAGAGATCCGAACCCCCACGTACGGCCCAGAGGCTACCCATAGATTTCCATATTTTTAAAGACTTATACAATTCACTAGATTTAAACCCTTTGCCAACAACACAAACCTCATCGTTAAAACCGCCATATACGTAGCCTTGTTTATGGTTTCTTGAGACCAAGAGAATTTACCGCCATCAGCACAACACAGTCCACTCACATCCTACTTCATTCACACTTAACAAAACACATGGACTATTATATCTTGACTCTGCCTCACTCCAAAACCAGTCAACATGCACTTTCAGTAGAGGTTAAGTACTATCCTACTCACAACAGGTGGAGCCCCGTCAAACTACTGGACTCATATACCCAGCATAACAACGAACCACCATCTCAACCACTTTCAGTCTACAAGGTTCGGTACTCACTACCACCACCTTTATGACACACGTCAGGTCTTTACTTACACAGCTGGGCCTCAAATCAGCTAACTATTCGGGCCACTCCTTCCGCATAGGAGCGGCCTCCACAGCATCCAGTGCAAACATTCCAGTTCATGTTATCAAGTCACTGGGGCGCTGGAAATCATCGGCTTACTCTAGATACATACCTAACCCGGTACAAGAAGTAAGAAATGCCTTTCAAGACATGTCTGGTTAAAGTATGTATATTGCTGGTATGTAATAAATTTGATTTTCTACTTTTGCCCTCTTTATTTACAGGCCTACCTCATCGTCGGTTCCGGCACACCACAACCGACTTGCTCTTTTAATACCATCCTACACTTATCAGTGTTTGTATCTTCTGTACTATCATGAGCCCTTAACACAAGTATTAAGGCCTTTTGGCCTGTAATTGTGGGAGGGGCGTATGACACACCTCTTCCCTACTTAAGGGACACCCCTTACCTGGCTCCATATCGTTCGAGGTCAGCGCTGCATCACCCTCCCACCCACTCCTCATTATTAACTCCTTTTCTCTTTACATTTCTTCTTGGTGGGCCCTCTTTATTTACAGGCCTACCTCATCGTCGGTTCCGGCACACCACAACCGACTTGCTCTTTTAATACCATCCTACACTTATCAGTGTTTGTATCTTCTGTACTATCATGAGCCCTTAACACAAATATATATATATATATATATATATGATCTAAGTATATATATATATATATATATATATATATATATATATATATATATATATATATATATATATGTGTATATATATATATATATATGTACACATTTACACACACTGTATAAGTGTATTTTAATATTATTATATATATATATAATTATATATATATATATATTAATATCAAAATACATGTAGAAGGATATTGATTAAATATATATAAAAAAATATGTAAATATGTTAAAAAATAAAAATAAAAAAATAATTAAAAAATATATATGTGTGTAATTTTGTTCTAACTGTATTTTGATATCAATATATATATTTGATATCAATATATATATATTGATATCAAAATACACGTAGAACGAAATAATATATATATCTATATACAAAGGTAAGTATATACGTATATATCCCTATATGTATACCTATATATATATATATATAAATAAAAATAATAAAATAAATTATATACATATAATAACACACACATAATATAACACACGTATATATATATATATGTAATAATTTTACATAATTAGGTCCTTTTATTAATTACAATTTGCGGAACCTGCCTGACAACCCAGGCCGAAAGTATAGAGAATTTAATTTGCTAGCACTATATTTAACCCTATAACTTTCCAAGACACCATAAAGCATGTACATGGGGGGGGGGGGGGGGTACTGTTTTACTCGGGAGACATCGCTGAACACAAATATTTGTGTTTCAAAACCGTAAAATGCATTAGAACGATGATATCATCATTAAAAGTGACTTTTTTTTGCATTTTTCACACACAAAAGGCACTTACACTGACGATATTACTGCTGTTATACTTTTTAAAACTCAAATATTTTTGTGCAGAAAAGTCTCCTGAGTATAACAGTACCCATCATGTACAGGTTTTATAGTGTTTTCAAAAGTTACAGAGTCAAATATAAGGCTTGCATTTCAGTTTTTTCACATTGAAATTCTCCTGATTGGTTACGTTGCCTTTGAGACCGTATGGTAGCCCAGGAATAAGAATTACCCCCATGATGGCATACCATTTGCAAACATAGACAACCCAAGGTATTGCAAATGGGATATGTTCAGTCTTTTTTAGTAACCACTTAGTCATAAACACTGTCCAAAATTGGCGTTCAAATTAGTTTTTTGCATTTTTCACACACAAACAAATATTAATGTTAACTTTGGCTAGTGTTTGTGACCAAGTGGCTACTAAAAAAGACTGGACATACCCCATTTGAAATACCTTGGGTTGTCTACAATTGCAAATGGTATGCCATCATGGGGGTAATTTTCATTCCTGGGCTACCATACAGTCTGAAAGGCAACGTAACCAAACTGGCGAATTTCAATGTGAAAAAACTGAAAAGTGTAACATGCTATATTTGACCCTGTAACTTCCCAAAACACCATAAAACCTGTACATCAGAGGTACTGTTTTACACGTGAGACATTGCTGAATACAAATATGTGTATTTTATTGCAGTAAACGTAAACAGTATTTTGACATTCACAGTTAAAATGTCACATAGAACTAAGAAAATTTTAAAAAATCTTATTTTCTCCCATCTTTTTATATTTTATTCATATTAAATTATGTTCCATACCTAAATATCTGATGTTAAATGAAAGCCCTGTTTCCCCTGAATAAAATGATATATAATAAGTGTGGGTGCATTTAATTTGAAAGAGGGGAATTATGGTTGGACAGACATATAGTGCAAATGCCAGTTTTGTTTATGTTTTGTTTTCATCACAACTTGTACATTTGGCTGTGGTCTTAAGGGGTTAAATATAGTCTCCTTTACTGTGTTGACTCCCTTTATGTATATAAATATTTCTATCATATCCCCCCTGTCTCGTCTTTCCTCCAAGCTATACATGTTAAGTTCCTTTAATCTTTCTTAGTAAATCCTTCTGGAGATACGGTCTCCACTACTGCATACAATACTCCAAGTGAGGTCTCACCAGTGTTCTGTACAATGGCATGAACACTTCCCTCTTTCTACTGCTAATACCTCTCCCTATACAACCAAGCATTATTCTAGCATTTCCTGCTGCTCTATTACATTGTGAAAACCATGAGACCAGAAGAGAGCACTTAGAGGGGTCTGCACCCAGCCAGAACAGCATACCTATTTCTAAGCTCATTGAACCTCCAGGTAATCCACTGAACCATCTGGTAATTTCTCCACCTTAATATCAAAATAAATCAGAGGGAGGAGACACACACATGCAAACAAATGTTGCTCAGGTGTACACAGCCTCCCTACACACAATTAACTCTCACACCCATCCTGCCACAATACCCCCCCACACACCCTGTCCCACTTTACTCCCTTAACCCTGTCACACTCACCCTAGCCTTGTTACACATACACCCCAACCCTGTTACATTTAAATACCCAACCATTGTTCACAAAAAAAGGCAAGCAGCTACATAGTTACATAGCTGAAAAGAGAATCGCGTCCATCAAGTTCAGCCTTCCTCACATATGCTTTTGCTGTTGATCCAAAAGAAGGCAAAAAACCCAGTCTGAAGCGCTTCCAATTTTGCAACAAACTAGGAAAAAATTCCTTCTTGACCCCAAAATAGCAGTCAGATTTCTCCTTGGATCAAACAGCTATTACCCCACTAAATAGAAATTATATCCCTCTATGTTATGTTTTTGCAAGTATTTATACAATTGCAGTTTAAACATCTGTATAGACTCTAACAAAACCACCTCTTTAGGCAAAGAATTCCATATCCTTATTGCTCTTACTGTAAAAAAAAAACTTTTCTTTGCCTTAGATGAAATCTCCTTTCTTCAAGCCTAAATGTGTGACCTTGTGTCCTATGTATAGCCCTATTTATGAATAGATTTCCAAATAATGGTTTGTACTGGCCCTGAATATATTTGTATAATGTTATCATATCCCCTCTCAGGCGCCTTTTTTCCAAACTAAAGAGATTTAAATTTTTTTAACCTTTCTTCAGAACTAAAATGCTCCATTCCTTTTATCAATTTTGTAGCTTGTCTCTGCACTTTTTCTAGTGACATGATATCTTTCTTTAGAACAGGTGCCCAAAATTGCACAGTATATTCAAGGTGTGGTCTTACCAGCGATTTATAAAGAGGCAAAATTATATTTTCATATCGAGAATTTATGCCCCTATTTATACATGACAAAACCTTACTGGCCTTAGCAACGGCAGATTGACATTGCATATTGCTACCTAATTTATTATTGTCTATAACAATTCCCAAATCCTTCTCGTGTGTGGTTATCCCTAGTTCACTACCATTTAGGGTGTAAATTGCTTGTGCATTCTTAACCCCGAAGTGCATAACTTTGCATTTTTCTACGTTAAATTTCATCTGCCATTTTAGTGCCCAGTTCCCCAATCTATCTAAATCCCTCTGCAGCAAGGCAATATCCTGCTCACATTTTATTACTTTTCAAAGTTTTGTGTAATCTGCAAACACTGATACATGGTTTTCAATGCCCATTTCAAGATCATTTATAAATATGTTAAATAGAAGCGGTCCCAAAACAGAACCCTGAGGGACACCACCTACCACTTTTGTCCAGCTTGAAAATGTACCATTTATGACAACTCGTTGTACTCTATCCTTAAGCCAATGTTCTACCCAAGAACAAGAATATTCATCTAGACCAATTTCTTTTAGTTTGAAGACTAACCTATTGTGAGGAACCGTATCAAATGCCTTGGCAAAATCCAAGTAGATCACATCCACTGCAACACCCTGATCTATATTTCTACTTACTTCTTCGTAGAATGCAATTATGTTAGTTTGACGTGACCTATGTTTCATAAAACCATGCTGATTATTACTAATAACACAGTTCTTCCCAATGAATTCCTGAATATTATCCCTTAATAGCCGTTCAAATAATTTCCCAGTTACAGAAGTTAAGCTCACAGGTCTATAATTTCCAGGCAAGGATTTTGAACCCTTTTTAAATATAGGAACAACATCTGCCTTCCTCCAATCCGCCGGTACAATACCTGAAACAAAAGAATCTTGAAAAATTAAATACAGAGGTTCACTTATTTCCCCACTTAGCTCCTTAAGTACTCGTGGGTGGATACCGTCAGGACCCGGAGCTTTATTTACATTAATTTTCTTTAATAGCTGTAGCACCTTGTCTCGAGTTATCCAATCACAAGTTGTCTGCAAGTTTGTTGCAGCAATCATTTGCATATCTCTTGCCATAGGATCCTCATTGATAAATACTGAAGAAAAAACGTTATTTAAAATTTCTGCCTTTTCCTGGTCTTCATTGACTAACAGACCCATCTCTGTTTTCAGTGTACCTACACTTTCATTTTTTGTTTTTTTAGAATTAATGTACTTGAAAAAAAATTGGGGGTTGCATTATTTGGCTATCAATTTCTCATTTTCTAGTTTAGCCACTTTAATTGCCTTTTTGCAAGTATTATTGGCTTCCTTATATCTTATATAGGATGCCTCTGATTTGTCCGATTTAAATGCTTTAAAAGCCCTTTTCTTATTTTTAATCTCTTGTTTTACGTCTCTACTAAGCCACATTGGTTTTAATTTGTTTCTTTTATATTTATTACCCAATGGTACATACTGTGAAATGTACCTTTCTAATATTTGTTTGAATAGTTTCCATTTATCCTCAGTGTTTTTATCACTAAGGAGTTTATGCCAGTCAATATGTTGTAGAGCTGCTTTAATCTTATTAAAATTGGCTTTTTAAAAATTATACGTTTTAATATACCCCACGTGCTTTTGCTTTTTTGAGTTTATTTCAAAACTGACCATATTGTGATCACTATTTCCCAAATGCTCCCATACTTGAATGTTGGTTAAAAGATTAACATTGTTTGTTATAACGAGATCCAGACAAGCATCCTTTCTAGTTGGTGCTTGTACCAGTTGTGACATAAGGGTGTCATTTAACACATTCAATAACCAGATTCCCTTTGCTGAAGTACTAGTCCCTCTATCCCAATTTATGTGTGGGTAATTAAAATCTCCAATAATTAAAGTGTTACCCCGATTTGCAGCTTTATAAATTTGCTCTAACAGCAGTTCCTCATTAATATTTACATTTGGTGGTTTATAACATATCCCAACCAATAACGTATTTCCCTTTGTTTGCCCCAAGCAGATATCTACCCATAAAGCTTCCACATTTTCCTCGTCACTCCACAAGCCTAAGAGTTGACTTTAACTCATGGTTGACATACAAACATACCCCACCACCCTTCTTGTTTTTCCTATCCTTTCTAAATAACGTGTACCCATTTAGGTTAACTGCCCAGTCATGTGTCTCATCCCACCATGTTTCTGTTATGCCTATTATATCGTATTGTTTAGTTTTTGCTATTGCCTCTAGTTCCCCCATTTTGTTATATAGGCTCCTTGCATTAGTAAGCATACATTTAATATTACCATGAGTCATTTGTACTTTTTGTGAATTATCAATATTACATACCTCCTCTGTCCCCCTCCCCCCATCTCCACCACCTTTGTTCTGAGCTAAAGCCCATCTCATTTCTATCCTATCTCCATTTTCTTGATTGCTTTGACTCTCCCCCCCACTACTAGTTTAAAATCTCCTCCAACCTTCTAGCCATCCTGTCCCCCAGCACAGCAGACCCTTTTCCGTTTAGGTGCAATCCATCACGACTATACAGGGGCGGACTGACTGGTCGGGCACTTCGGACATGGTCCGAGGGCCCGGCCGGGAGGGGGGCCCGCCATCAGGGGGCCCGGCCGCCCCTTTAAATGCTGCAGCCGCCTGAGCGCTCTCTTAAGAGCGCTCAGGCGGCTGCAGCTTCTCACCTCCCCTCCCCGTAGCGTGGCCGAGCTGCTCTGCGTCCGCGGTGCCGGCCGGAGTGATAGGAAGGTGCACACACACTGAGTGTGCACCTTCCTGTCAGTCCGGCCGGGTACAGGAAACAGAAACTCCTGTTCCGCGCGGAACAGGAGTTTCTGTTTCCTGTACCCGGCCGGACTGGCAGGAAGGTGCACACTCAGTGTGTGTGCACCTTCCTATCAATCCGGTCGGCACCGCGGACGCAGAGCCTCTCGGCCACGCTACGGGGAGGGGGTAAAAAGAGAGAGGGAGGGAGGAGAGGGGGGGAGTTAAAAGAGAGAGGGGGGTTAAAAGAGAGAGGGAGGGGGGGTTAAAAGAGAGAGGGAGGGGGGTTAAAAGAGAGAGGGGGGGTTAAAAGAGAGAGGGAGGGGGGGGTAAAAGAGAGAGGGAGGGGGGGGGTAAAAGAGAGAGGGAGGGGGGGTAAAAAGAGAGGGAGGGGGGTTAAAAGAGAGAGGGAGGGGCTAAAAAGAGAGAGGGAGGGGGGTAAAAAGAGAGAGGGAGGGGGGTTAAAAGAGAGAGGGAGGGGGGTTAAAAGAGAGAGGGAGGGGGGGTTAAAAGGGAGGGGGGGTTAAAAGAGAGGGGGGGTTGTTAAAAGAGATGGGTTAAAAGAGAGAGGGAGGGGGGTTTAAAAGAGGGAGGGGGTTAAAAGAGGGAGGGGGGTTAAAAGAGAGAGGGGGGGTTAAAAGAGAGAGGAGGGGTTAAAAGAGAGAGGGAGGGGAGGTTAAAAGAGAGAGGGGAGGTTAAAAGAGAGAGGGGAGGTTAAAAGAGAGAGGGGGGGTAAAAGAGAGGGGGGTAAAAAGAGAGAGGGAGGGGGGTAAAAAGAGAGAGGGAGGGGGGTAAAAAGAGAGCGGGAGGGGGGTAAAAAGAGAGAGGGAGGGGGGTAAAAAGAGAGAGGGAGGGGGTAAGAAGAGAGAGGGAGGGGGTAAGAAGAGGGAGGGAGGGGGTAAGAAGAGGGAGGGGGGGTAAGAAGAGGGAGGGGGGGTAAGAAGAGGGAGGGGGGTAAGAAGAGGGAGGGGGTAAGAAGAGAGAGAGGGGGTAAGAAGGGAGAGGGGTGTAAGAAGAGGGGGAGGGGGAGTAAAAGAGGAAGGGGGGAGTAAGAAGAGGGGGAGGGGAGAGTAAGAAGAGGGGGGAGGGGGTAAGAAGAGGGGAGATTAAGAAGAGAGGGGGGGAGTAAAGGGGGTAAGAAGAGGGGAGGGGGGAGTAAAAAGAGGAAGGGGGAGTAAGAAGAGGGGGGAGGGGGTAAGAAGAGCGGGGAGGGGGTAAGAAGAGGGGGGAGGGGGTAAGAAGAGGGGGGAATAAGAAGAGGGAGGAGTAAGAAGAGGGAGGAGTAAGAAGAGGTGGGAGTAAGAAGAGGGGGAGGGGGAGTAAGAAGATGGGGAGAGTAAGAAGGGGGAGTAAGGAGAGGGGGGAGTAAGAAGAGGGGAGAGTAAGAATGGGGGTAAGAAGAGATTGGGAGTAAGAAGGGGGTAAGAAGAGGGGGGGGTAAGAAGAGGGGGAGGGGGGAGTAAGAGGAGGGCAATTGCCCCCTCCCCTGTCCGCAGGCACCGTGCGGGCAGCCGGCAGGGGAGGGAGGAAGAGAGGACCCGGGAGCTCAGCCTGCAGCTCCTCTGGGTCCTTCTTGCGCGAGCACAGATCGTTGCCGTGGTTACCACGGCAACGTTACGGCTCTTGCAAGAGTAAACTCTAGCCCTGGAGCTACGGGCTAGAGTTCACTCTCAACACTGTGACCACCAGGTATTCCTGGTGGTCGCAGTGGTGAGAGTAACTTTAGCCCCATAAACACACTGCCCCCACACCATACACATTCACACACTGCCCCCCATACACATACACTGCCCCCACACACACCATACACACACACTGCCCCCACACACACCATACACATTTACACACATTGCCTCACACACACACACATACACTGCCCACCCATACACACACAGCCCCCCATACTAACATTGCCACACACATACACAGCCCCCTCGTACACACATTGCCCCACACACCCTACACATTCACACACTACACCCCCTCACACACACTGAACCTTTCACACAGACTGCACCCCTTACACATTGCACCACTGCTCCTATACCCTACTACAGCCTCATATCCCAGCAGACCCCAGGTAAGTTGTCAAACTGTTCTTAAACGGTTTGACTACTTACTCTGGGGGGGGGGGCGGCCCTCCTGGCACCATGATGACTACACAGAGTAGTAGTGGTTATTGTGCATGGATTATTTCTTTAAATAATCTACGAGTGCCCCAGTAGCCAGCAAGCCAGCCAACCCACAGGCCAGCCAGCCCACAGGCTGGCCAGTAGACAGCCAGCCAGCCTACAGGCCACCAGTTAGGCTTAAAGCCAGCAACCCCACAGCCTGCCAACCGCAGCCAGCAAGCCACAGCCTGCCAGCCGCAGCCAGCAAGCCCACAGCCTGCCAGCCGCAGCCAGCAAGCCCACAGCCTGCCGGCAGTAGCCAGCAAGCCCACAGCCTGCCGGCAGTAGCCAGCAAGCCCACAGCCTGCCGGCAGTAGCCAGCAAGCCCACAGCCTGCCGGCAGTAGCCAGCAAGCCCACAGCCTGCCGGCAGTAGCCAGTAAGCCCACAGCCTGCCGGCAGTAGCCAGTAAGCCCACAGCCTGCCAGCAAGCCCACAGCCTGCCAGCCGCAGCCAGCAAGCCCACAGCCTGCCGGCAGTAGCCAGCAAACCCACAGCCTGCCAGCAAGCCCACAGCCTGCCAGCCGCAGCCAGTAAGCCCACAGCCTTCCAGCAAGCCCACAGACTGCCAGCCAGCAACAGTAATTAGGGTAAGAGGACCCAACTTGGCCTAGGTATCAGCTATGTTGTGTTGCTATATTGTGAATAGGAACCAGAGTGTTGGAGAGACCCCCCTCCAGGCCCCATTAGACTCCATTGTAGTCTCTAATGGGACCTGGATGAAATTCTTTCTAACACACTCTCTAAAGGACACTGAGATAGCCTCTGCTAGAATGCTCCCCCCCTCCATGGCCCATTAGCCCTCAATTGTAGTCTCTACTGGGGCCTGGAGGCGACTGTTTCCAGCAGGGACACTGAGATGGCCTCTGTTAGAAAGACCCCCTTCCAAGCCTGTTAGACTCCATTGTAGTCTCTAATAGGGCGTGGAGGGGATTCTTTCTAACACACTCTCTAAAGGACACTGAGATAGCCTCTGCTAGAAAGACCCCCCTCCATGGCCCATTAGCCCTCAATTGTAGTCTCTACTGGGGCCTTGAAGGGATTATTGCACTTTTGTTCCTTGTGTCTAAAGATTGTGTAGGGTGTGGCTGGAGGCGGTGCATGGAGGCGGGACATGGGTGGCGCTTGCTGCGGAGTATGGGTGGGGCCTGTAAGGGGGCCCTTGATTTATTTTGCCCGGGGGCCCTGAGGGTTCTCAGTCCGCCCCTGAGACTATACATGTTGTACCCAAGCGCAAAATCGGCCCAGTGCTCTAAAAACCCATAACCCTCTTTCCTGCACCAAGACTTCAGCCACGCATTGACCTCTCCCGCTGCCTTTCTGCTGTAGTGTGCGGCACAGGTAATATTTCTGAAAATATTACCTTGGAGGTCCTATTCTTTAGCTTACTTCCTAGATCCCTGAATTCACTCTTTAGGACCTTCCATTTTCCTCTGGCTTTGTCATTGGTACCAATATGGACCAGGACAGCTGGATCATCCCCAGCCCCTCCCAACAATCCCTCCACTCTGTCGGCAACATGCCGGACCCGAGCACCCGGGAGACAGCAAACTGTCCGGTTGAGTCGATCAGAGTGGCAGATTACCCTATCTACTCTCTTAATAATAGAGTCCCCCACCACCACAACCTGTCTAGACTTCCTTACCCTCTCAACCCCACCTGTACTAGAGGGGCTGTTCCCATGGCTGTTAGAAGGAACAGCTTCCTGCAGTACAGCTACTCCTGAACTGATGCTCCCAACATCTTCACTCAAACAGGCAAATCTGTTAGGCTGCACTAGATCAGAACTAGCTAAACCTTTCCTCTTCCCTCCCCCTCTGCTTCCTCGCCCAACTGTTACCCAGCTATGTGCCTGTTCTCCAACTGTCTCATCTCCTCCCACTCCACTACCTGCACCCACTAAACTCTGCTCAGTGAGCAGCAGACTCCTCTCAAGATTATCAGTCTCCCTCAGTGTTGCAATTTGCCTCTCCAGATCTCCAATCCGAGCTTCCAGAAAAGCCACTCGCTCACACCCACCACAGAGGTATGGACCCTGGACAGATTTATCCAGGCATGCAAACATGCAGCAGAATGTACACTGAGTAAAACTTGTAATCTTGCTAGCACTCATCCCAGTAACAAAAACACAAGTGAGCAAAAACAATATTTACCCTCTTGATTTCAACTCCTGTTGTTTTAACTCCTACTTAAAAGAGACTACTTGAAATAGCCTACTTTCAAGCAAACTCCACTGAGCAAGCTCTGTGAGTCAGTAGTGGGTTTATATTGGCAATACAAATCCCACACAGGTGGAAATTAAGGGGCACTCCCCCTAATTAGTGCAGCAGCAGCAGCACCCACAAGGAGGGGAATAGAAACAACAAGAGAGGGAAAAATAAAAAAAATATAAAAAAGGAGGGAAAACGTTTTAAATAAAATCAGCAAGGAGAAAAATATAGAAGAAAAAAAAAGGGACAAAGTTTAAATATATCCAGCAAAGAAAAAAATATATATATATGAAAAGGGGGAAAAAGGGTCCAAAAAATTCAAATAAATCAAAACAGCAAGGAGAAAAATAAAATAAAAAAGGGTAAAAGATAAAAATAAAATCCAAAACAAAAAATACAAAAAATTTAAACCTGCTTTTTTCCACTTGGTATTAACTAATACCAACCACAGTCCACCAGTTCTCCAACAAACTCCTGTTGTTTTAACTCCTACTTAAAAGAGACTACTTGAAATAGCCTACTTTCAAGCAAACTCCACTGAGCAAGCTCTGTGAGTCAGTAGTGGGTTTATATTGGCAATACAAATCCCACACAGGTGGAAATTAAGGGGCACTCCCCCTAATTAGTGCAGCAGCAGCAGCACCCACAAGGAGGGGAATAGAAACAACAAGAGAGGGAAAAATAAAAAAAATATAAAAAAGGAGGGAAAACGTTTTAAATAAAATCAGCAAGGAGAAAAATATAGAAGAAAAAAAAAGGGACAAAGTTTAAATATATCCAGCAAAGAAAAAAATATATATATATGAAAAGGGGGAAAAAGGGTCCAAAAAATTCAAATAAATCAAAACAGCAAGGAGAAAAATAAAATAAAAAAGGGTAAAAGATAAAAATAAAATCCAAAACAAAAAATACAAAAAATTTAAACCTGCTTTTTTCCACTTGGTATTAACTAATACCAACCACAGTCCACCAGTTCTCCAACAAACTCCTGTTGTTTTAACTCCTACTTAAAAGAGACTACTTGAAATAGCCTACTTTCAAGCAAACTCCACTGAGCAAGCTCTGTGAGTCAGTAGTGGGTTTATATTGGCAATACAAATCCCACACAGGTGGAAATTAAGGGGCACTCCCCCTAATTAGTGCAGCAGCAGCAGCACCCACAAGGAGGGGAATAGAAACAACAAGAGAGGGAAAAATAAAAAAAATAAAAAAAAGGAGGGAAAACGTTTTAAATAAAATCAGCAAGGAGAAAAATATAGAAGAAAAAAAAAGGGACAAAGTTTAAATATATCCAGCAAAGAAAAAAATATATATATATGAAAAGGGGGAAAAAGGGTCCAAAAAATTCAAATAAATCAAAACAGCAAGGAGAAAAATAAAATAAAAAAGGGTAAAAGATAAAAATAAAATCCAAAACAAAAAATAAAAAAAATTTAAACCTGCCTTTTTCCACTTGGTATTAACTAATACCAACCACAGTCCACCAGTTCTCCAACAAACTCCTGTTGTTTTAACTCCTACTTAAAAGAGACTACTTGAAATAGCCTACTTTCAAGCAAACTCCAGTGAGCTCTGCCTCAAACATATGCTTCCAGACACAGAGACATACATTCACACGCAGGTATACTCACTGTCAGACACACACTACACTCTCAGGCACATACACAGGTACACAATAGCAGACATGCACACACAGACACACTTAGTCAGAACTACACAGTGTGTCATCCTGTCACACATTGTAATTTCATGTCTGTATCTTTCAACGTGTGTGTCTCTGTTCATTAGTGTGTTTGTGTGTATACGGGTGTGTATAAAAATGTGTATGTGTGTAGGTATCAGTGTATACACGTATGTGTGTGTGATTGTGCATGTATTATTGTGTGTCTGGTCATGGCTGCAATGTGATAACACACACACACATACTTATATAGAAAAGGAAGGAGGAAACCGCGCCTTAAATATAAAGAAATATACAAATATACAAAATGTATACGTACACAATGGTAGGAGTAGTGGTCTCTTATACAATTTGACCTCAAAAAGAAAACAGTATACAAAGTAATAGTGCAGTGTATCAGATACAATAGGTGTGTGAATGAATAATTTAAATAATTTTCACTCACATTTCCCAGAGCTAACTAAGAGCTCTGCCGTTAGTGCGCGTGGACGGAACAATCCCCGTGTAAGGATATATGTGAAGCAGTAGGTGTCTTGACCGTCTCAGATGGAATAATATGTGGAGAGACAGAAGAATCCAAATAGTGTCTATATGAAGAAGCTATTAACCTAGAATTGAAAATTATATTATTGAATATTCTGTTTTTCCAATGAAGCATCTAGTTTCTGTTTAAACATCCATAGGGACTCTGATAAAACCAATTCCTTAGGCAGATAATTCCATATCCTTATTGATCTTACTGTAAAAAAAATCTTGCCTTTGTCTTAGACTAAATCTTCTTTCTTCCAGTCCAAACGCATGACCTTGTGTCCTTTGTAAAGTCCTGTTTGTGAAGAGATTTCCACACAATGGTTTGCATTGGACCTGGATATATTTGTATAATGTTATTATATCCCCTCTGAGGCAACATTTTTCTAAATTAAAGAGGTTTAACTTTATTAACCTTTCTTCATAGCTAAAATGTTCCATTCCTTTTATTAATTTTGTAGCCAGACCCTGCACTCTTTCTAGTGCCATAATATCCTTCTTAAGAACTGGTGCCCCGAATTCCACAGCATATTCAAGATGTGGCCTTACCAGTGATTTATAAAGAGGCAAAATTATATTTTCATCCTGAGAATTAATGCTCTTTTTCATGCATGACAATACCTTACTGGCCTTAGCAACTGCTGATTGACATTGTACAGTGTTGCATAGTTTGTTGTCTATAACAATTCCCAAGTCCTTCTTGTGTGTTGTTATCCCTAATTCACTTTCATTAAGGGTATAAGTTGCTTGTGCATAACTTTACATTTTTCTACATTAAATTGTGTCTGCCATTTGTATGCCCAGTTCCCCAATCTATCTAAATTCCTCTGCAGCAAAGTGATATCTTGCTCACATTGTATTACTTTACAGAGTTTACACTTTACACTAAAGCATGGCTTTCAATGCTTTTTTCAAGATCATTTATAAACATGGTAAATAGAAGGGGTCCAAGAACAGAACCCTGATGGACACCATTTGCCTCCACTGTCCAGTTTGAAACTTTACCATTAATGACAACTCTTTGTACTTTGTTTTTAAGCCAGTGTTCTACCCAAGAACAAGAATTTTCATCTAGACCGATTTCTTTGAGTTTGAACACTAATCTATTGTGTGGAACTGTATCAAACGCCTTGGCAAAATCCAAATAGATCACATTCACTGCAACACCCTGATCTATACTTCTACTTACTTCATAGAATGCAATCAAGTTAGTTTGACATGACCTGTGCTTTATAAAACAATGCTGATTTTTGCTGATAACCACGTTCTTCAAGGAATTCTTGAATATTATCCCTTAATAACCTTTCAAATATTTTACCAGCCACAGAAGTTAAGCTCACAGGTCTATAATTCCCAGGCATGGATTTTGAACCCTTTTTGAATATAGGAACCACATCTGCCTTCCTCCAATCCTCCGGAACACTTCCTGAAAGAAAAGAATCTTGAAAGATTAAAAACAGAGGTTCACTTATTTCCACACTTAATTCCTTAAGTACTCGCGGATGCGTTAGTTGCTGCAGCACCTTCTCTTGAGTTAGCCAATTACAAGTTTTTTGCAGCAATCATTTGCATATCTATTGCCATAGGTCCTTACTTAATATATAGGGAGGAGAAATGCATGATTGTATAGAATAATATATGTGAGACGATTACAGAATTTGTAAGAGAAAATGTGTATGTTACATATTCAGGAATGTTATTAATTTACAAACACAATTTTCGTTTGTGTAACAATATTATTGATAAATTATTATTTAAATGTTTTTCTGTCCAATCAAACATGTTTTTGCTTTTTGTTTTGCCTTCCCTTACACAATGTACTACTTATGCATTTTGAAAACATTGATTTTTAAGACACTCAAAATACTTGAATTCTGGCTGTGTTTTTTTCCAGCAAACTGCTTGGCATTGAAGGGGTTAATTACAGGGAGTAATTGAACAGATGATATCACCATCTGTGCAATTGTGAGATTCTAACACGTTTTCTGCCTGTTGAAATAAGTACAGATCATGTGATTTTTTTTTTTTTTAAATCTGCCTATTACAATGCTGCTCTCTCCTGTATCTACCAGTGCCTTTTGTCTTCATGATATCGGTCCAATACTTTCTGTGATCTGCATCACTGATGAAGAATTATGCTCATAATCATTGAGTGGTTGGCCAAAGCATATCGTGGTGCTCGTGTCTAGATATGAACTCACATTATGGAAGTCAATCTTGAGAAAACATCTGTCTGATTTTGCACAAATTCCGCATAGGACATTTGTCAAGGTTATTGAAAAAAATATTTGCACTATATTTTTCATTGTTTAAATAATGACTTCCGATAATAAAAACAAAACCTTAATGCTTTTGTATAAAGATAAAAAAGTACACAGACAAACACACACACACACATACACACATACACACATACACACATACACACACACACACACACACACACACACACTCTCTCACACTAAACTCTTGCTACAAATTCTATGATAAGAATTCATTGATATATCCCTCACTTACAATATTACATTAATGACGTTTTTCATATTCCCATGTTAATCCTGCTCATATAACAGAGCAATTGTTAGAAGTCTGTTTACAAATGAAGTTTCAAGCATGAACTTGATACATAACAGAACATATGTTTGTTTATAGCAAAGCATAAAACAAGGCAATAGTTCGATTGACTTTTTTCCTCTGTTAGATAATTAAGAAAATTAAAATGTTTTTTTTTTTGTCCAGTAATTAGAGGTGGTATGCATTTAATTAAAACATCAAAACACAGCTATGATCAGTATATTAAAACAAGTATACATTTATTCTGTAACTGTGTGTTAGCATGTTATAGGTCTCTATGACATACAGAAATATGTATTCATTATATCTGGTGCATTGTACTATTTTACATTCATTGCTATTTATATTCCTATCAAGTTACATGTCTTCTTTCGCTCAATGTTCTATTGTTTTGGATCATGCTGTTTGCTATCTGTCCTCTCTCAATGTCACTGTTTCTTTGCTTGGACAGTCTGTTTTTTCGGGGGCATTGCTTATGTTTTGGTTTGTGTAAAGCCCAATGAGGGCTGAAATGTTGTTTTATTTTAAATGTTATATTTTATCCCTTTTGAATAAACTCTCTATTTGAAAAAGCAATCTGATTGGTCGATCATGTTACCTTTTGCTTCCTATGAGATGGCCACTCTGACCAAGAAACACAGTGATTGCAGACCATTCCAACTTGTCTATCTGGATCCTAATACCCAACTCTATTAATTTTGTAATTTTGCTTCACTATACCATGTCTATGCCATTATCATAAAGCATACAGGGAGTGCAGAATTATTAGGCAAGTTGTATTTTTGAGGATTAATTTTATTATTGAACAACAACCATGTTCTCAATGAACCCAAAAAACTCATTAATATCAAAGCTGAATATTTTTGGAAGTAGTTTTAGTTTGTTTTTAGTTTTAGCTATTTTAGGGGGATATCTGTGTGTGCAGGTGACTATTACTGTGCATGATTCTTAGGCAACTTAACAAAAAACAAATATATACCCATTTCAATTATTTATTTTTACCAGTGAAACCAATATAACATCTCAACATTCACAAATATACATTTCTGACATTCAAAAACAAAACAAAAACAAATCAGTGACCAATATAGCCACCTTTCTTTGCAAGGACACTCAAAAGCCTGCCATCCATGGATTCTGTCAATGTTTTGATCTGTTCACCATCAACATTGCGTGCAGAAGCAACCACAGCCTCCCAGACACTGTTCAGAGAGGTGTACTGTTTTCCCTCCTTGTAAATCTCACATTTGATGATGGACCACAGGTTCTCAATGGGGTTCAGATCAGGTGAACAAGGAGGCCATGTCATTAGATGTTCTTCTTTTATACCATTTCTTGCCAGCCACGATGTGGAGTACTTGGACGCGTGTGATGGAGCATTGTCCTGCATGAAAATCATGTTTTTCTTGACGGATGCAGACTTCTTCCTGTACCACTGCTTGAAGAAGGTGTCTTCCAGAAACTGGCAGTAGGACTGGGAGTTGAGCTTGACTCCATCCTCAACCCGAAAAGGCCCCACAAGCTCATCTTTGATGATACCAGCCCAAACCAGTACTCCACCTCCACCTTGCTGGTGTCTGAGTCAGACTGGAGCTCTCTGCCCTTTACCAATCCAGCCACGGGCCCATCCATCTGGCCCATCAAGACTCACTCTCATTTCATCAGTCCATAAAACCTTAGAAAAATCAGTCTTGAGATATTTCTTGGCCCAGTCTTGACGTTTCAGCTTGTGTGTCTTGTTCAGTGGTGGTCGTCTTTCAGCCTTTCTTACCTTGGCCATGTCTCTGAGTATTCTTGTGCTTTTGGGCACTCCAGTGATGTTGCAGCTCTGCAATATGGCCAAACTGATGGCAAGTGGCATCTTGGCAGCTGCACGCTTGACTTTTCTCAGTTCATGGGCAGTTATTTTGCGCCTTGGTTTTTCCACACGCTTCTTGCGACCCTGTTGACTATTTTACTTAAGAGTGCTGCATCCCTCTGCAAGATATCTCACTATTTTTGACTTTTCTGAGCCTGTCAAGTCCTTCTTTTGACCCATTTTGCCAAAGGAAAGGAAGTTGCCTAATAATTATGCACACCTGATATAGGGTGTTGATGTCATTAGACCACACCCCTTCTCATTACAGAGATGCACATCACCTAATATGCTTAATTGGTAGTAGGCTTTCGAGCCTATACAGCTTGGCGTAAGACAACATGCATAAAGAGGATGATGTGGTCAAAATACTCATTTGCCTAATAATTCTGCACTCCCTGTATTTCTATGTTTATTATTTGTCCATTCTGACTGTACATAACACTCTATATTACCTAGTGCACTCAAGTTGCAACACAACAACAGTATACAGTACAGTATGAAAAGACCAGAGAGTCACCTTAAACTGATAGTTCTTCACTGAAACAAAACACAAAGGTTGATTAATTAAGGTAATATATCTGAAGTGATAACAAAGAGGGGAAGAGGCTCTACTACAAATATCCGATAATGAAAACCTTAAAATAAATCTGCTTATTATGTAGTTTTAGAATTCCCTCACAAAATAAATGTGGGCATCACAATATGTTTAGTCCATAGAGAGAGCCAGGCTTTAGATGCCAGATTGTCTTGCATTGTCCTGACTCAAGTTGTGAAGAGCTGTTTGGTTGCTCTGTAGTATGTGAGAAATACTGGACATCTAACACGTGGCTTGAAGAATAAGAAAAAAATATTAGGGCATCCAGTATATACAGGCATTTGGATTTTCTTGCTATCTGGATCTTTTTCTTATCTGGAAGGTGAATCAGTAGAGGATACACGTTCAATTGCCATGACAGTCATCTTAACAGGGTGCTGTTATCTTGTACAGTTGCACTCCGTTGGATGTAATTATTACATTTGGATACAATAGCATTTGAGCCATAAGTTTCTATTTTTCATTTATTCTCACTTTTTTTTGTGGGATATCATAAATTTTGAAGAAAATAAATAATGTTCTATGTATTATTTTTTTAAGATTTTGGCACTTTTAGCAATTCTTTGTTTTGTAAATTATTGGATAACAATTTTGAATTCTAGCTATTTTCTGCTGTTACCTAATAATTTTTAATTAATTTCGTTTCTAATTACGTAATTGCTACAAGCAATTAAAATACATTGTCTAAAACTATAATTATTAAAAATATTCTTTCCCAAAGAATGTTTTGCTTTGTTACGTTATGGCATTTTATGAATATCCCATTAATGTTTGTTTTCCATGTATAGCATTTTGTGAATGCATTGCTGATTTATTATACACTTATGTTTGCTATGTTTACCTTTATTTTATATTTTATTAACCGAGTGACAATTTATACAGCTTACATTTTATTAGAAAGCTAATAAACATATTATGGATTTTTTTTCATATTCTTTCTGTTCATTTGGGTACCAATTGATGATCGCCACATTTAAATGTTGCGTTACTTGAGTGAAACACTAAAAACACTGATGTATCAAGATGCTATTTATTAACTGGCACAACTTTTCTACAATGGAAATTAGGTCTGGGTGGAACGACAATTTTAAAAAATCATAGAAAACACCATATTTCTGTTTACTAAGGTTAATCTTTGTAGTTAAATGCTAGCTTCTGTCAGACCTGAACATGTATTTTATTTGTTTATATTTTCCCATGGTATGTTCCATGATATATCAAACAACTAATGCCAGTTAATTTCCTGGTGTCGTACAAAGCTTGTGTTCTTGCTGGGAAAATGACAAACAATTACCAAGCTGAATTATGATCACATAGCTTGCAAGTCATGCAGGTAGGTATCAGAAATCATTTAACGGACTTCAGGAAGATTCTCATTTAATGATCTATGGCTCTTTTACCGCTATCTAGTAAACTGACCTTTTAATGTTTAGCTGATTACACATACAGATATACTATTCTTTACCAGAAGGTTTCTATACAGCATTCCAAAAGTATCTTAGCAAAATATATCACTTCCTGGTTTTCTTGCAAGACATATTTCCATTTCCACTGTACATCTCCAGCATTCCTCATATGCTACAAAGTAATTAAATATCATGAAACTTTATTTTATTTTTTTATATTTATATAAAT
The DNA here is from genome assembly GCF_036172605.1 of Pelobates fuscus. NCBI lineage: Eukaryota > Metazoa > Chordata > Amphibia > Anura > Pelobatidae > Pelobates > Pelobates fuscus. Next base: position 43,025,785 of record NC_086320.1, read on the forward strand.
ATATTTATTTTTATTCCTTGAAAAGTTATTTCCAGTAGTATCATAATTGGGCATTTTTTAAAATTTTTATTATGTTTTTTTTTCTTTAACAGGCCAACAAAACATAGTTTTTTGTTTTGTTTTTTACTACTCTTTTCAGACTATTAAAAAAGAATGTAGGCACTAATATCACAGATAGTTTATATGTCAAACTGTCAGTGCACAAATAATACAATGTAAAGGTGGAGACGGAAAAATGAACACAAGATTAAAGGCTGGCAGTATGTCTTATGTAAGCTCTTAAATCACATCTTCCAATAAAAAAAAGACCAAAGTTTAATGTAAGACAAGTGAGGCGGACACGGGTGGAGAAATGTCAGTCGGCCTCGCTAAAGTTGCTTTAGTCACATCTGAAATGTTCTTTTTATTTCTTTTTGGTAAACTTTGAACTTCTAACTTTATACTCAAACTTATTATAGTTGAAGAAGAAAATTGCATTATGCTATCAGCAAACCACTCTAGATTATAATAGGCTGTTGTGTTTTGCTCAACAGCATATAGATATATGAAATGCACATTACCATTTTGTTCTTCTCCTTGTATTCAACAAATATTTGTTTTACTGTTCACCTCCTATATGGTGCGGAACAGAAAGCCCTAGGCTCCAATTAGTGAGATACTAACACACAAAAGGAAACCCTGCTGTCAAACTACCACTACTTTTGTGTGGCAGCAATGGCTATAGTATTCATCAGCCAAATTAGGACAAAAGCAAAAAAAAATAAAGTTACCTGCACACTATCCCAAATCCCCAAGCACATTTAAATAACAGAACAATTTTAGTGTGCAGCTAACTTTTTTGCATTTGTTCTCAGTATGAATACTATAGCGTGCCGTCCAAGAGTATTTGGAATTAGCGCACAGTACTTACTTTTATGTGTTTGTTTCTGCATTACACAGCCATGTTACAGTGCTGCTGCCCACTCCAAGTGGGGTGTAGAAGTGTATAGGGGTTCATTGAAATACCCCTCTCTGTCTCATTAGAGATTTTGTCTTTTAGCTGAAAGCAACAAGGTGAATTGTTAGTGTAGGAGTCATCTAAGAGATTCGTCTTGATGGGTCAAGTGAGCTTGCACTAGGTTTCTGGTTACAGTCATCAAGCAACTGGAGGATATTTTGTCCTACACCATCTTCCACAATAACAGGAGTTTTACCGTGTTTGGAATCAGTGCTTTTCTATGAGAAGCATTGGATTTGCAATATGGTCACTTTCATACATTTACCATGTATCCCCAATAAGGAGCATCTGATTGGACAAAAATTGTCAGGATTGGTTACTTCACCAGAGGAGGAACGGGATGCAGTGATATTTTCCCAGCCCTTGAAAAAAAGTTTGATGGTGATTTTAAAGGGACTCTCCGTTTTCCTGGCACTGCAGGTTCCTGCAGTGCCCCTCTCCCTCCCATCCCGCATCCCATGTTGCTGAAGGGGTTAAAACCACTTCTGTGACCTACCTGGATCCAGCACCGATGTCCCTTGGCGCTTCATCATGCTCTGCCCACGCTCCTGCCTCGTTGACGTCAGCCGGCGGGGGAGACCTAATGCGCATGCGCGGCAATGCCGCGCGCATTAGACCTCCCTATAGGAAAGCATTATTCATTACTCATGCATAGCGTGAGGACATCCAGCATCGTTTAAAACACTTTTATTGTTTTAAGAAAACAAAAGTCCCTTGAGTGGATGTCTGATAGACAGCCACTAGAGGAGGACTTAACCCTGCAAGGTAATTATTGCAGTTTATTAAAACTGCAATAATTAACTTGCAGGGTTAAGGGTGATGGGAGTTGGCACACAGACCACTCCAATGGGCAGAAGTGGTCTGGGTGCCTGGAGTGTCCCTTTAATACAATTTTAAATTAGAATATTCCTCTAATAATGTGTTTGCGTTTTCAATTTTAGCACCATGTACACAAAGAGTCCTGCTATTAAAAAGCAATTTATTGTAGTTGATTCTTTGGTCTTGATTGAAGAAGTTTAGTTAATTGTCAAAGCAGATTTAAGACATAAAGCAGGAAAAGATAAAGTATATTGAACAAGCAATAGAAAATGTTATGCTTTACAATCACAAATTGAGTGTTATACGCTACTATAGAGCAGAATCATTAGAATAACTGCAAATAAAGCTGTGTGAATGATCTACGTATTATAAAGTGGGTTACCAAAACTGCTTTAACCCTTGCAGTTCTCACAACTCATTTATTAAAGTGTTTCCACCAGTGCCTAGATATTTTATAACTATTTTTTTTTCTTTATATGCTTGTGGTGAAGCACCCTGAGATTTATTTACAAAATTCTGATATGGAAATACGTTAATGTACATCAATGACTCTTATGACCTACGCAATATGAATGGTCAACTCCAGCACGTTTCTCCTGTATCTATTGTAGGGATAGCTTTGAATGATGATGAGATCAGTCATTTCTGCATAACTCACATATATCTCACTGTGTATTGAATAAACCACACTGCAGAAAATAGTCAGGGTGTATTGAGGCTGCTGGAAATAACACCTAAAAATTAAGAAATTAGCCAACTTAACTAAATGTGAATTTAAAAGCAGCTTTAATGGCGCTACAGCTGTTTAGACCATATGGTTTTTAAAGCAAGATGAAAGAAAAAACATATTTCAATATACTATCACTTCTACTAGGAGATGCAAAATAATGTCAATGGAAATAGAAATATATAGTATACTGTAATAATGTATCATTTCTGTATCAATTTCTTTATATAATTAAATGTCTGTGTTTTGTTCTGTTTTGTCTTTTTTTCTTTTTTACGAGAAACGTGTTACTTAAATACACACAAAGAAAGAGGTTTGGTAGCTTAAATATGGCACGAAAATATATAACCCCTACTTTCTTTTTTTTTTTTTTTTTTATTTAAAAAAAGCCAAATACTACTCTATTAAAAAAATAATACTGTACCTCCTACACAAATATAAAAATATTGCTGTATTGCACAGATGCATCAATCTCCACATTGAGAATGAATTTCTTTACCTGTACTTAACTGTGGGGTTTGATAATAAACCCACAGAAGATACTATTTTGTTAAAAATAAATAATTCCACTTAAAGGGACACTAGTCACCAGAACAACTACAGCTTATTGAATTTGTTCTGGTGTGTAGAATCATTACCTTCAGGCTTTTTGCTGTAAACACTGTCTTTTCAGAGAAAATGCAGTGTTCACATTACAGCCTAGTGATAACTTCACTGGCCACTCCTTAGATGGCTGTTAGAGATCCTTCCTAGGTCATGGCTGCCTAAAATGCATCCAAACATTCAGTGTCTCCTCCCTCTGTATGCAGACACTGAACTTTCCTCATAGAGATTCATTGATTCAATGCATCTCTATGAGAGGATGCTGATTGGCCAGGGCTGTGTTTAAATCATGCTGGCTCTGCCCCTGATCTGCCTCCTTGTCAGTCTCAGCCAATCCTATGGGAAGCATTGTGATTGGATCAGGCTACCACTTCTGCTGATGTCAGCAGGCAGTGAGCAGGTCTTAAGAAAACAGTAACAAATTAAAAAACACGGTGTAGTTAATATCGAAAAATAAATCAAAATGGGCAGCAACATACATATACAAGCGACTAAATATGAGTGTAAGCTCACGATATAAAATGCATGTGCGCACCTAAATAAACTGAAAAGATGAACAAAAGTATTTGTATACCAATATAAATGTATTTATTATTAGATGATAAATAAAAAGATAGCTAAATAGATCTATAATTAATGAGATTGATATAATATATGATATATAGTCTAATATAGCTATCTCGAAATATAAAAAACATACAATGATATAAAAATGAACAAATATAAATGAAACAGCTCAATAAAAGTACCTAACCTCGGTGGGGGCCCCCACCGAGGTATAAACCAGAGGAATGCTCGGGAGCAGGACGAAATCCGGCGTGTAAGGAGTGCAGTGCTGAACCGCGGTCGGAGTCTTCTAAAAAGACCGCGGTGAGTAGAGAAGGCACTCCAACAGGGGACGCGTTGCACCACGGTCGGTGCCTTCAAAAAAGACCGCGGTGTACGAGGACCGGCCGGCAGCAGAACACGCTTCAAGTAGATACTCACGGGGATTTCCTGTACCCGACCTCTTCCTGCAACAGCTGATCAGGGTGTCGAGTTAACAGCTGTGGCTCATCGACGCGTTTCGTCCCGCCCACGGGACTTTCTCAAGATGCAGAAACAGCCACAGTTCGAACTTTAAATACACCCACCAATTAGCCATTAAATACAAAATAAATGAACAAAAATTGAATAAAGATGAATAAAAATAGCAACTAGAAAATAAATAAATCTACCCATAGAGCACACAAGAGAAAAGGGTAAACCTCTTGGACATCCATATATGTACATAAATTTTTAAAAACATAAAAGACCAAAATGTACCAATAAACACCTCTAATACAGAACCCCTGTAATTTAAAGGGACAGATGCTGATCGTGTATATAAATGACAATAAGCTTCAAGAGCGGTCTAAAGTCAACAGTACTTATACTATGTAATATATCTCAAGATATTTACACAGAAAAATTCTTATATATCTGTACCAAACCAGAGAACCGACATAGAAATAAGCAAATATAAACAAACAAACGAACCAGATGGTAAAGATCTTAATATAGATCTGACTCTTCACAGAAGACATAGATAGAAGGTGTAAGCCCCTAAAAGTTAATTCTACCTTTTTCCCCCCCACCCCAAAAAAAGGGGGGGCCAGAGATTACAGCAATAAATGACTGTAATACGGAGCCCCTATTAATTATATAAAGGAGCAAACATTCGTTATGCATAGGGGTTTAAAGCGCGATCTAAAATCGCAAGTGCTTATGGTAAGTACCCCATAATATTTGCACAAAACCATCTAATCAGGACCCAAAAAAAAAAAAAAAAAAAAAAAAAAAAACACAGAACCAACATAAGGGTATATGAATGTGAATAAACAGAAAAGGACCAATAATAGAACCCTTAGAACAAATCTAACTCCTCATTCAGGCCGTTCGGTGCCATGGTATTCAACCTAAAAATCCACATGGATTCGCATTTGATAAGTTCCCTCTTCCTTTTGGCCAAATCTTGGAATGGGGGAATATGCGTTAGGCCCAATAACCTGATGCCAGAAGGATTATTGTCGTGAAAGGTAGAAAAGTGTCGAGCTACTGAAGATTTGCAGTTGTTACGAATTATAGCTGTTCTGTGTTCACGGAACCTGCATTTCAAGGGTCTAATTGTTTGGCCCACATACTGCCGATCACAGGGACAAATTAACAAGTATACCACAAAGGAGGTGTTACAACTGATATCTGATTGAACAAAAAAATTTTCAGTACTGTTAAAGGGGCTAAAACTCGAGGTAGAGTGCCAAATAAAGCCACATGTCAAGCATTTAGTGTGACCACAACGTTTACTTGTGAAGCCCTTCTTTGTCAGTGTCGTTTTTCTCCTCTCTATGTGGCATGGCAATTTGGAGGGTGCTAGAATGTTCTTCAAACTAGGTGCCTTCCTGAATGTGACTCTTGGTGAATCCGAAATGCAGAAAGATAGCCAAGGATCTTTCCTCAGAATGGGCCAGTACTTATGAAGGATCTCAATGATGTCATCATACGCTTTACTAAAAGAAGTTGTAAAAATGGGTGTAGTGCCCTTACCCACTTCCTTGGTGCTGATGTTAAACTTAGCTGCCTTACATTTCGGAACTTGAACATTGTCCAAAAGTTGGAGAATCATATAGTGCTCATCTGTGTGTAATTTCTGCTCGTGATATGTACTTACGAGGGATGGCCTCGAGCTGGGAAGATCCATAACATGATTCCCTAGGATGGAAGTATCACCATAGTTAAGCACCTTTAAATAAGCATTCAGAATCTTGTACGGTGGGTAGGACTTTTCAACGAAACGTTGGCATAGAACAAAAGATTCTCTTTCATAATCAGACAGAAACGAACAGTTCCGTTTGATTCTGATGAATTGTCCCAGAGGGATATTATGTATCCATGTGGGATGATGACAGCTGTTGGCGTGTAAATAGCCGTTTACATCCACACTCTTCTGGAAAGTTTTAGTGATGATTCTACTCCCAAGGCCTGTAAGAGTTAGGTCTAAAAAATCAATTGTGGACCTGTGTTTCTTATGTGTGAAGGAAAGACCCCATCTGTTGTTGTTAATGTAAGTCATAAAATTGTCTATATCTTCCCAATCACCCCTCCAGATAATTAGAATGTCATCGATAAATCTTCGATATAGGGCGAGCCGCTCCATCCAGTGTGGTTCCGCAAAGATCATTTCTTGTTCCCAATGGCCCATAAACAAGTTTGCGTAGGAAGGAGCGAAACTCGCCCCCATCGCAGTTCCCTTCTTTTGTATGAAGAACTTTCCATTAAATTCAAAATAATTGTGTTTCAACATAAATTCAGTAAAACTAATAATGAATTGTGATTGCTTCTCTGGGAGGAGTGGATCTGCTCCCAGATAAAGGGAAAGGGCTTTTAGGCCCAAAGTGTGGTCAATGTTTGAATAGAGGGCTGCTACGTCTATCGTTAACCAACAATACTGTTCAGACCATTCAATCTCCTTAACTAGGGACAACACATGTCCTGTGTCTTTCACAAAGGATGGCAGATGGGGAACATATCTTTGCAGATGAAAATCAACCCATTTGGAGATAGGTGAGATCAATGAATTTATACCCGATATTATAGGGCGGCCAGGGGGGTTGGTAAGGGACTTATGTACTTTAGGCAGGTGGTAAAAAATGGGAATCTCTCCTTGTGCTGACAGAAAAAAGCTCCTTTCTTTTTTATCGATAGCACCACACAGTGAGGCTGCTTCTATGAGGTCTCTCAGTTCACCCCTGAAACGCAAAGTGGGGTCACTTCCCAGGACCTCATAATAATCCCTATTTTCGAGTATTCGCTCTGATTCCTTCAGGTAAGCAGTTCTATCCAACAAAACAATCCCCCCTCCCTTGTCCGCCCCTTTAATGATGAGGTTATTATTAGCTTTTAAACTAGTAATAGCTGCTAATTCAGCTTTATCCAAATTACTGCAAACTCGGTCTTTTCTCTTTTTAAGGTTATTGCAGAGAGTTCTTAGGTCGTTTAAAACCAAATCATAGAACATTTGGATATATGGACCTTTATCTATCTGGGGATAATACATAGAGGGGGGTTTAAGGCCAGATGGAATGATGGCCTCTATGATGTTTGATGTATCCTCATACAGACTTGATGGTACTTCCTGTTCATCCAGAAGAGAAATTAAATTATAAAAGACAATTTTATCCTGTGGGGTATTAAAGGCTTTAGGACAAACCTCCACGCCTTTAGAATCTCTGATGTTGAAGGATCTAACTACAGTCAGTTTCCTGACAAAGTAGTTTAGGTCCTTAAACAGATCAATAATACTAGGTAATCTGTCTGGAGCATATTTCAATCCTTTATTAAGCAAGGAGATTTCCCCTGTATTGAGGGTATGGGAGGATAGATTGAACAAGCCTCTCAGAGACATCTCATTTTGGCTGGGCTGTCCCTTCCTTCCTCTTGTTCCCCTATGGGGGCACCCCTCTTTTTGTGCATGTTTCTGAACATAGGGAAGGTTCTCTCCCCCACTGTTTGGGGGGGGGCCAGCTCTAAAAAATGATCCCGTGTACTGGGACCATTGCTCCTATAAGGGAAATTCTGCTTGGGTTTGGCACCTAGATCAAGAACCTGATCGACTCCCCTCCCAGACCCCTCCTCCCTAGTATTGGAATGTCGACTATTTCTTCCCAACACAGTATAATTCGGGTTAGGTGATTCGCCTTTATTACGAGAAGGCGTGGGACGGTGACTCCTCCTATATTCAAACTTAGTCCCATTGGAAGTGGATGCACTCGGGTCATTTTTAACTGTATCAGCATAGGACCTATATTTCTGTCTCTGGATCCCTTTAGAAGGGGAATATGAATGGTGGAAACTGGGGCGCTTAGCTGATGACAAGGGCTGACCCTTGATAATGGGGGTATGCCTAGAATTGTGTTTTCTCTGCCAGCTCCTTATCTGCCCATTTTGGTAATCAAGCTTATCCCTTAGGAATTTTTTGCTCTTACGTTCAGTGAGATCCTTCTCAAAACTAATCAATCTACGATTAGTATCTTCGTCTAGTTTTGAGACAGCAGTGGGCTGTTGCTGGGTAGAACTAATCTTATCCTGGAGGTCATTTATTTTCTTTTCTTAAGAAAACAGTGACAATGCAAGCAACTCCAGACTTGAAAACAAGTAAGATTTCTATATTTAGGGAGGCATGAGGGTCTCAGGGGCCTAGATGGTGTTTTTCACCGTATAGGGTCAGGAATGCATGTTTGTGTTCCTGACCCTATAGTGCTCAGTTAACCCCTTAAGGACACATGACAGAAGTTTGGTCCTTAAGGGGTTAAAGTCACAGTTTTGAGAGCAATGATTGAACTACATTCCATTGGTGCATCCATAGACAGTTTTTGGGATCTTTTGAGACTCGTCAGTGTGATATTAAATCTTGATTCATGTCTTGGTTTGTAATCTGTTATGGTGCATTGAGATAAAGAGTGTCTCGTGGAATGGCATGATATCCATAATATTGATATCGCCGGGTCTGTTCCATCGTTGCTCACATTCATTTATGAGTGCAATCGGGGCTCAATATTCCTCATGTTTATTTGACACTGTAGACATGTTGTATTCATTGTGTTTAATATTTACCTATATAACTAGTTATGGTTTAAAACAATAATGAATGAACAGATCTCCATTGATCAAAAACCTTAGAAAGCCGTATGATCGTATGAAATACATAAAAAGATATTGCCAAAATAGTCAAAGTGGAAAACATCTACAATTCTGCTGTAACAACTCTTGTTGGGAAGTAGGAAATTGTCTTACGAATACCCAATTATCTTCAATTTAGTAAATAACCATGTTGTTCTTTGTGGCTTGTTAACTGCAATTATTTTCCTTATCTATTATTAGATCTGCAAATGAGTGCATAATGTTCAATAAAGATAACAACCAGTGTGTATGGACATTGGGCTTGCTGGAGACTTGCTCCATAGAAAGTATTTGTCATTCGAGCACACATATGTCATGGCAAGCAAGAAAATCCAACACAGAGCTTGAATATCCTAAAAGAGATATAGATAGTCAGAGATGTTGGAGTGTAAGAGAGGGGAATGAGATACATGCGAAGACAATCTGATTCAAGGATTACAGAAGACAGAATTGACTAGGTCAAACTACTGAATCAGAAACATCAGATGAACATGCTATTGAGATTACAAGAACCACAATATGGCACTTGAAGTAGTGTGAGGTAAGTATGTATAGTGTGCGGCTTGTGGCTGCTGGCTAGCGTCACTTCTGTGTAAAATGATGCTCATTAACGATTTTTTTTTTAATTCTTTATTTTTGCTGTGCATGCAGTAACAACAGGCTTGCAGAGCAACAACAGCAAACTGCAGGCTTTTTCATAGTATTTTACAGTGTGGCAGATTAAACAGCACATTTTTTTTAAGAACAGGAAAGTATCTGACTTTTGAACATCTGTAGATTGCTTTAAACATACTAAACTAGACAGGCTTATGGTTGATTTCGTTACGTTAAGATTATGTGGAGTATATGGTATTACATTCCTGAGGAGTACAAACATTTATACATATGCCAGGATTGTAATTGTTTGAATTCTTGCTTTAGTGCAGAAACAAGCAAGGTAAAAAGCATCGTTTAACAGGCTTATGGCATAGATAGTTACTGCACATGTTTTTAAGTTAAGATGTAATGGTTTGACAGCTCATGCGGGCGTTTGGGGAGCCAGCATAAGTTTCACATGACTGTGTGTTGGCTAATACTAGTATTCCAATTACAGTAAGCTAACAAACATTCAAATTAAGTGAACTCAAAACAAAATGGTCAACATGCTTAGTGGCAATTATGCAGTAGGCCAAGTCCCAGACATGCAGCTCAAGGCAACAACATAAATGATGTAACAAACGTAGGCTGCCATGGAGGCATCAGTTAGAGGCAAGTCGTTATACCCGGGTAGGTCATACAGAATAGCTGAGAGCTGCTAGTAGTTACCCGTGGGCCCCGTGTTAAGCATGTCCGCGGTTAGGAGTCCAGCAAGGAGTGTTTGTATAATCCCCCAATGTCTTTGGTTCTAATACTGCAAACAAAAGAGAAGCACATAGACGTGGGAGCAAATAGAACACAGGAGTCCGTAAAAGTAAGTCAGTGGGTACTTAAGATGTCAGGGCAGCCGCTCGGGACATCAGGCCATATCCCAGGACAGCGTCTTTATCCTATCCCCATCCTGTGTGGCGACCATTGTGCTCTGAAGAGGAGATAGCTACCAAGTAGGCCTATGTGGCATGGGAACGTAGGTTCGGGTCTCGAGGGCAGACCCCGTCTGTCCTGTGAGTGTGCAAGGGTCAGCGGCGCTTTGCTGGGCATGTCCTCTAGTGCAGGGGATCGTTTGGCTGACCTGTGGGCTGGTTGTTTCCCAGATCCGCGGTGTCCGCGTGCCGTCTGTCTTCAACCTGAGGCTTTAAGGGGCACTCACGCCTTCCTGCCGTCGGTCCCTTTCCGAGGGTCGTGGGCCCAGGGTTTCTCCGGATTGCAAAAACAGTAGTATACCCACTAACCAAAAGCAATAGAGCTGCTAAATTGAAAGTGGTTCCAGGTGAACCTCACTAAACACCAATAGTAGAAAACAGAAAGAAATAAAACGGAAACCACCTTCACAAAAATAATAAAATACAACCTGGGGAATATATCCAAAATTGGAATATTCTATATGAATATGTTATACAATCTGGAATGATAAAAAGTGTATATCATAGCGTAACACAGTAAGATAATAATAATAAAATGTGGAGTAAGTAATGCACTCACAAACAAAAGTGTAAATCAGGCCTCTCACCCCCCCCTGGGGTATATGTAGTATGGGACTTGATAGTAGATCCAGGTGTTAGAATGTCTTCAAAGATATGAGAAAGAAAGGACCATACATAGTGAAAGTACGTAAAAAAATATCAAAAGAGAATTTATTGGTACACTTACAGACATAAAGTGGTAGTAAGCATGTCTCCACTCTCAGTGGAACTGGAAGGCAGGATAGTAGATACCAGACACAGATCCAATCGGAGTAGCAGAGTACAGGAACAATAAAAGGACTATAAAACAAATAAAATCAAGAAACAGTCCAAAAAAGTTCAATATCCAACGCGTTTCGTCCGTGGTAAATGGAGGACTTCTTCAGGGATATGAGTGGATTCGAGTATGTGGGAACTTTTATATCCAATTCAATCTTCCTTGATGCCGTTCACCGGCAGCGTGTGTTGCACACTGGAACGCAGAGTAGTACTTCCTGTGACGTCCATCCGTCTGAATTGCGCATGCGTAATCGGAAAAAGAGTTCTAAACATATTATAAGAACCAGTACCTAAATGCGCATGCGTGGGGATCTAAATGATAAAGAAAAATGTACACACCTGGCGGAATGTCGCCAAAGAGATTAATAAAGAGTAAAGATCAACGAAGAAATGGCAAATTATCGCCACGAAATACAGTTATGGAAACAATAAAACTATATATACTAGTATTATACAAGAATATGGGTAAGCAAAAGGGCAGACAGATGGGGCATGGAAATTCCAATGTCCCAAATGGATGCCACAATGCCAATCACCACATTAGTGCATAAATCCAATACAGTGCTCCTAAAATGACATAGTATAGAGCATAAATAACCCATACAAATAACGATATGTTTAAAGTCATAGTATGGGCATATGAAACAGAGTGGACCAGCCAATATAAACAATAACCACAGTCCCATAGTACATTAATAATGACCTAAAAAGGTCAAAAAATACAAATTAATAATAATATTAAAAACCAAGAAACATAAAACCCAAGACGAGAGAAAAAAGGGAATACCTATAATCCTACATACAAAATAGCTGAATCGGATTAAATTAAACCTGACAAGTCTATTTCAGCATTGAGACCATGATGCAGTGTTTTAAGGGTGTAAATCCAAAACGCTTCCTGGCGTATTAATGCTTGTAGTTTATCTCCTCCTCTACATCCTAATGTGATGTGTTCTATACCAAACACTTGTAATTGTTCCCACTGAAAAAGGGGACAAGTGCAGCAATGTTTTGACACACTATGATCTAATTTACTTTTTTTGATATTATTAAAATGTTCCAAAAGTCTGATATGGAGTTTCCTAGTGGTGCGGCCTACATATTGGGCTCCACATCCACATTGAAGTAAATAAATGACAAAAGTGGTGGAACATTGGATATGTTTTTTAATTACATAAGTTTTTTTAGTTTGAGTACTCGTAAAGCTGGTTATTTTCCTTTTTTGATATTTGCATGTGGAACAATGACCACAACAATAGAAGCCCTTTAAAGGTTGAAGAAAAGAGCTACTAGGAGTAGGTGCAGACTGTATAGGAAGAAGGCTAGGGGCCAGTTTATTTTTAAGGTTAGATGCTCGTTTGTAAATAATTTTGGGTCTATTTGGGATAATCTCCTTAAGTACACTATCTCTTTGCAAAATATACCAATACTTGTTTAAGATTTTTTGAATCTTTTTGGCATGAGGATTATACTGGGTTATAAAAGCGAATTGAAAATCGTTCTTCTGAGATCCTGAACCATTATCAAATCGCTTTTTGTTTTTATTCCTATTTATCAGAAATTGTGTTCTGTCTGTGTCCAATATGTTCTGTATATCCGAATCAATTCGAACTTGGTTATAACCTTTCTCCAAATATCGTGCCTTAATTAACTGGGCTTGTTGTAAAAAAGTAGAATCGTCTGAACAATTTCGTCTAAGACGAATAAGTTGGCTTCTAGGTATATTTGAAAGCCAGGGAGGATGATGAGCACTGGACAGATCTATTGCGGTGTTACAGTCTGTTGGTTTGAAAAATGTTTTCGTTTTGAGTTGATTATTTTCTATGTAAATAGAAAGATCCAAGAAGTCCAGTGAGGTTGGGCTGATATTATGGGTGAATTTGAGATTATAATTATTAGAGTTGACAAATTCTTGCTTACTACCACTTTATGTCTGTAAGTGTACCAATAAATTCTCTTTTGATATTTTTTTACGTACTTTCACTATGTATGGTCCTTTCTTTCTCATATCTTTGAAGACATTCTAACACCTGGATCTACTATCAAGTCCCATACTACATATACCCCAGGGGGGGTGAGAGGCCTGATTTACACTTTTGTTTGTGAGTGCATTACTTACTCCACATTTTATTATTATTATCTTACTGTGTTACGCTATGATATACACTTTTTATCATTCCAGATTGTATAACATATTCATATAGAATATTCCAATTTTGGATATATTCCCCAGGTTGTATTTTATTATTTTTGTGAAGGTGGTTTCCGTTTTATTTCTTTCTGTTTTCTACTATTGGTGTTTAGTGAGGTTCACCTGGAACCACTTTCAATTTAGCAGCTCTATTGCTTTTGGTTAGTGGGTATACTACTGTTTTGTCACTTTGATTATTTGTTCCTCACTTGTATACCACTAATTGGATATTATATCACTTATATATTATGGCTTCCAAAAATGTATATGATGAAATGAGAAATGAGAGAAAAAAGAGAATCGACTCCTTATTTAAAGGAGACCCTCCCCTTACAGACAGTTCATTAAATAAAAAATTTGTTCAATTAGAACATTTATTAGAAAAAGAAACTCGTAAGTGGTGGGAAATAACTTCATTGGAACAATATTTGGCTTCAAATATTATACCCCGAGGACTGAGGGTTTTAAAAGTTCCAGCTTTTGGTTTAGAAGATCAATTACTGTTAAGTGAATGGTATCAAGCTAGTGATGAATGTTCTAGAAAATACATGATTAGCTTGATAGAATTCTTATTCTAATTCTAATCGTAATTCTAATTCATATTCTAATTCTAATTCGTATTCAAAACCCATCCCCAAGAAACATGGTTCACCAGGTTCGTCTAGTAATTCTTTTTCCAGAAGTGACAACCAAGAGATTTTTTTAGACAAGGGGCGAGACCCAAGGTCAGATCGAAATTATACACTCCCAACCTACAACAGATTTCAAACACTAAGATCTCCAATAAAAAAAAGACCCCACTCAGAGGTAGAGGAGGATCAGAGTACATCAGCACATCTTCCATACAGACAGAATTAGATAAAACCGAAGGTATTTTTAATCTGTCCCAGGTTAATTTCACCCCAGATGAACTTTCACTCCTTAAAAAGGGATTGAAGTTTGCCCCTGCATCCAACTTAAATTCTTTCAATTTATATCTTGATAACCAGAAATTTCTTAAAAAATTAACCATTAAAAGATTTTTTCATAATAGGGACACTGATAATACCCAGACAATTTTACCAACACGGTTTGATATACAAGAGGAACCGATAGATGATCCAGAATTTAAGGTAGAGATTACACACACCCCTTTCAAACCTAAATCACATTTCTATCCCTGGTCTGCCAAAAGTAAATACCTAGACATCTTTAACGAATTAGTTCAAGCAGATCTAGACAAACTAAATGACCTTAAATACCATTCTAATATAAATAAAAAAGAAAGATCAGCTCTAAAAACTCTCATTGATAACTCCAACATAGGGATTAAAGAGGCGGATAAAGGGGGGGGTACAGTCATTATGGACAGATCGTATTACATGGAGGAGGCGTATAATATTCTTTATGATCCAAATACATACGAAATTTTATCATGTAATCCCACTCCGACGTTTTTGCAAGCTTTGAAAGAACTTCTTGATCTGGGCTTAGAAAAAGGGGTTTTAAATAGAAAAGAGTATGATTTTATTTTTAACCCTAAGTGTAAAACCGCCACCTTTTATTTTTTGCCCAAGATCCATAAAAATCTCCATAAACCCCCTGGCCGCCCTATAGTCAGTGGTATTTCCTCTTTGTCATGTAATTTGTCTGAGTATATCGACTTCTTTTTACAACCTTATGTCCCATTGAGTGATTCCTATATTGGAGATACCAGGCATATTTTGCAAGATATCAATAATATGCCTTGGAAATCTACATATATTTTGGCTACGGCCGACATCACTGCTCTTTATTCAAATATCCCACATGAGAAAGGCACTTCCGCCATACAAGACACACTCGAACACCATCAATTTCTTCCATCGACTCAGATTGAATTTCTGATGCAATGTATCTCATTTGTATTAACAAAGAATTTTTTTTGGTTTAGTGGCCAATATTTTTTGCAGAAGTGTGGCGTCGCCATGGGTACCAAATTTGCCCCCAGTTTTGCCAATATATACGTTTCCCATTGGGAACAGCGTTGTATTCGGCTGGGTGCCCATTCTGGGGGCAGTTTGGTCCTATGGCGACGCTACATAGATGATGTGTTGTTGGTATGGGAAGGTTCTGCTGCAAGCCTAGAGATGTTTTTTGAATTTGTCAACTCTAATAATTATAATCTCAAATTCACCCATAATATCAGCCCAACCTCACTGGACTTCTTGGATCTTTCTATTTACATAGAAAATAATCAACTCAAAACGAAAACATTTTTCAAACCAACAGACTGTAACACCGCAATAGATCTGTCCAGTGCTCATCATCCTCCCTGGCTTTCAAATATACCTAGAAGCCAACTTATTCGTCTTAGACGAAATTGTTCAGACGATTCTACTTTTTTACAACAAGCCCAGTTAATTAAGGCACGATATTTGGAGAAAGGTTATAACCAAGTTCGAATTGATTCGGATATACAGAACATATTGGACACAGATAGAACACAATTTCTGATAAATAGGAATAAAAACAAAAAGCGATTTGATAATGGTTCAGGATCTCAGAAGAACGATTTTCAATTCGCTTTTATAACCCAGTATAATCCTCATGCCAAAAAGATTCAAAAAATCTTAAACAAGTATTGGTATATTTTGCAAAGAGATAGTGTACTTAAGGAGATTATCCCAAATACACCCAAAATTATTTACAAACGAGCATCTAACCTTAAAAATAAACTGGCCCCTAGCCTTCTTCCTATACAGTCTGCACCTACTCCTAGTAGCTCTTTTCTTCAACCTTTAAAGGGCTTCTATTGTTGTGGTCATTGTTCCACATGCAAATATCAAAAAAGGAAAATAACCAGCTTTACGAGTACTCAAACTAAAAAAACTTATGTAATTAAAAAACATATCCAATGTTCCACCACTTTTGTCATTTATTTACTTCAATGTGGATGTGGAGCCCAATATGTAGGCCGCACCACTAGGAAACTCCATATCAGACTTTTGGAACATTTTAATAATATCAAAAAAAGTAAATTAGATCATAGTGTGTCAAAACATTGCAGCACTTGTCCCCTTTTTCAGTGGGAACAATTACAAGTGTTTGGTATAGAACACATCACATTAGGATGTAGAGGAGGAGATAAACTACAAGCATTAATACGCCAGGAAGCGTTTTGGATTTACACCCTTAAAACACTGCATCATGGTCTCAATGCTGAAATAGACTTGTCAGGTTTAATTTAATCCGATTCAGCTATTTTGTATGTAGGATTATAGGTATTCCCTTTTTTCTCTCGTCTTGGGTTTTATGTTTCTTGTTTTTTAATATTATTATTAATTTGTATTTTTTGACCTTTTTAGGTCATTATTAATGTACTATGGGACTGTGGTTATTGTTTACATTGGCTGGTCCACTCTGTTTCATATGCCCATACTATGACTTTAAACATATCGTTATTTGTATGGGTTATTTATGCTCTATACTATGTCATTTTAGGAGCACTGTATTGGATTTATGCACTAATGTGGTGATTGGCATTGTGGCATCCATTTGGGACATTGGAATTTCCATGCCCCATCTGTCTGCCCTTTTGCTTACCCATATTCTTGTATAATACTAGTATATATAGTTTTATTGTTTCCATAACTGTATTTCGTGGCGATAATTTGCCATTTCTTCGTTGATCTTTACTCTTTATTAATCTCTTTGGCGACATTCCGCCAGGTGTGTACATTTTTCTTTATCATTTAGATCCCCACGCATGCGCATTTAGGTACTGGTTCTTATAATATGTTTAGAACTCTTTTTCCGATTACGCATGCGCAATTCAGACGGATGGACGTCACAGGAAGTACTACTCTGCGTTCCAGTGTGGAACACACGCTGCCGGTGAACGGCATCAAGGAAGATTGAATTGGATATAAAAGTTCCCACATACTCGAATCCACTCATATCCCTGAAGAAGTCCTCCATTTACCACGGACGAAACGCGTTGGATATTGAACTTTTTCGGACTGTTTCTTGATTTTATTTGTTTTATAGTCCTTTTATTGTTCCTGTACTCTGCTACTCCGATTGGATCTGTGTCTGGTATCTACTATCCTGCCTTCCAGTTCCACTGAGAGTGGAGACATGCTTACTACCACTTTATGTCTGTAAGTGTACCAATAAATTCTCTTTTGATATTTTTTTACGTACTTTCACTATGTATGGTCCTTTCTTTCTCATATCTTTGAAGACATTCTAACACCTGGATCTACTATCAAGTCCCATACTACATATACCCCAGGGGGGGTGAGAGGCCTGATTTACACTTTTGTTTGTGAGTGCATTACTTACTCCACATTTTATTATTATTATCTTACTGTGTTACGCTATGATATACACTTTTTATCATTCCAGATTGTATAACATATTCATATAGAATATTCCAATTTTGGATATATTCCCCAGGTTGTATTTTATTATTTTTGTGAAGGTGGTTTCCGTTTTATTTCTTTCTGTTTTCTCCGGATTGCGGATGCCTCCCCGGGTGTACGGCTGGAGCTGGAGGGGTATCTCTGAGTGAATGCCCAGCTCAGAAGAAGAGTATGCGGTGCAGCCCACAGCGCCATCCGGGAGCGTAGCTGGGCCCGCCGACTCGGTGGGTCTGGTCTTCGAATTGTTTGCCACCTGGAGTTGCGAGGTAGGGGTGGTTGGCGGTTGCGTCTGCCCCGCACGGGTCTCTAGCCGGCGCCAGAACGCTGCACATACAGCTTCAAATCTGGCGTTGAACCTGCTTTCCCATGTGGCTTCCTCGCCGTCCCTTGCTCCGTCCCCCATGATGGCTGCGGCTTGGGAGCGGGATGTCGCATTTTCGCTCAGTAAAGTGTGCCTTGCTGCTTTTTCTCTAGCATGGGCCGGGATGACCCCCTCCGACCCAGGGGGGGGGCAGGATGCTTGCTGTAGCATGGCGGCCCTAGGTTGGAGGATCGGATGTCTCCTCCCCCCATGGGTTCCGCCACGTGTGTAGGCCTCAGAAGTGTCTTTTGGGGTCGGGTCGGCGGGTGAGTCTCCAGAGTCACCAGTGAGCTTTCCCCGTCATGTAGGTACTGTATACCATCTCTTTTGTTGCCTTTTTGTGGGAATTAGCTTAGTTTTAGCTTGGCTTGGAGTGCTTTGTAAGAGGAGCTCACCACATGCACGTCTGTCGGCCATGATGGTCAGGCTCCGCCCCCCCATTAACGATTCTTCTTAAGAACATAGAGTGAAAGAGCTCTTCATCAAACTTGAGACCAAGAAGACATGGCATTTTGGTGTATAGAACAAAATGAAAGACAAGCCAAGTCTGAGTTGCAGGTGAGGTTACAATATATCACTTTCCTTCTTCTTATTTGTGTGCATTATCTGCATTTTTAGGATCATTTGTGCTATGTTAAATATAAGAAGCAGACTAAAAGATAAATATACTTCATAGTTAATTTTATCAAGAGGAAAAAAAACAACAATTGGCGAGCAAGCCTAGTGTAGAAAAACTCAAAAATCTGCCTAATTGCCTGATTTATTCTTCTGGAAATAATAACTGCAGACAGATGCAATTTCTTTTCAATAAAAACACTTGTATGTGGCAACAATCAAACCTCAGTTCGTAGAACAACATTTCCATGACAACAGTACATTTTAATGCATTAAATTCTTCATAGTAGAAGGATGTTCAATTAGACTGATTTGTTAGTTTTCACACATCTTTATGTATTAAATATATTCTGTACTGATTATCCATTAGAAACTTTAATTCAATATACAGCATTAGAAAGGTGCAGGTGTTTTATAACAACTTCTAGAATGGTGAATTTTGATAACATGATATCTGTAAGAAACTGTGCATTAAAGCATTACTAGTTATAAAAAGGATAAAGTGCAAAATCACTACTCAACAAGTTTGTTTTCTAAACCCTGGACATATTTGTGCATGTATGTTAAGCTAGGTTAAATAACTTATCTTGAGTACAAATATCATTTTTATTCACTTCACCTATTCGGCTAAATAACCTTATAAACCATGATACATGTTGTTTTGCATCTTTATAAAAAAGATTCACATATGTATATATGCTGATGCTTCATATATAAATAAAATAGTATATAGATCAACATTCATACCATGCTGAATGGGTTTATTCACAGAACGTAAGGTTACTTTATTTGTTAAGCCATGTGATGATACTGAAGGTGTAGACTGATATTCCTCCTATTGCATATGAATTGCAATAAAATAATAACCTTGCAATAGTGTTGCTTGTTGCAGATGTGCTACTTTATTCACATGGCAGTTTCATTTATTGTCTTTTCAGCTTATCTTTTTAAACAGGTTCACAGAAAAAGAAAATCAAGCGTGCATACTAATATAAATTGGAAAAAAGTGCAAATTAGAATATCATGCTATTTTCATGCACAATATAGGCGGCAGTTAGCATAAAGCTAACTGTATTACCATTAACCATGTCAGTGGGAAGCCTAAATAAAATAGATGTAAAGGACAATGCCATGTCTGTCACACTTTTGTCCGTTGACTATAGGTTGGGGGTCTAAATATAATAGCAATGGGGCTACAATGGCATGTCCCCCATTCTACTTTATTTAGGCTACACCAAATAAACAATATTATGTCCACTCCATAATTATTGCCATAGGCGTGCGCACGGGGTGTGCCGGGTGTGCCTGGGCACAACCTAATCCCCGCGGCACGCCTATGTATTGAGACCGGCAGGGGAGATCTCAGGATCCCCCCTGCCGGCTCATGCAGAGCCGGCGCTATCCAAGCGCCGGCTCTGCTCTCAGCCTCCCCTCACCGGCTCACATGCAGGGAGGGAGGCAGGAGAAGACCGGCGGAGCTCTTGCCAGCAGCTCCGCCGGGTTCCCGTCGCGAGATCTGAGCGTTGCCGCGGCAACGCTCAGATCTCGCGTGAGTGAACTCTAGCCCTGCGGGGCTAGAGTTCACTCTCCACTGGACCACCAGGGATGGCAGCAGCAGAAAGGATCCCCCCTCCCAGGCATAAGGTAAGAAGGGAGGGGGGATAACTGATCTGCCCCCACCTCCACTGGACCACCAGGGAAGGCAGCAAGGAAGGATCCCCCCTCCCTACATTAAGTAAGAAGGGAGGGGGGATATGAAGTAATGTACCCCCACCTCCAACCCCCACAATCACCCACACACACACATACACAGCACCTACACACATACAGCACCCACAGACATACACAGCACCCACAGACATACACAGCACCCACAGACATACACAGCACCCACAGACATACATAGCACCAAAACACATACAGCATCCACACACATACACAGCACCTATACACATACACACAGCACCTATACACATACACAGCACCCACACACATACAGCACCTACACACATACAGCACCTACACACATACAGCACCTACACACATACAGCACCCACACACATACAGCATCCACAGACATACATAGCACCAAAACACATACAGCATCCACACACATACACAGCACCTATACACATACACAGCACCCACACATACACAGCACCTAAACATATACAGCACCTAAACATATACAGCACCTACACACATACAGCATCCACACACACATACAGCATCCACACACATACACAGCACCTATACACATACACAGCACCCACACACACACACAGCACCTAAACACCTACAGCACCTACACACATTCAGCACCCACAGACATACACCGCACCCACAGACATACACAGCACCTACACACATACACAGCACCCACACAGATACAGCACACACACACACATACAGCACCCACAGACATACACAGCACATACACACATACAGCACCCACACACATACACATCACCCACACACATACACAGCACCCTCACACACATTACACAAACAGCACCCTCACACTCACACAGCACACTAACAGTACCCTCACAGACACAAACAGGACCCTAACAAACACACACACAGCACACTACCAGTACCCTTACACATAAACAGCACCCTCACACACAGTACATTTACAGCACCCTCACAAGTGCGCACACACACACACACACACACACACAAACAGCACCCTGACACACAGTACATTCACAGCACCCTCGCACGCACACACAAACACCCTCACCCACATAGTACACTACCAGCACCCTCACACACACATCACACAGCTTTGTGTGTGTGTGTATATATGTGTATATATACACACATATATATATATATATATATATATACACACCGCGTGTGCTTGTGCTTTAGGGTGCACACCCTAATGCAATAGGCTGCGCACGCCTATGATTATTGCTGATGCCCTTAGTTGGGGGTGAGAGAGGTCCCTCCTCTGATGCATTACTGGCTCATTCTCAATAACAATAGTCACTAATTTTTGTAAATACAAATACAAAAAGAGAAGTCCTGCGCTTAGTCCCATTACTACTGGGCCAGCAGCAACGACTACAATACACATTAGCCCCAATATATAGTAAAAACCAAAGAACAATGCTGCTGCCCATCCCATGTGTTCCCTATTAAGGGTTAATAAGTATAGGGGTGTATATAAAAAATACCCCTTTCTGTCTCATTAGAGATATCTTTGCCAGAATCTCAAGGAAGCAGGCTGAAGGGTCAGTGTTAGGACCCGCTTAGGGGGGTCTGCCTTGACGTTGGCAGGCGGGCATTCCCTCCAATGGCCATTGGAGCAACTAAATGACCTCCATTTGTCTAAATATACATAGGGATTAAGGAGAAAGCGCAGGTAACATTTTCTTTTCTTTGGTTTTTACTATATATTGGGGCTGATGTGTATTGTAGTCGTTGCTGCTGGCCCAGTAATAATGGGACTAAGCGCAGGACTTCTCTTTTTGTATTTGTATTTACTTTGTATCACACAGCCTGGTTACAATGCTGCTGCCCATCCCATGTGTTCCCTATTAAGGGTTAATAAGTATAGGGGTGTATATAAAAAATACCCCTTTCTGTCTCATTAGAGATATCTTTGCCAGAAGCTCAAGGAAGCAGGCTGAAGGGTCAGTGTTCGGACCCGCTTAGGGGGGTCTGCCTTGACGTTGGCAGGCGGGCATTCCCTCCAATGGCCATTGGAGCAACTAAATGACCTCCATTTGTCTAAATATACATAGGGATTAAGGAGAAAGCGCAGGTAACATTTTCTTTTCTTTGGTTTTTACTAATTTTTGTAACTCAAATAGTTTTGATATTTAATTTAGTTTATAAATTACCCTGTGAATAGTCTGTGCCTCCATATATTACTATAAGAATATTGTAGGGATAATTGTGGGGCAAAATCTAAAAAATAATAATTTGTGAAAAGTATGAAAAAATATGAAAAAAGTATGAAAAAAAGTATGAAAACATATTAATAAGCACTACTAATATAAATATGAATACTGGTATGTCAATATTTATTATTAATTAATTTTATTCAATTAATTCTGAATTAATATTAATTACTAATAATTATTATGGGACCATGCCCACCATTTTGATTTAAAGAGATACTTACTATTTTATCTCGGATTCTAAATTATTGCAGTTCAACTTACTTTATAATTAAATTCAATATAACAAGCAATAATTATATGATTGAAAATGTAATTTATTGTGATAACAAAAATCTAAACGATTGTTACATTTTGAATGATCACTGATTATGTTACTAAGAAAATAGCTTTAGAGTAGATAATGAAAATCTATATAAAGAGTAATGTAGTTACTGATTCAAAGAATTTATCACTGATGCATGTGTAACCCCTCTGGGATCTCCGTAATGCCTTCTCTGCTATTGACTACCCTGTAGTTTTGGTGTAGTAACCAGCAGATGGCATGGTTTGGGACATGATATATATTCAGGACTCCATTTGAGTGTTCAGAGTTAGTTGAAAGCTGATGCAAGCAGAAGCGTGTTTGATTTAATGCTCAGAGGACTGCTGGTGCTGGAGCATCCTGAAAGAGCATTCCAGCAGACAGCTATTACCTGCTCAAGAGAAGGTTGTTCCATGAGGATTAATCCCCCTGGGGAAATAGTTTTAAGGGGAAAATCAGGGCACACCCTGAATGCCTTACTGGGTGCAGGCACTGCCACAGTTATGTACCCCAATTAGTAGATAGTGGAGACTCAGAATCACTCTACAGAGCACAAGGAGGTAACTGGGGTAAAGGACCACAGGAGTATAGGTGGGCCTACACAAAACCCCAATGCACATGCAATAGCTAAACATAACATTTGCATTAACATTTAATATTCTTAACCATAATATGATACTCTGTATTAAAGAAGCATAGACAATCTCTAATAATAACCAACTGTTACGGCTCTCCCGGCATAAAGGGATTAAATCACCGTTTCGTAGAGCTTCCCCTTTGCGGAGGTACAGGCACAGCTACTGTAGGACCCCAAACTCCCGAACTGGAACCAGGAGAATGCTCCAAACTCCCGAACAGTATACCCAGTAGCACTCCAAACTCCCGAACGGTAATCCCACGAATAGCTGCTAACAGACGAGCAGACACAGCATCCAAGCGGCGTACATTCCCAGCAATCAGTCTCTAACCACGTACAGTAAATCCCCCCAATTACGAGACCAAGCTCCATATTGATGGTTGTAACGGATCGACGGGCACCCTGACTGGGTACCTCCATTGAAGGATACTCCTAGCGCTTCCTGAGGGCTCCAAGCACTCCAGCCGACACCATAACCACTGTAGACTCCTCCAGAGACCAAGACATGAACAAGCTCTTACAAGAGTTTAGTAGTGATATAGCAAGGGAGTATGACTAGCATAGCAATCCCTTGTAGCAGATTCCCCCAATAACGAGACGACACTTTGTTTTGAGGGTCAAGCAGAACTGACTGTACTGGCACATACAGCCTCTTTTATTCCCAATCCACAAACTTAGTACTGCCCACAGGGTTTTACAGAACAACCAATCAATCCGTACAATACACACAGACACTCCCGCACAAAATCCTCCCCTCTGCCTGTGATATGATTACTGAACACAATGGTTAATATAATTATCACAGATATTAATAACTTCCAAAATATACATGCCACAAACATAAAAATATTCAGACTCAGCACACTTTAATTACATAGTCAAAATTCAGCCAATTCCATCCAGGGGTTAAAAAGTTAAGGGAAAGTCCTATTTGACCAAATTAAGCATGGCTTTTCTGCCCGAAACCAGTTTCACAGAGTCTTCTATCCTGGAGATAATTGGGAAGTAATCAAATTATCTCCAAGGACAGAGGCAAAACTCCATTAGTCACATGGTAGCAAAATAAAATAAAATACATAAAAATATATAACTGTGCAGCTATTGCATAAAACATATACATTCAACATATCCCCAGATAGCTTAGATCTGAGTGCACATTATGACTGAATGGCGCTCAGATCACATACATAAAGTTCAATTGCCATGGAGCCAAAGTCTTTCACATAGTCTTTTGTTATATGAATGGGCTCCATGGTATAGCTATCTGGGGTAACACTGCTCACATAGGGAAAGTACAGAATGACCCGGCTTTCGGGTCTTTGCAGGGGAAAATCAAGCATTCTAACATGGGGCCATAGTCACAGGGCAGGAGGCTGGCAATCAGTCTTCTCCAATGCCCAGTGGCGAGGCTGGTTTCGCCACAAGGGTAAAACAGGATTCTGGTTTATTGAGGGCTACCTGTCCAGTATTTATGCAGGTCTCCCTCCTGGTGGACACTCCCCTAGGGGACCAGTTGGGAGACTGTGACAAGGGACAGACACGTAGCAAATCCTGACACACAGATACAAAATATCCCCACAATGCACTACAACTCCTCCCTCTCTGTCCGGGAGATAATTGGGATGTAAAACAATTATCTCCCAGGACAGAGGCAAATCGCCATTACACACATGGGGAAGGTGATACAGAAAAAGGCAAAAATATACGATGTAACCAATAATGCAACTATTATACACATGTAACATATCCCCAGATAGCGCAGGTCTGAGCGCACATTAATACAGAATAGTGCTCAGACCACACGAATACAGTTTAATCGCCAGGAGCCAAAGTCTTTAATTACACGAACAGGCTCCACGGCATGCTATCTGGGTACTCTCATTCATATAATAGAATGTCCCGAAAGCCGGCGTTCGGTTGAATAACTGGCGTGGGAATAACTGGCTGGAGGTTCAGCGGTGTTTGGTGAGTGAAAGTGTCCGCTTTCAGCTCACTGAGTCCGGGCTGAGCACTGGTGGTTGTGGTGGAGACTTCAGAACACCGCCATCGTGTGGCAGCTAGGTGTAACCGCGACCACCTGGGAACAGTCAATTAAGCTGCGGTTAACTGCAGCTACTTGGTGGTCAATTGACGGCACACGCTAGCTGCAGGGAGATCGATTGGAGGCACACGCCAGCTTCCTTCGTGTAGCTTTCGGTAGTTTAACAGGGGAACACATAGGTACTGTACAGGCAGGGAAATAAACCGAACAAACAGACGAATGGAAGGAAAATAATGGTAATCCATACACAGACAGTTCTGTTACACCAACTATTTCCACAAATGGTTGCAAACCAAATAACTTTTTCCAATCCACTCAGCATCTAAACACTCTCAGTTTAGGATTGCAAACTGACAATATGCAAATGCATTAAAAAATAAAGGTAATAGCAATAACTATATCTCACTTTCAAAAGAATTACTTGGACAATTTTAAATAACCTCTGTGTCTGCACTAAGCAAATCGACAGGTATTTATGAGATAATAGATTTTGATTAATATCTGAATTCAACAAATGAATGTATCAATATTTACAGTTTTAATACTATAAGAATTATTGCATATTTTAAATCTGAGCTGCAGACACAGATTTTAAATACACAGAGACAATTTTCCCCAAAAGGGTTACATTTTCAAAATGTTAAGTCAGATATTTTTATCCATGGATTTAACATTCTCCAATCAGATTTGGTATGTGTAAAAAATATACATGTTTTATTTCCAAGGTTTATAACCATACATTACATTAAAAACATATGACATGTCATTCATTCAAAATGTTTTAAACAGTTTCTCAATTAGGTACTAGCACTTCTAAATATATCTAAGTATGTACATGTGATACAAAAAGTGTGTTCTATAACTAAATGCATGGATAATATTTATTAGATAGTAAAAAATGATATATATTATATATATATATATATATATATATATATATATATATATATACACATATATATGTGTGTAGCCTGTCTCTATAGTGTGGCATGTTTTTAGACATACATACACACAGATATATATATATATGAGCAGTGGGTGGGGGCCCTAAAAAATTAATAAGGGGGGGCCTACTGTCCCCCCCGGCCCCCACCCCTGAGCGGCGGGTGGGGGCCCTAAATAAAAATCTCCCCCCCCAATCAAGGTGACTAGGGGTCCCAAGCCCCTAGTCACAGCCCCACCCAAATAAAACTATCCCCTACCTACCCCCCTCACCCTAAAAATAGTGAGGGGGGAATAAAATAACTAACCTGTAAACAAAAATTAAACTTACCATTTGGCGTCTTCTTTTTTCTTAAATCTTCATTTTTCAGCCCCAAAAAGGCCAAATAAAAAGCCGTCATACTCGTCGAACTTAAAAAAAAATAAAAAACCTGAGCGCAAAAAAAAAATCCTGACGAAAAAGAAAAAAACGACGCTAAAAAAATTAATCCATCTTCACCCATGGAGGGCACCATGCAGACTAAACTCTGCAGGGCGGGGGAAGGCTTATAAAGCCTTGCCCCGCCCTGCAATTAGACTAAGAACACTCTGATTGGTTGGTTTAAGCCAATCAGAGTGCTCTTTGTCATTTTACACAGAGTGGGAAAATTCCCCAAAACTTTCCCACGCTGTGTAAAATGACACAGAGCACTTTGATTGGATGGATTTCAAGCCATTTTTACGTTTTTTTTTAACAGTGCTTACTAGACATGCCCCTACTCGCAGTATAGCGAGTAGGGGCATAATTTACTAATACTAAGTAATCTTTACTTAGTATTAGTAAATTTGTCTGAAAGACCAATTTAGGTCTTTCAGCCTTTTAGTAGATAGCTCCCTAATACCGTGGGAATTAGGGAGTTATCTACTAAGCGGCTGCAAGATGCAGCCACAGCAATGAATAGGATCGGAGTTTCATTCATTCGAATTAAATTCCAATCCGAACAAAGTCCCGAATTGCGTTCTAACACGAATGGAGAAACGGTTAGAACGCAATTCGGCAGTTTTGCCGGCGTTCTGTCTAAGTGACAGGAAGCATCGTGGGAACAGGGAGGAAAGCTAAGGATCATGGGAAAATCGCTGTGACCACCGGAAACAAAGCACACTTTGCTCCTCCGCTGGTCACCGCTGGTCACTGCGTAGGAAACCTCCAGAAGAGAAATAGTCCCTACTTTTTCTTAAGTTTCAAAGAAAACTATAGCAGATAGGAAGAAAAGAAGAACAGATCCTGAGAGAGGAAGAGAAGAGGAATCGATTGGGGAAAGGTAAGTTCGGCATGACAGTGCCGCTTTAATATCTGTTTTTTTTTTCGTTCTTCTGGAGAATCAGCCTTCAGTCTGTCAGTCTCAACTCCCATGCTCTGAGAGCAAGAGAAGAAGAGAAGCCAGGACTTCCAGAACTTGCATATTACCATTCACTGTTA
The DNA here is from genome assembly GCF_036172605.1 of Pelobates fuscus. Taxonomy (NCBI): domain Eukaryota; kingdom Metazoa; phylum Chordata; class Amphibia; order Anura; family Pelobatidae; genus Pelobates; species Pelobates fuscus. Next base: position 43,053,855 of record NC_086320.1, read on the forward strand.
AGATAACAAACTACCTACAGCTCACAGTACAGTACTATATGGCGTTTTACAGTTCATTTGGGAGAAAGATGTCTTACAAAGTGGGGACTATCTATTATTTAGATTATTGTCTTTATAACATTTTTTTTCACTCTCATAAATGCTTCATTTGAAGTTTATTGAGGACAGCAATAAGCATTGGCATTTACACTGATAGATAGACAAACTGTTCTTATTGTTATTTTATTGCATTTTATTCAAAATCTAATATATTTGGTCTATCTTCCACCATTGTTGCCTCCCTAATTAGCATGTGTGAGTTATACATTGTCTCACTGTTGTGAGTTTCCCAAGAAGTATGCAATCACTCAGTGGAGGAATTGTGCATTAGGTTAGTAAAGATGTTTCAGACTCCCCGCTACAACAGAGACTGAAATAATTCCTGCAAAACAACAGGATCAAGGGTGAATAACTATAATATACTACTGTACTACAATGTAATAAATATAACAAATACCCTGTCCAGTTCTCTAAAATTAAAATCAAGTAAGAACAATGAAGACACACAAACACACATTTGTGTGTGCATGTATGTGAATAAGATATATTTTTATTTGATAACAAGTTTCCAGTTCTTGACAGAGCTCATATGTAACTAGTGGCTTCCTGTTCTCCAATTAAGGACTTATGGTGCATTAGGTTCAGAAATCTCATGGTCATTAACAGAGACACTCAAAGAAAACTCAATGCCAATTTATAAAGAGAGTCTAATACACTGCCAGTATTGATTTTGCAGTCAATTATGAGGTGGACATGGACATGGAATATAGAATGTCCACCTACTTGCCCAGATTGAAACTCATTGAATTTTGTTCTATTACTGTGCAATTATTAAAGAAAGTTAAAGATTATATGACCATTATCAGGTCACTTTGTTTTGAGAATTGAGAATGTTAGCAACCTAGAAGAATTGTAAGATGAAAAATCAATCCAAGTAATGGAGCTCACTAGTTATTGCTATAAACATATTAAATGTATTTTGTAGGGTAGATGCAAAGTAACACCACTGAGTCTTACATTGTAATTCTATCACTGTGTCACTGTGACTGTAACTGTTACTTTAGAATGAACTTCACTTAGCATCACTTCTTGATTTTCCAAAATACAGAGTAATTTTTATTTGAAATAACTCTGGATATGCAATGTTGCTTACTAAAATACTGCGCATACAGACTTCAAACACCATGACCACTTCGAAGTACTGTGCATGCACCTTTATTTGTCAAGTATCCCATGTAGTGGGAAAACATATGTGTGTCAGATTTCCCCCCGCCCCCCCGAAGTATTACATTCCTTCATATGCAAGTTAGTCTCAGCCATGAAATTAAATAATACATATTATCAGAATGTTAAAGTCAACGAGATCCTCCAATTACATTAAGTTAACTTACTATTTATATTTCCGTGGTTGTTTGTCACAAGCATGAAATAAAATAGCATTTTTAATAGTATTTTTAAAACATTTTAAGATTTGTTGTTTTTACTGTCTTCACTTCATTGTTATAGTTTTAAATGCTTGTGCTTTATCCTTTTCGAAAATTGAGAATAGCACAAAAAGGTTTATTTAGAATTCAAAGACTATCCATATTGAGCAGCTAAAAAAAAGTATTCAAAATAAAAGCACTTGCAATAAAAGTATATAGTTCAAACGTCCAAGTACATATTCAACACCTTCTTGACTTGTTTTTAGCTGTTTTTTTTTATTATCAAATATATGCTTGCAGACAATATTTTGATAATATAGTCTGTAAAGACTTATTCTTCTTTAGGGCCCCCACCCACTGCTCAGGGGTGGGGGCCGGGGGGAGGACAATAGGTCCCCCACCTTTCAAGTAATTTAGGGCCCCCAGCCACCGCTCAGGGGTGGGGGCCGGGGGGGGGAGGACAATAGGTCCCCCCATTTTATTTTACTTTAGGGCCCCCAACCGCTGCTCAGGGGTGGGGGCTAGGGGGCAGCACAATAGGTCCCCCCCCCCTTTCAAGTAATTTAGGGCCCCCAAGCACCTCTCAGTTGTAGGGGGGAGGACAATAGATCCCCCCCATTTTATTTTACTTTAGGGCCCCCAACCGCTGCTCAGGGGTGGGGGCCGAGGGGGAGGACAATAGGTCCCCCCTTTCAAGTAATTTAGGGCCCCCACCCACCGCTCAGGGGTGGGGGCCGGGGGAGGACAATAGGTCACCACCTTATTTTACTTTAGGGACCCCACCCACCGCTCAGGGATGGGGGCCGGAGGGGGCAATAGGTCCCCCCTTTAGTTTAAATGCCCCCACTTGCGTGTCACGAGTGGGGGCTCGGGAGGGGGGTCACCTAGTTTTTGGTTGTTTTATTTACAGTGAGCAGCCACAGGCTGCTCACTGTTTACTAGACATGCTCCTACTCGCAGTATAGCGAGTAGGGGCATAATTTACTAATACTAAGTAATCTTTACTTGGTATTAGTAAATTTGGCTGAAAGACCAATTTAGGTGGGAATAAGAGATTTATCTACTTATTCATTCCTGTAATTCCATTGACAGGCTAAGTAACTTACATTTTATATGAATCTGTGTTACTTGATTATTGTAAGTGTTGCAAATGCTTACAGCTGGATCCTGGCTATGTTTGTATACTTTTTATTTAAATTTGTAAACAGTGTAACATTCTTCTTTCTTCCACTGGGTAGGTATATGAGTACTTCGGCAATACTGTGCTTCGGAACCTCGCACTTCGACACTTCGGAACTTCAGCACTTTGGCACTTTGACACTTCGGAAATTCTGCAATTTGTGAACTTCCGGACTTCGGCAATTCAGCACTTTGGCAATTCAGCTATTCGGACATTCGGAAGAATCTGAATGTCCAAATTGTTCGAAATTCATCCGAATTGACATTCGTAACGAAACTAATTGCACCTGTCTACTATTTGTGTGCTTCAGTAATTTGTTTCTTTAAAACCTTTTAAGAGCTTTTACTACAGTTTTTAATCTGTTGTCTAACTCAGCCGTGTGGGCCCCTAATACCTGTATTTTAGCTGTACCGCCTCTGATTTTTGCTTGATCTCTTTGGCTAGGTACTGCCTGCCTGCATCTTCTGTGCAGGTAAGTGAGGAGTCTGGAACCCCCTCCTCCCTTCCCCCTGTACTCTAGATTGTCCAGCACATCACATGAACTTAAACAATTATGCTGTAGCCACCTCCTACTGCTTTTTTTGTGGGATGATTTAATTGTGGGTCATTGTGACATTATACATTGTAGCGGATAGCTGATGTCCCACAGCTATTCTCCACTAAAGATCCCAGTGAGGCTCAGGAACAAGGTGATGATACATCCACAGGCAAGGTTTCCAGCAGGTAAAGTAATACAGCAGTATCCCAACAGCAATCCCAATAACTGGACGACACACAGTTTCAGGAACAGAACTGCTGGCTGGCACATTAAGCCTGCCTTTTATTACAAGTGTACACATACAGGCCACACCCATAGTATCATGGGTGCAACCCACAGATTCCCTCCCCTTAGCCTGAGAGATAATCCACTTATTATACAGTTTCAAACATAACTTTTACACAATATCTATAACTTCTACAATATTTGTGTTACAAACATAAAACATACATTTTCGTAATCAGCAGACTTCAATTAGTAATAATAAATAAACAAAACTGAAAGACAAAAGTAATGGCTATCAGAAAATAAGAGGGAACAAGACAGAGTAATAAGTGGAAGCTCGAAAACTGGAGTGAGTGGGGTTTCACCAAATCCCAAGGATTAACGTAGAAAATATACAATTTATCCAGGAGCTTTTACAATAAAAAGAGAATGCCTTATAGTTACACAATAAAATTCAAATTTCTAAAAATGAGGAAATTCTTAAAATGCAAATGTGTGTACTCAGGCAGACAAAGTTATACTCAGTATAAAATCACAGCATTATGTTTCATAGCAGCAAATAGTCCAAGTATAAATATATAAGTCCCAAATTGGATGAATAATATATACCAGTCTTTTAGAGTGTGTATCATAAACCACCTTTGATCTGCTGGATGAAATAGCAAGATCAACTGGGGTATTTATGAATTTATATACTTTCAATACAAGAAAGATCAAGTGCAAAAACACACTCTAAAAGACTGGTATATATTATTCATCCAATTTGGGACTTATATATTTATACTTGGACTATTTGCTGCTATGAAACATAATGCTGTGATTTTATACTGAGTATAACTTTGTCTGCCTGAGTACACACATTTGCATTTTAAAAATTTCCTCATTTTTAGAAATTTGAATTTTATTGTGTAACTATAAGGCATTCTCTTTTTATTGTAAAAGCTCCTGGATAAATTGTATCTTTTCAATTAGTAATACTCTCAAAAATCGTCCCAATCCCTCCAGTAGATCAATAGTTAGTTGGAGGTCCCTTTATGACCGACCGCAAGCACATTTTCCTGCCCAAAACAGTTCCATGGATTTGAGCTGTGCGGTCGATCAATTTCTGGCATAAAAACGGCTAAGTCCCGTTCGAAGTGTGGTCGGTACTTCGACTTTAGTCGAAGTGTCGAAGTGGAGTCAATGGTAAGGGTCGGCGGTGTTTGAAGTTAAAATGGCCGCCGCCACGTGGTCCTTTGTTCGATGCCGTGCACTTCAACGACTTCGACAACTTCGACGATTACTTCGGCACTTCGACGGTATCCGAAGTGCCCATTTAAAGTTGCAACACTCCCCCGAGGTAATCCAAGGGCCAGGAACAGTATTTGTCTTTAGGGCCAAGGTAGGGTAGGTGAGGGCAATCAACAATACAGGAAGGGGGCAGCCAACAACAGGGTTCCGCTACATACATTTTCAGTGTAATGGTGTTGTAGCCTACTGCCTATGCATCCATTCATCAAGTAATCATTATACAATTTAGGGACTACTTTTCTTTTTTTTAAATCTCTGCCTTGACAAAACAGAGCTACTGCCTTCAAGTTTCATCACTTCCTCCAGCCATCTTTAACTACGGCTGAGGGAATAATGCATTGTCTTTATGGATTCTCTAGAGATATCAGGGTTGTGCTCTCATAGATGTTTGAGACTACAACACTGATGGTGGCTCCTCATGGGTGAAGTGTCAGAAGTTGAATGCTGAAGATAGAGGTGTCTGCTGGGAACAGCCTCAGATAAGTGTAGCTCACCTTTATTGCACCCCCACAGCACCCGAAGTGGCAATATCAATATAGGAGGTGTTGGCAAAATAATGAAGGAACCCAGAAGATGACAGAGCTGCTTTAAAATGTACATTTATTTATTTCACCTTTTTGAAAATGTGATGGAAACTAAATGTAAAAGATAGCTAGTAAGATAAAACTATACTTTTTTGACGTAAATAAATAAGCAAAACATATAAAAAGTTACTGCTAGATGTTGATAAAAGTTTTGACACAATGGACATGTTTTCTTTCTACAAGACGATGAGTGAAAAGATGTTTGGTAGTTAGGGGAATTTAAATGTAAAAGTACAAGAAGAGCTTGTTACTCACATATTCCTGTAGGCATTCACACTCCTTATATTTATGCTAGTTTGGAGTTACATTGAATAAGATTCAAAGCAGAATACCTGTAAAAAAAAAAGGGGGCAATTGTATCTAGCCTGTTTTCTTTGTATCATTCATTTACTGAATATTCACACACTTTTTTGTAATATAGCAGAACATTTCCAGAACATCAGGTTCAGAATGCTTTCTTTTCAAGGTGGATATGTTAGCTTTGAAGCAAATATTTTAAAACTGTGAATACATGTTGTCACTTCTTATACACTTGATCATAAGCATGAGCTTAACATATTTTACTAGTTCATGAAACTGTAAGCAATTTGGAAAAGTTAATCACTTCTTAACCCCTTAAGGACACATGCCATGCGTGACATGTCATGATTCCCTTTTATTCCAGAAGTTTGGTCCTTAAAGGTTAAGGAAATATTTATTTTTTATATATTTTTGAAGAGAGAACTCCAGCTTCTAAGACACAGTCCCTTTAAAATTGTTTGACAATCTTTTAAAGGTCACACTCCGATTCTGTCAATTCTTATATAATAGTTTTCTATACACACACAGGCAACCTGATGCAGTAAATATTCGATGAGGAACTAATTCTTGTTTTCTTGGAATATAAAAATATCATGATTTAAAGTGCTCATTACTTGTGTATTGCCGCAGTACGGTGTATTGCTGCGGTACGGTGAACGACAAGCTGTACTTGTTAAGAGCATTAACTGTGGTGAAGAGTTGACATGAGTCACTGTACTCTTTGAAAAGCAGTGGACACATTCTTCCATTGAAACTATGTAACAACAAAAATTGGGAAGATAAAAGCAATTTCACTAAGCTTTGAGATGATTAGCGAGGTATAGTAAGCTTACTTTGGGTATATTTTTCTTCCTGTAGGAATTCAGTTCTCACTGGATTATATTTGGAACGTTTTTTTGACGTTAGCGCATGCATCACACAAAAAAATAAAACATTCTACAAATACTCCTGTACATTAGTCATTTTAACTTTGGAGACTCCCAGGGTCAGGGCTGCCATCAGAAATATTGGGGCCTGTTACACAACTCAAGAACTGGGCCCCTGGGTCCACTCCAGAGTCTACCTACAGGGCCCATCCTGAGTCCGCCCACAAGGATGAAGTGTGTGTGTAGAGAGGATGTCATGCATGTAGAGTGGATGTAGAGTGTGTTTGTAGTGGATGTAATGTGTTTATTGTTGATGTAGTGGGAGACGTGGGAGACAGATTAAATAGTGCTATTGCTAAATAAGCTAGAACATTGTGAGTATATATAATGAAAAATTAGTATGATAAAAGCAATTAAAAATAGTGTCAAAACTAAGCAATTAACCCCTTCCCGCCGAATGACGGACCTGGTCCGTCATGGCGGGGAAACCGTTAACGACGAATGATGAACCAGGTCCATCATGCGGTAAAGTTAACCCCCTGCAGCAGTGATCGCTCTGAGCACATGTGCTCGCTCAGGCTGTCAGAACGAGCACATGTGCTGCAGGGACACACCATGTGCCTCCCTGCTCTTCCAGGTTCAGTGTGAAGTGCAGGGAGATGGATCGGCAGTGATTCTCTCCCTGTGTAAAAAAATTAAATAAAGTTAAATTAAAATCCCACCCCCCTTTACCCATTTTAAATAAATATTAACCCATTCCCTGCCAATTGATCACGCACTGCAGTGATCAATTGGCAGGGTATACATTTTACTGTGATCTGATTTTTTTTTTTAACACCTGAGGGTCAACTTTTATTTTTTGTAACCCTCAGGGGTTAATTTTATTTTATTAATTAATTTAAATATATTAAAATTATATATTTAGCTAGCTGGGGTGGGTGGAAGTTAGTGGGGAATTGGGGAATTTGGTGTTAGGCTAGCTAGGGGTTAACGTTAAAAAAAACTTTCAAAAGGTTTTAAAACGTTAACCAAATGTTTTAATAATTTTTTTTTAAAACAGTAAAAAAAATATTCCCATCCCCCTTTACCCAGTCTTAATACAAATGAACCCCTTCCCTGCCAGTTAATCACTACCTACAGTGATCAAAATACAGATCACATTATAACCCTTAGGGTTAACTTATTTTTTTTTAACCCTCAAGGGTTACATACGGGGGTATTGCTGTACTCAGCTGACATAGCTGAACAACATATGAAGTATTATACAGTCTTAGCACACATACGATTTGCAATATATATTGTGCAAACTCATTTTATGTGTCAAAAGGGCGGAAAAATGCTTATTACCACTACACTTGGTACAAGCTAGCGGAAAAGTTATCCCACACAAAGGTTCAAAATATGCCTTTTCAAATACCCTGGGATGTCTTCTTTAAGAAATGGTATGCCTTTATGGTGTAGTTGTAACATGTAGCCTGCTCAAGTGCTTTAAAGTGGGACACGGACGCATCAAAACCCTCCATGAAAATTCACACTTAAAAATCTGAACTTGTCAAGTCTCTTTTACAGCACTGTAACTTCACAAAATAGTATTTAGGTCATACATTGGGCATATTGTTTCACTCAGAAGGTGTAACTGAGTATAATTTGGGGATTTTTATGACAGTGGCACATATTAAGTATAAGAAATACTCAGCAAAAATGCAACATATATGTAAAAATGCCATTCCCCCTCCCCCCAACAAACATTGACATAAATTGGTGAAAAAACTGTGACAAGTTAAGGCACAATATACACCATTAAGATACCCTGGTGTGTCTGCTTTATCAAATGAAAGCCCTTTGTGGGGTTATTTGAACAGTCACACTGCTATGATACCCTAAAATGAGACATAGGCCTGTCAAATCCATCTACCAAAATTCTAACTATAGAAACTGAAATAGCCTTGTCTCATACTCTTATATGGCACTGTAGCTTTACAGAAAAGTGCCAAAGGCATACAATGGGGGTATCGTTATACTCAGCAGATGTAACTAAACACAATATGGGGTTTTGTGCAGGAATAGCACACACCAGCTTTACGAAATACATATACTTGTTTTATGTGTTTATGCCAAAATAGAGAAAAAACACAATTTTACTCCAATATTTAGCAGAGATTGGCGATCAAATGGCTACGTAAAAAGTGTCAAACTAACCTTAGGTAAATAGCCTTTGATGTCTACTTTATATAAAAATATACTTTTGTGTGGCACTTTGTTTTCTGTGATGGCTACTAAACCTACAAGACAAACATACCAAATTCTAAAATTGTTGTATTTTGTGACCTGTAGCTTTCAAAATAAGCTGAAATCCTATACATATGATGCACTTTATAAATCAAGACACACAAATTTATTTATTTTGAATAACTTTTTATGCAGACGCTATTTATTGCAAAACCGTGAATTATTTTTATTTTTTTTGGCATTTTTATATAATTAATGAGAATGTATCTATGTATATGTGACATCAATTTTGCATTATATATACTCACAATGCTCTTACAATCGACTGATTGTAAACACTTTAGCTTATTTAGCACTAGCACTATTTAATTGGTCTCCCATGTTTGGAACTAGTGTAAGAATACACTCTGCATGAACTACACACACTACATCAACAATAAACACACTACATCCACTACACACACACTCTACATCCACTCTACATGCATGAAATCCTCTCCACACACACACTGCATCCTTGTGGGCAGACTCAGGGTGGACCCTGGGAGTCTCCAAAGCTAAGTCTTATTAGCACTATTGTACTATTGTATTTGTCTCCCACATTTAGAATTAGTGTAGGACCCACAGATATTGGGGTACTGTGAAGTAGTGGTGGGCTTAACACAATATGACTATATGATGGAACTGAATCCCCATGTTTGTTTGCAAAGATAGGCGATTTTAAGCCTTATAAGATTTTAAAAAAATATTTTTATGTGTGCGCTGTAACTTAATCTGTATTGGACCTTGGAATTTCAGTGACATTCCAACACAGTCAACGAAAGTAAAATCTCTCCTTATAGATAAACTAATATTTTTTGTTTTATTAAGGTGATCTAGGCGGGATAGGAGGGGAGTAATTGTTTTTTCTATATCTACACTCAAACTCTGCTAATGTTTTCAAATTTAAATTGTCCCACAGCCTTATAGGTTTCATGATGAGTTTTCATTATCACAGATTTTTTTATTATTATTCTAATCTGCTTATCTGCATCACAAACTTTTGATTGCATTGTGTCCTTACACTGACCTTTGAGCATTTCACCAAATTCTCTTTGTTACCCTTTCTTGTATTTCACATGTGACATTATCCTTGTTTGACATTTCCATTCTAATTTTCCTTTTCAAGCCATTTCCTCTGCAACTTTTATCTCAGCACTGTGCATTCAATCTGCCTTTGTGTGCCTGCATATATTTACATTTTCAGTAACTTATATGGCTTTTTTAAAAATACAAAATAGCAAAAATTGCTACTTTCACTGTGACAGTTGCAATAGAATGAAACCTAATTGGTTTACATGGCTGAAATGCTAAAATTGTGTGGATGGGAAAGTCAACATCAAATACTTCACCGAAAGTTCTTTGTTCAACAGCTAGCTAATGAGATAGAAAACATGAATGGTACATCTAGTGTGCAAAATTAAGCTTCCCGGTTACATTTGCATCCTTTTTTTTTTTGCCTTTTGAGACTAATATCTAATTCAAACTTAATTTTCTTTTCTCCAGCTGAATAAAAATACATAAAAAGGGAAACAAGAATAACCGAATAAAGAACACTTAGTTTATGTAAATGTAGAATCTGTCTTAATAATCAGATATTACTTTCAATTTCTCTCAACCATGGGGTACAATATACCATGAATGAGAAGAACTTAAAAATGAAATCATTACAAACAGCTGATAGTCTCTAGGAGCCATTATATAAATGTCCATGAAATGCACTCACAAAAGAACCAAAAAAACAAACAAAAACAGGTTACAATATCTGGAAAAGAGCCTTGCTGTACTGATATTCTTTCATTGTATCCGTTGAATCCCCAATTCTCTGAAAATAAGGGGAGAGGAGAAAGACTGCTATTTAATGCACATTCTCTCTTTCTTTTAAACAAATTATTGAAACAAAGCACATGTATGAGAGCATATCACCAACGTGTATCATTTGGGTATGTTCTCCTGTGTATAAAGTATGAATCATGAGAATTATCTAATGTGTATATGTGAGCAAGTGCATAATGAATGTAGGTTTTGGTTGGCTGGTGAGTTGGTTAGTGAATTTGAATGCACTGGTGGATAACTATAGGTTCTTTGAATGCATAGAGCTATGTGACTTCCTGGGTTAGTAAGTGGGTAGGGATATGTGAACATGAGGTAGATGATAGGTCAGGGTGACAGAGTGAGTGAGTGTGGCTATGGGTAGACATATAAATGGTTTGGTTAATGTGTCTGATTTGGTAATTACAGCTAATTCAGTGGGTAGGGTGAATGCAGTTGGGGTACGTGTAACAGGATGAATGTACATAAGATGATATATCTGGAGGTAAACTGTAACTAAAATGGGGCTGGTGAGAGAGACAGAGTGGTTTCACATTACAGTCATGCACTCTGTCAAGCTAGTTGGGTGGACAATTCACAGGAGTTGCAGACAGGGAATATCCACCTTTCGAGGTGAGTTACCTTGGGCAACGCACCTCGTGCACCCCGTTAATGTACCCATAAGCAATTACTAGATTGAGGGGGCTTCATGAATTATTATGCATTAACTTACAGTAATGTATAGACAAACAGATATATGATTGAGTTAAAAGAGAGACAGATGACTGACTTAGGCAAACAGACGGATTAGTACAGGGGGTGCTATGTTTTAAAATCACTTCTTTACAATGACAATTTATTAAAGATGTAATGGAATGGTGTACCATTTTGAGCAATACATATTAAACAGATGGTATGTACAAAACTTGTTTTTCTCAACATATGACAATAACATGTAGCTATGAATGTTAATGTACCAAATTATGTAGTCAAGTCATGGATAATACAGTAAGTGTCATACAAACCCTTATCCTTCCTGATGATAAACAAAATTGTATAATTGTTATATTGATTTTTTTTTTTTTTAAAGAATTTTTATTGTGCACAAAAATTGACAAACAGCCTTGGTTCGCCACAACAGCGTATCAAGGTATGGATACTTTCCATTTGCAGTACATGTTGTGACATATATTATGCAGGCACATTTTTATTGTTTTCAAAGGGAAAAGGGTAACAAAGAGGGGTACAGAATTCAAAAAAGGTGGGGGGAGGGGGAAGGAGGAAGGGATGGGCGACTTGACCAGTTCTTTACCTCTTCATGCGTATTATAATGTTGTGAACATAGCTTTTGATATGGTCAGTGAGCAAGTTTTTAACATCACACCACATAGGCATCCAATTCCCTTGTATCCTAAATCAATATCTCATGTTAAGTCCCGGGGGTATTTCAAAAGTATGTGGTTTACCCATGTAGTAACTGTGTATATTGCTTTGGCGGGCTCGCCTCTTACACTCTAATGGGGTCTTAGTTGTCTAGTATGGGGAGCCAGGGTTTCCATATCAGTTCCGTCTGTGTTTTTTGTACATAAGATTCCGAAGCAAATACTTCGTGTTTATATTTTGCTCATCAGCTCTTTGCGTGATGGGCATTTAGTGCTTTTCCAATTTTGGGCCACTAAGTGCCTTGCAGCTAATATGGTGAGAGAGGCAATTTTTTTTGCCTCTCTCTTCCAGTGTGTCGGGAATAGCAGCAAGAGGGTTAGTGAGGGAGTTAGAGGAGTTGTGTAATCAAGTGTTTTTTGCAAGAATTGTTGAACGAGTGACCATAAAGGTTTAATCTCATCACAGCTCCACCATATGTGAGTCATGTTTCCTTCTCCCTCCCCGCATCTCCAGCACTCGGAGGTTACGGTGGGGTATATTTGATGGAGTCTTTGTGGAGTAAGGTACCATCTATAAATTACCTTTTTGTGTGCCTCCGTATGGGAAAAGCAGGGCGTGAGACCTTGAAGGGCATTGAGCGCTAAAAGCCATTGTTCTGCTGTGAGTTTGGGTAATCCCTCTTTTTCCCATTGTGTTACATATTTGAAAGAATGGGGTGGTGTTTTTTCTATTATTGTTTTATAGCAGAGTGATAGTGACTTGGGTCTATTCGGTGCCGAGTGGCAGCGGGCGAGAATATTTAGGACGTGTGTCGCCTGTTGCGGTGCGAGTTTGGGTTGTAGTGTCACCTTAGTTTGAACAATGCTTTTCAGTTGTAGGTATTGAAAGATAAGAGTGTTAGTGTAATGCCTTAACTACGGTATCCTCTTACTTCCTGGTTCCACGGAGTCTAGCCACACCCCTTTATGACACGGTCTGCCTATTTAATCTGACTGCACCAGCTGATCAGGGCTGGATTATTGAACTACGTTCCTTACTCACAACCAGGCTACAACTTCGTTGTGAAAGCCTCTGCTACCAAACCGGACTGAAAGACTCTGCAAAGTTCCCTTCACCTCTCCTCATCCAAGACTAAAGATTAAACACTCTTCATACGCCTCTGAGGATATCTCGGGAACCAGTGTTCTATGTGCAGGAAGCTAAGTAAAACCAATGTGATAAGAGTTGCATCTAAAAGCTGTTATTACCTGTCTCCAAAAGTCCTTCGGTAAAAACAATCCTGTTACAGCTAACTTCAACTCATACTTCATATCAGTTATCTGCATCTGGCTTGCTTAAGTTAAAGTATGGAACAGCTATTGTAATTACTTCTCATCATCATACCACCATTTTAGTGGTGGTAGACCGCTTCACGAAAATGTCTCATTTCATTCCTTTAAAGAAGTTACCCACATCCTCTGAACTTTCGAAAATATTTCTTGATAACATAGTTAAACTTCACGGACTGCCAGACGAAATCATTTCAGACCGAGGAACTCAATTTACCTCCAAATTCTGGAATGCATTGTGCGCCACTCTTCATATCCAACGTAAACTATCATCTGCATATCATCCTCAAACAGATGGACAAACTGAAAGAGTCAACCAATGCCTAGAACAATATCTACGATGTTATTGCTCTCACTTACAAGACGATTGGATAACATGGTTACCCATGGCAGAATTCGCATACAATAACTCTTTTCATACCAGCAGTAAAATGACTCCATTTCTATCCAATTATGGATTCCATCCTTCCTCATTTCCTGCTCAGACAGTTTCTTCATCTAATCTCTCCGATTCTAATCAAATCTCTCATATGTCCTCTTTATTCAAGAAATTGCATGAGAATCTAGAATTGGCCTCCTCCAATCAAAAGAAGTTTTTTGTATCAAAAAACTTCTTTTGATTGGAGGAGGCCAATTCTAGATTCTCATGCAATTTCTTGAATAAAGAGGACATATGAGAGATTTGATTAGAATCGGAGAGATTAGATGAAGAAACTGTCTGAGCAGGAAATGAGGAAGGATGGAATCCATAATTGGATAGAAATGGAGTCATTTTACTGCTGGTATGAAAAGAGTTATTGTATGCGAATTCTGCCATGGGTAACCATGTTATCCAATCGTCTTGTAAGTGAGAGCAATAACATCGTAGATATTGTTCTAGGCATTGGTTGACTCTTTCAGTTTGTCCATCTGTTTGAGGATGATATGCAGATGATAGTTTACGTTGGATATGAAGAGTGGCGCACAATGCATTCCAGAATTTGGAGGTAAATTGAGTTCCTCGGTCTGAAATGATTTCGTCTGGCAGTCCGTGAAGTTTAACTATGTTATCAAGAAATATTTTCGAAAGTTCAGAGGATGTGGGTAACTTCTTTAAAGGAATGAAATTAGACATTTTCGTGAAGCGGTCTACCACCACTAAAATGGTGGTATGATGATGAGAAGTAATTACAATAGCTGTTCCATACTTTAACTTAAGCAAGCCAGATGCAGATAACTGATATGAAGTATGAGTTGAAGTTAGCTGTAACAGGATTGTTTTTACCGAAGGACTTTTGGAGACAGGTAATAACAGCTTTTAGATGCAACTCTTATCACATTGGTTTTACTTAGCTTCCTGCACATAGAACACTGGTTCCCGAGATATCCTCAGAGGCGTATGAAGAGTGTTTAATCTTTAGTCTTGGATGAGGAGAGGTGAAGGGAACTTTGCAGAGTCTTTCAGTCCGGTTTGGTAGCAGAGGCTTTCACAACGAAGTTGTAGCCTGGTTGTGAGTAAGGAACGTAGTTCAATAATCCAGCCCTGATCAGCTGGTGCAGTCAGATTAAATAGGCAGACCGTGTCATAAAGGGGTGTGGCTAGACTCCGTGGAACCAGGAAGTAAGAGGATACCGTAGTTAAGGCATTACAGTTCTGTCACGTTTAAACATTTGTTATGAAGGAACACAACTGCAGATTTCGTATAGTTGAATATTTATTAAAGAAAGTAAAAGGTAAAAACTTTAATTCCAAATTACAGGCACTGTAGCTTAAGTAGTAAATGATAACTGAAGTCCACAGTTACAGGCACTGTAGCTTTAAGGAGTAAACGATAGAAAATTGCAGACACTGAATCAATAAAGAGTCTCTTAATAGAGTTAACGGTTTAGGTGAGAAGTAATTACAATAGCTGTTCCATACTTTAACTTAAGCAAGCCAGATGCAGATAACTGATATGAAGTATGAGTTGAAGTTAGCTGTAACAGGATTGTTTTTACCGAAGGACTTTTGGAGACAGGTAATAACAGCTTTTAGATGCAACTCTTATCACATTGGTTTTACTTAGCTTCCTGCACATAGAACACTGGTTCCCGAGATATCCTCAGAGGCGTATGAAGAGTGTTTAATCTTTAGTCTTGGATGAGGAGAGGTGAAGGGAACTTTGCAGAGTCTTTCAGTCCGGTTTGGTAGCAGAGGCTTTCACAACGAAGTTGTAGCCTGGTTGTGAGTAAGGAACGTAGTTCAATAATCCAGCCCTGATCAGCTGGTGCAGTCAGATTAAATAGGCAGACCGTGTCATAAAGGGGTGTGGCTAGACTCCGTGGAACCAGGAAGTAAGAGGATACCGTAGTTAAGGCATTACAGTTAGGCAATTTGTATTTTGCCTGTAGGTCTGGGAATGCTGTGATTTCTTTTTGTTGGCATAAGTCCTTAATGCGGTGAATACCATGTGCAGACCAAGCTTTTAGTGATATCCATGGTGTGAGCCTTTCCAACGCCTCTATTGGGGCTTGTATGCTAAATTTCTCTTTCTCAGCTATGTTAGCAAGTAGTCTGTCTCAAAATTTCAGCGTTAACGTGGTGGTGGGGTATAACGTCATTTTGGGAGGTCTGTACAGTTTCGGGGACCACATTATATGTAGCATGGAGTGTGGGTGTGTTTTGTCCCATTCCATATCTACCCATTGGAGTGTGTGTCTTGGGGCATGAAGGCGAATGGCAGATTCGAGAATGGCGGCTTCATAGTAGGCGGTCAGTTTTGGGACCCCCAGACCCCCAGATTGCTGTGTTTGTTGGAGCAAGGAGATGGGCAATCGTGGTCGTGCTTTGTTCCATATGAATTGGGTTAATGCAGATTGGAGGTTCTTGAGGAGACGTGGTTCGATATGTATTGGCAACATTCTAAAAATGTATAGAATTTTGGGTAGTAGTGTCATTTTGATGGAATGAATGCGGCCTAACCACGATAGGTGGACGCGTTTCCAGGTCTGAAAGTAGGATGTACAGAGATGTTGCAGTGGACCATAATTCAGGGCTACTGTTTTTTTGGTGTGTAAGGCTAATTTTACCCCCAAGTATGTAATGTATGTCTGTCTCCAGTCGAATGGGAAAGTCTGGCGGAGATTGTTAATTCGCTGTGTGGATAAGTGTAATGGTAGTGCTTGTGTTTTGGATTTGTTAAGCTTGTAATACGAAATTTTCCCGTAATCTTGTAGTAGGGCTATGATGCGTGGTAGGGTCGTCTCTGGATTGCTGACGGTGATTAGGATGTCATCGGCAAACATCGATAATTTATAATCGGTAGTTCCTATGGGTATTCCTGTGATAAGTGGATCCTGTCTAATCTTGTGAGCTAGGGGTTCTAGTGCAAGTATAAAGAGGAGCGGAGACAGTGGGCAGCCCTGTCTAGTGCTATTAGTAAGGCTAATGGGGGACGAAGTAAATCCTGATTGATACACTTGGGCTGTGGGATTGTTATAGAGTGTCATTATTCCTCGAATCACCTCTTGCGGGAAGCCATATTTAGTTAGGACTGATGTCATATATGCCCAGTTAAGCCGATCAAAAGCTTTTTCTGCGTCAAGAGCCAGCAGGAGGCTCTCAGTCTTTTCTGATGCGATATGGGATATTATATTAAGAAGTTTTCTAGTATTATCAGAGCCTTGCCTTCCTTTGACGAATCCCGATTGATCATATTGTACAATGCGGGTTAAAATGGGGTTTATTCTATTCGCTAATAGTTTGGCATAGATTTTGGTGTCGCAATTCAAGAGGGATATTGGGCGGAAATTAGGGCAATGGGTCGGGGGTTTCCCGGGTTTCGGCAGGGTTGTTATATGGGCTTGAAGCATCGCTGCGGGCATAGTCCCGTTGCTAAAGCATTGATTAAACAATGCAGACATGTGTGGTGCTAGAGTGTCTTTATAGGTATGGTAGTACAGGTTTGTGAACCCATCGGGTCCAGGTGACTTGTGTTTCGGTAATTGTTTGATAGTATTTACAATTTCCTGAGGTGTGAATGGTTGCGTTAGTATGTGGCGTTCTTCCGGGGTGAGGGTAGGTAGGAGAATGTCTTTCAGAAAGACGTCTATTTCCTCTTGTTTGGGTGTATGGCAGTCAGTCGACTTTGTTAAGTTGTATAGCTCACTATAGTACTTTTCCAAATTCCTCTGCTATCTCTTGCGGGTTAGTGAGTTTTTCCCCCTCGTTGGTGTGAACAAATGCAATTTTGGAGGACAGAGCTCTTGTTTTAAGTTGGGCTGCTAATACTTTCCCAGCCCTGTTTCCCTCTTTAAAAAATCTGTGTTTCATCTTAGTAAGCAAGTATGTGGTTTTGGCCATCTCCATATCTGGCCTGAAGTTGGAGGATTCGTTTTGTGGTGTTATGCGATGGTGCTTTTTTGTTTGCGCTGGAGAGTGCAGTTAATTCAGTGATTGTGTCTATGTGTGTTTTCATGCGTTGTTTTCTGTTATAGCTAGCATGTTTAATAAATTGTCCTCGGAGGACTGCCTTGTGGGCTTGCCATAGGGATTCCACCCCTACGTCTTTTGTGTTGTTTATGGAAAAGTATGATTCCAACTCTTTGGATATTTGTGATACCAGTGTGTGATCTGTAAGCAGCGAATCGTTTAGTCGCCAAGTGCGGTTCCCATTCGTGGGATATGGTGTGTTGATGGAGACTGTGATCGGTGCATGGTCGGACCATGAAATAGTACCTATCTCAGTCTTGGAAATTGTGGATATCTGCGATGAAGGGATTAAAAAACGGTCAATTCGGGAGTAGGTGTTGTGTACCAGAGAATGGTAGGTATAATCTTTTCCTAGGGGGTGAAGGGTCCTCCAGACATCGATGTAGCCGTGCATGAGTAAAATGTGTTCTATAAGTGAGGTTGTGTGCGCCCTTTGTTTTGTCGTCTGGTGTGATATCTTGGATGATGAGGTGATATCTGAGAGCGGATCTACAATAAAGTTAGTGTCGCCTCCAACAATGACCTCTCCAAACTTATGGGCTTCCGTTAAAGTGAGAACGTGGTCCAAGAAGGTGTGGTGATTATTATGTGGGCCGTAGATGTTAACCAGTGTGTAGTGATTATTGTTGATTATGCATTGCAGGAGGAGGTATCGTCCTGTTTTGTCACTTACTTTTTTTATGAGCTGGAAGGAGACTTCATTGCTAATTAATATCGTGACCCCTCTCTTTTTTTTCTTGTATGTGCTATGATATCCTAGTGGGAAGTGTTTGGAAGAGAATTTAGGTTGGTGGTTCGTTTGGAAGTGGGTTTCTTGGTAAAACGCTATGTGCGCTTTGTGTTGTTTTGCTTCCAGTAAGGCCATGCGGCGCTTATGAGGTGAATTGAGTCCTTTAGTGTTTAATGAGATAATATTAGTGCCATGAGGAGATGTGGTGTGGGGGATATATGTATCCAAGGTTACTTTTGAAGATTGAGTCCGTCTGGAAATGAAGGCAGGGCTTTGCCTCTTAGTGGTCGGCCATTGCACTATAATGTGTTGGAATAGTAGTGTGTCATATTGGGCTATTGTTGCCTGCTTGTCCGTCTCTACGAGATACATTTGTGGGTGGAGTAATGCTATGTCATGGTGAACTTTTGTCGCCCAAGAAGGAAAGGGGTCAGAAGGAGGGGGGTAACATAAAACATATAACCAACTATATACAAATGAGGGGTCTCCGAAATGAGACCTGGTTGTCTTAGTGCTCATTGGGCACTAAAGCCCTCGTGGGGGCGGGAAATCCCCTATGACCAAGGGGGGAGTATTTGTTAGTTAGTTCGTTATGCAGAGGTGTTGCCGTTCATTAGGGCTTTTAACTAAGACCTCTGATTGGAGTCATTCTAACTTTCATGCATGACTCGTTCTAGCATAAATCATTGTGTATTTGCATGTCTGTATCTAATTTCTAACTACTTCACTTGTGGTATGTGGAACAGTAACCATCTTCATGTAAAATACATTAAACATTATACCAAAAGCTTTGTAAAGTTAATGGAGTCGTCCATTACACTGCTCCTATATGGTAGGTAAAGACCTTTGAGTATACTCCGATTAAAGAAGGAGGTGGTATAACCTATGTGTCTTAATATTGGTAAGCCTGGACAGTGGGAGGATGGTGTGAGCTGTCCAGACTGCGTGGACTGAGCATGGGGTTCGTCCCTACATCATCCTAACTTTAGGTGAGTACCGACATTGTTTAAATGCGTCAGTGGATTGTAAATATCAAGCTGTGTAGGTACAGAGGTATATTTTTAGACAGTCGTGTTGCTTCTATAGTAGTATCTGCTGTCATGCAGAACCTTGTGTTTGGTATTTTAATATGTGTAATTATTTTAATCTTGTACTTTTGATGGGATGCCCATCACGGGCATCGCTCCATCAGTGGCATTGCTGTCCAGATGATTTGTGTGGTAGCGTATGCTGCCAGATCGTGGCTACTCGGGCGTATGGGGGCAGTTCAGACATTATGCAGAGAAGTTAGATACAAGTGAAGAGGCTTTTAAAACTTAAACAGTGTACCTGACATCTATCGCTAGGGGTGACTGTTGACACACTCTTATATAACAGGTAAATCATAACAATATGTATAACAACACAACGCCCATTAATCGGACTTAATTTACAAGAGGCCTGTAGGGCCGCGTGTGGAGAGAGTCACTTAGCTGTGTCCTGCCTTTCCCAGTCATGGGTGATTTTCTGTGGCGATTTGATTGTAGCTTGTGCGAGGGGAATTTCTGATGTGTCTTCGGTTAGCGGTATGTTCCATTCCGTCAAAGCTTTCTTCCCATCTTCCATGTTGAGGAGGTGTTTTTCAGTGCCATTCCGTCTGACTATAAGACGTGCTGGGAACCCCCACTTGTAAGGTATGTCCGCCGCCCTTAATGCCTTGGTTATAGGCATGAAACTTTTCCTTGCAGCTAGTGTGGTTGCTGATAGATCGGTGTATAATTGGATCTTGTTGTAGGGTTCAGGCAATGGTGGTCGTTTCCTTGAAGCTGTGGTGTAGTAGTGGATCCTCGTTATAGTATCTCTCGGTGTAGATGGCGGGAGGTGCCTAGGTCTAGGCAGCCGGTGGGTTCTGTCTAGTAACAGTGCTGCGGCTGGAAGATCTGGGACCAGTAGTTGTAATAGGGTCTGGACATACTCGCCCAGATTGTTGGCGCCAATTTCTTCTGGGATGCCGCGTAAGCGGACATTGTTTCGCCGATCTCGGTCTTCATGGTCGGCAAGTTTGGCGATGATTGAGGCCATTTTTGTTTCTATAGTTTCGTAGGCCGCAACTACATTGTTGTGTGCTGCAATGATTTCCTCTGTTTTATTTTCTAGGTAGTCTGTACGGTCTCCCAATGCTTTTACATCAGCTCTTATCTCTTTTGCAAGTTTAGCAAAGTCTGCTTGTATAGATGATTGTAAGCCGTTCAGCATTCTTTGGATTGAGGAATCCATGGCCGGCAATTCTCTATTTGAGATGTACGTGATGTCGCTCCTGTCCGAACTCGAGGCCGGTGAAGTAGGCCTGTCGGCGCCATCTTGCGCGCGACGCGGCGGTGAGGACATAGCTGAGATTTGCAGGGATGGTGCTTCTTTTAGTTTTGTTTTTTTCGTGGAATGCTGAGACATGTTGATGGGGTATCTCTCAGTTATCTGTATTAGCTTTTTTTAGCGGGTGATCTCCCGATTAGTGCTGAGATAATCGCTGTTTTAGGGGATTTCCTCTCGGAGCCGATCGCTCACACGTCCATCTCCTCGAGCAGTTAGGCCACGCCCCCGTTATATTGATTTTTAAGAAGGAGGTACACACATATATCAGTTTGCTTTGCAGTTACATAGATATGATTCAAATATATAATAAAATAAAATTGCAGAATCAAGGACATTTACATACACGTAAAAATAAATTTAAATGAAAACTGAAATAGAGGCAGTGATGTCGCCTACATTAACAAATGATGCTTCTTTTTTTTAGATAAGTATTTTAGAAGGATGTTTAGGGTCTAAAAGGCCCACACATAATATAATATGTGAAAAATGACAGATCACCTTTTCAAACATATCTGTGGAAGCCTTTTCTAATAATTCTGAACACATAAATATGACAGCAAACCTTTTCAAGTTCTTTGTTTGTTGTTATATTGACCTGTCAGTGCTCTTTTCTTGTGTCAAATGTCTAAAACGTAGAACTGGCCAGGTCTGGAGAAAAGAAGATGTAAAGACTATTTATTTCTGCACAGAATTCGGACTTTCAAAAGAATTGGGGCTAATAACTCCTCTGTGTATATATAGGAAATATATCTGAAAAACCAAAGGTCAAAAAAGCCCTGCGTATCAAGTGTTTTAATATCTCTAGAATCCTAAGATGGTATTACTTTCCTTAAAAGGACACTATAAGCACTAAAATACCTTAAGCATAATGGAGTGATTTTGTTGTATAGACCATACCCTCGGTGTAACTGATAAGTTCTCTGCCA
Source organism: Pelobates fuscus (assembly GCF_036172605.1). Lineage (NCBI taxonomy): Eukaryota > Metazoa > Chordata > Amphibia > Anura > Pelobatidae > Pelobates > Pelobates fuscus. The sequence goes on from NC_086320.1 coordinate 43,075,550, forward strand.
TTTAGAAGTTAAATCACTTTATTTATACAGCTCCAGCCACACTTCCATTGCATGAGATCTACACAGTCTCCCTGCACATTTCCTGTAGAGAGAGATCTAATGTTTAAACTTCCTTTTTGTACAGTGTGTTTGAATTTGAATTTCTCTCGTGCGATTAAAGTTCAATTAACAGAGCCGGAGTTAAAACCGTCTAAAAATCTGATTGAAAATGAAACCATTTTTTTTTTTTTAATTCTTTATTTTTATTGTACACAAGAATTGACAAACAGCCTTGGTTCGCCACAACAGCATATCAAGGTATGGGTAGTTTCCATTTGCAGTATACGTTGTGACATATATAATTCAGGCACATTTTTATTGGTTTCAAAGGGAAAGGGGTAACAAAGAGGGGTACAGAATTCAAAAAGAAGTGGGGGGAAAGGAGGGGGGAGGAGGGGGGGGGAAGGGGCGACTTGATCAGTTCTTTTCCTCTTCATGCATATTACAATGTTGTGTACATAGCATCTTATATGGTTATTTTACAACTGTTTAGCATCCTACTTCATTTGTATCAATTTTCCATGTTCCCTGAGTCAATATCTCACCTTAAGTCCCGAGGTGTCTCAATTAGTGTGTGGTGTTCCCATATAATGTTTGTGTGTATTGATTTGGTGGGCTCGCCTCTTACACTTTAATGGGGTCTGAATCGTCCAGTACGGGGAACCAGGGTTTCCATATCAGTTCTGTCCGTGTTTTTTGTATATAAGATTCCGAGGCAAATACCTTGTGTTTATAAAACTGGTATAGTTTGCTCATCAGCTCTTTACGTGATGGGCATTTAGTGCTTTTCCAATTTTGGGCCAGTAAGTGCCTTGCAGCTAATATGGTAAGGGAGGCAATTTTTTTTGCTTCCTTTTTCCAGTTTGTCGGGAATAGCAGCAAGAGGGTTAGTGAGGGAGTTAGAGGCATTGCATAATCAAGTGCTTGTTGTAAGAATTGTTGAACAAGTGACCATAAAGGCTTAATCTCCTCGCAACTCCACCAAATGTGAGTCATGGTTCCTTCTCCTACCCCGCATCTCCAGCACTCGGAGGCCACGGTGGGGCATATTTGATGGAGTCTTTGTGGAGTAAGGTACCATCTGTAAATTACCTTTTTGTGGGCCTCCGAATGGGAGAAGCAGGGTGTGAGGCCTTGAAGGGCATTGAGCGCTAGAAGCCATTGTTCTGCTGTGAGTTTGGGTATCCCCTCTTTTTCCCATTGTGTTACATATTTGAAAGAGTGGGGTGGTGTTTTCTCCATTATTGTTTTATAGCAGAGTGACAGTGACTTGGGTCTATTCGGTGCCGAGTGGCAGCGGGAGAGAATATTTAGTACGTGTGTCGCCTGTTGCGGCGCGAGTTTGGGCTGTAGTGTCACCTTGGATTGGACAATGCTTTTCAATTGTAGGTATTGAAAGATAAGAGAGTTAGGTAATTTGTATTTTGTCTGTAGGTCTGGGAATGCTGTGATTTCTTTTTGTTGGCATATGTCTTTAATGTGGTGGATACCATGTGCGGACCAAGATTTTAGTGACAGCCATGGCGTAAGCCTCTCTAACGCCTCTATTGGGGCTTGTATGCTAAATTTCTCTTTCTCAGCTATGGTAGCAAGTAGCCTGTCCCAAAATTTCAGCGTTAACGTGGTGGTGGGATATAGCGTCATTTTGGGAGGTCTGTACAGTTTCGGGGACCACATTATATGTATCATGGAGTGTGGATGCGTTTTGTCACGTTCCATATCTACCCACTGGAGTGTGTGTCTGGGGGCATGAAGATGAATGGCAGATTCGAGGTTGGCGGCTTCATAATAGACGGCCAGTTTTGGGACACCCAGACCCCCTGACCATTTTTTTTTTATGTAGGCTGTGTCAGTCACAGTCAAGGAAGGTGTGGCTACCGCTACATAAAGAGAAACACAAGCGATTTAACTACTAAATGGCATAGAACTGATCAGTTACACTGCAGGGACATGATATGTAAAACCAAACTGCTTGATTAAACTTAAATTGTTTAAGATTACAGTTCTTTTAATCTTAGTGTCGCACTAGGGTTTTACATGATTGTTGGGAGTTATACCCCCATCCACCAACCAGCTATACCATTACCATTTAAGGTCATTTGTGGCAAGTATATATAGCTCCCGCCAACCCCTTCACAGAAATATATATATATATATGTATGTATGCTAAAACATATGCTTTGAGGGTACGGGTGTGACTGTCTCTATCTTTCCCATATAGGATGGAGAGAGAGCCATCTCAGCCATTTATCCTTCCGAGGTTAAAGTGAGTTCCATTAAGTTAAATCCATTAATATTAACAGATAGGCCTCAGAATATACTGGGGAACTAATAACAAGATAAAGGTACATCTGCTTAAATACTTTAAACGCCTTTTCTATCCACCTAGTTTTCTACCCTTCCCTTAGCTTTCATGCCACTATACCCCACTCCGTCTAGCATGTAAGCTCATTGAGCAGGGCCCTCAACCCCTCTGTTCCTGTGTGTCCAACTCATCTGGTTATAAATACATGTCTTTTAGTCCTCCTATTTATACAGCAGTGCGGAATGGGTTAACATTTTATAAACATTACATGCAATAATAGTATTAATAATCTCAGAGATATACAGTGAGGGAAAAAAGTATTTGACCCCCTGCTGATTTTGAACGTTTGTCCACTGAAAAAGAAATGATCAGTCTATAATTTTAATGGTAGGTGTATTTTAACAGTGAGAAACAGAATAACAAAAAAAAAAAAATCCAGAAAAACGCATGTCAAAAAAGTTATAAATCAGCAGGAGATCAAATACTTTTGTCCCTCACTGTATAGACTGAAGACACAAAGTGGAAGAAGTTTCAAAATTCAGAGAAGGAACAGGAAGCATTACAACATCTAGCTTATGTGAAAGAACAGTTTCTCATAGAGATATACTTTAACTGAGATATTCCCAAGGGGACTAAACAGGCTCCAATGGGAGCTCTAAGATTATAAATGAATTAACAACTAATCATTAGATATTACACGAACAAATCTCAAATTGAAAGCAGTAATATTCAGTATAGTATTTTAATAAGGTTCGGTGATCTTGCTTGTTTGAATTTCACATATTTTCTTTTACAAAATGAAAAAGAGGAATTTGTTCAGATTGAGGTGGGGATTAGTGGGAAATGTTTATCAATTAAAATACGTATCATTTAAAAGGTGCTTTTGAATAGGGATTGTTCACTTCCAAGGATTTTTAATATTATGTTTTATAATCCATATATTTAACAGATATCTATTTGTAAATTGTGAAAAAAAAAAATTAAATGAAGAAATCCACACCTCTTAATCCCGCAACTGGGTGCCTCCATCTTAGCTCCCTCTCAGTCACTTTTATAAGCATGAAGAGAAGAGGAGAAATTAAATATTTCTGTTTGCAATGTTCACTCTAACTTTGCTTTGTGCTAAGTGGATTATAATACAATTTGGTAAATATTTAATATAAATTTAAAAGAAAAATAAGCATCTTGTGAAAAATGATTGAAACACATTATAGATTAATTTTAATGTTTTATTCAATTGCGCAAAACTGAGGCAAAATATCTGATGTGGAAGTAACAGTTCCCCTTTAACCTAAGAAATGTTAAAATAAGAAAACATCATAATTGTGGTTAAACTTTTCTAGCACTAAAATTGTTAAATGGAATTTTCCTTAAAGTTTGCTACAGTGTACAAGGTTACCATAGCAACAATATATACGGAGGCTGGGAAAATACGGTGTTAAAAATGCGTGTTTTTTTTTTTTTACTTGTAACATTAACTGGGGACACAAAGTCAGTCATTGGTAATGATTAAAATGGAAAGGTTTTCAGGAGATATGCTATAAATCGATATATAAGATATAATGGAATGATAAAAACTAGAAACTAGAGCATTAATAGTAAAGAAAAAAATCATTCCGAAAACACAAATTTTGCAGCTTGGGTAAAGTAAGATGTTGACTGTACAATGAAGAAAAGGAATTCTGACAATGAAAATCAACTCCCACAAACATGATATGTTTCTGATGTCAACGGGTGAAGGAAATATTTGCTATAACCTCCTGTTATATATTTAAAGATTTTGGCTCACATGCTTTTTGATAAACATTGCAAACCCAACTCTTGACTGTACAAGTTCTCCTCGGTAAGAAAAGGTTTTTTACATTTCAATGAATAACAAGGCTCTACACACATTTCTTCACAAAGTGGTCTCCACTAATCCTGCATTTACCTCAACACCTGATAGATAAACACAAATCTATCTTTCAGTAAACCAAATGATTCTCAGTCGAGATTCTCAGTGAGCGCATGCCTATTCCAAAGAATGCAATCTGTTAATTTTCCTTTGAAACTTTAGATAATCCACTCCTGCCACTAAAATCAGTGGTTCCAAAACTAGTCTTCTTAATCCAGCAACAGCAAAGGTTTTGTAAGTATTTCCATTCGAATAGAAATACATAAATTCTGAACTGTTGCTGGGCCATGATGATTTAGGACACTACAGGCACCGTAACTGATTCATCTCAGTGATGTTTTAATAGTGTCTGGAGTCCTCATGCTCAGTCCTAGAATTCAGTGTTAAACTGTTTTGAATGATTTCATACTAAACAAGAATCACGAGTAGCCCACCCCTCTGTGGTGCTTAGGCTGATGACAAAACCTGAGCAATGATTGGCTGAGAGTATCAACCGACTATTTCGAACCCCGTCAAAGCCACCAGTGCTGGTATGAATTGGTATGGGTAGACAGACGTGTGTAATGTCTTCCTGAGCCGTATCCCTAAATAAACATAGACAAAATGAGGTCTGCACCTCCAGTTGTAGTGTGCACCAATGTGCTACCAAGCATTTATTTGAAGGACAAATGTTTCAGGCACAAGCCCCTTTTCAATGCAAAGCACTGTCTTTTATGTCCTTCAAATAAATGCTTGGTAGCACATTGGTGCACACTACAACTGGAAGCTCAGACCTAATTTTTCTATGTTTATTTGGTTTACAGTGCTGGAACTACAGTGGGAGGAGCTGAAGCTCAGGAGAAAATGGTTGTATTTTCAACCCTTTTGGTATTGCAATTACCTGTACTCTACTCCTTTTCTCTATGTAAGCCATATCTCCAGTGGAGGCTGGGATGTAGGTGACCTGGGACCTACATTGTATTAAACAACATTGAATGGAGGGACAGTGCCCGTAGACTCCAATCATTATAACCAATTCAATTAGATGACATGGCTATAGTGCCTACAGAGACCCTTGAATTATATATCTAAATTAACACTGAGGAAACAGTCAACAGCACCCTAGCTTGGGTATAGTTTGCTAGAATTGTAAAAATTGAAAGGACTATCAAAGCATTAAAACCACTATGTCTTAATGAAGTGATTCTAGTGTAAACATTTTGCCTCTGAAGCCCTGTCATTGAAAACAGCATTATTCATGAGCCCCGTTGGTCAAACAACCACTAGGGGCTTTGATCTAAATAATCAATATATTAATATATTTTACGTCCGGCATTAGCATGTAAACTGTATGTTGTCACAGGTTGCTGGGTGTGCGTCCAACATTCGCTATGAGAACCATTAGATTGGCAAATTGTGGTGATATAGTCATGGATGTACATTATATCCACAATGCTACTCTATGAGAATCATTTACTTAGACAAAAGCTTAATGAGTATGGTTCAGGGTATTTGAGTTTGTATTAGTGCTATATTACAGATACGTTTAAACGTAATTTAAAATGATTTCTTTAAAAATAAAATGTGGGAGTGTACATCTAAATGGATAAAAAAAACACAAAAGATAAAAAATAATTAATGCTAACCTGGTAACATTTCACATGCCATCTTCTTTAATTTGACAGTTTTATATTTCTTGCCCATCTGTGCTTTCCTTCTCTAGAATAAACACGTTAAAAAAACGTTGTACAATTATTACATTTTCTGTGAAATGGTGCCCCCAAATCTGATGTTATTTTTGAGATAAAAAAAAAAAAAAGCAATTAGTTAATAATCTTAAATATTTTTTTTTAAACTGACTTACAGTGAATGTATAAATACTAACAGTACAGAATTAGAAAATTAAAAAAAATATTCTAGTGGAAATAAAAATAAAGGCTTTCTAGAAAGACTATACGGCATAATTGTACGATTGCCATCAATATTTTCTGGAATATATTTACTCAAGCAAAAATGATTTTTTGTAATTCTACAGCACAAGCAAAAAGGATTTGTTGTAATTCTACAGCAAAGTGCTAACTTGAAGCAATAGGCAGAAACATTTAATTGTTTTCTATAGCGATTACTCTAAAATTACGAAATCAGCCCAACATTTTTTTACTAAATTGGGAATAGTTGAGAACCAAGAAATTGTAATGATTTTTTAGATCATTATAAGTGAGTTGGAAAAATAGTTAAATTGCAAAGTTTTCCAGTTCGACTGTTTAAGATTAAAATTGAAACTTCTCTGTTTTAATCCATAAATAAGTTGGTAGTGATGTCGCGAACATAACATTTTCGGTTCGCGAATGGCGAACGCGAACTTCCGCAAATGTTCGCGAAAGGGCGAACCGCCATAGACTTCAATGGGCAGGCGAATTTTAAAACCCACAGGGACTCTTTGTGGCCACAATAGTTATGGAAAAGTTGTTTCAAGGAGACTAATACCTGAACTGTGGCATGCCGGAGTGGGATCCATGGCAAAACTCCCATGGAAAATGACATAGTTGATGCAGAGTCTGGTTTTAATCCATAAAGGGCATAAATCACCTAACATTCCTAAATTGTTTGGAATAACCTGCTTTAAAACATCAGGTATGATGTTGTATCGATCAGGTAGTGTAAGGGTTACGCCTGCTTCACAGTGACAGACCAAATTCCCCGTTTAACGCACCGCAAACAACCGCAAACAGTCCATTTGCAAAACCGCAAACTCCCCATTTGCACAAGGTTGGATACCAAGCTAGCCATGTCCCGTTCCTTGCCCTCACTGATGTCATTGAAGGTCTCTTCCTCCACCCAGCCACGTACAACACCAAGGGTCCCCGAAAGGTGACAACAAGCCCCCTGGGACGCCTGCTGTGTTTGGTCTTCCACCTCCTCAAAGCCACCTTCCTCCTCTGACTCCTCTTCTTCAGACTCCTCTCTCTGCGTTGCCTCTCTCTGCGTTATTATAAGGTGTGTTAAGTAGTACTATTCCTATCAGTTTAATCCCTGTTACGTCCCCTATCAGGGGACGTGTATATAAAGCATAAATTTTAGGAAGCGGGAGATGGAAAAACATGCTTGGTCGGTCCTCCTACTTCAAATTTGGGGCACTGCGCGTGCAATCTAATGTGCCACCAGATAGGAGTGGTGTGTTAAGTAGTGCTATTCCTATCAGTTTAATCCCTGTTACGTCCCCTATCAGGGGACGTGTATATAAGGCATCGATTTTAGGAAGCGGGAGATGAAAAAAGATGCTTGGTCAGTCCTCCTACTTCAAATTTGGGGCACTGCGCGTGCAATCTAATGTGCCACCAGATAGGAGTGGTGTGTTAAGTAGTCCCCCTCATCAGGCCTTTTTTAGTCGAATGTATCGCCCACTGTCAGTCCCTTCGGGATCCATCCCTCATTCATCTTAATAAAGGTGAGGTAATCTAGACTTTTTTGACCTGGGCGACATCTCTTCTCAGTGACAATACCTCCTGCTGCACTGAAGGTACTTTCTGACAGGACACTTGAAGCGGGGCAGGCCAGAAGTTCTATCGCAAATCGGGATAGCTCAGGCCACAGGTCAAGCCTGCACACCCAGTAGTCAAGTGGTTCATCGCTCCTCAGAGTGTCGATATCTGCAGTTAAGGCGAGGTAGTCTGCTACCTGTCGGTCGAGTCGTTCTCTGAGGGTGGACCCCGAAGGGCTGTGGCGATGCGTAGGACTTAAAAAGCTCTGCATGTCCTCCATCAACAACACGTCTGTAAAGCATCCTGTCCTTGCCGGCGTGGTTGTGGGAGGAGGAGGATTACTTTTACCTCTTCCCCTGTTAGATTCCCGTTGTGCTGTGACGTCACCCTTATACGCTGTGTAAAGCATACTTTTTAATTGATTTTGGAACTGCTGCATCCTTTCCGACTTGCCGTAATTTGGTAACATTTCAGGCACTTTCTGCTTATACCGTGGGGTCTAGTAGCGTGGACACCCAGTACAGGTCATTCTCCTTCAGCCTTTTTATACGAGGGTCCCTCAACAGGCACGACAGCATGAAAGACCCCATTTGCACAAGGTTGGATGCCGAGCTACTTATGTCCTGTTCCTCGTCCTCGGTGATCTCTCTGAAGGTATGTTCATCCCCCCAGCCACGTACAACACCACAGGTACCAGTTAGGTGACAACGAGCACCCTAGGATGCCTGTTATGATTGGTCTTCCTTTCCTTTCTCCTCTGACTCCTCTTCCTCACAATCCTCTTCCAGCGTTGCCGCAGGTCCAGCAAGCGATGCTGATAAGGCTGTTTCTGGTGGTGATGGTGACCACAACTCTTCCTCTTCACGCTCATCTACGGCCTGATCCAGCACTCTTCGCAGGGCACGCTCCAGGAAGAAAACAAATGGTATGATGTCGCTGATGGTGCCTTCGGTGCGACTGAGTAGGTTTGTCACCTCCTCAAAAGGACGCATGAGCCTACAGGCTTTGCGCATGAGCGTCCAGTAACGTGGCAAAAAAGTTCCCAGCTCCAAAGAGGCTGTCCTAGCACCCCGGTCATACAAATACTCGTTAACAGCTTTTTCTTGTTGGAGCAGGCGGTCGAACATTAGGAGTGTTGAATTCCAATGGGTCGGGCTGTCGCAAATCAAGCGCCTCACTGACATGTTGTTTCGCTGCTGGATATCGGAAAAGTGCGCCATGGCCGTGTAGGAACTCCTGAAAAGGCCACACACTTTCCTGGCCTGCTTAAGGTCGTCCTGTAAGCCTGGGTACTTATGTACAAAGCGTTGTACAATCAGATTACACACATGTGCCATGCACGGCACATGTGTCAACTTGCCCAAATGCAATGCCGCCAACAAATTCCTTCCATTGTCACAAACCACTTTGCCAATCTCCAGTTGGTGCGGAGTCAGCCACTGATCCACCTGTGTGTTCAGGGCGGACAGGAGTGCTGGTCCGGTGTGACTCTCTGCTTTCAGGCAATTCAACCCCAAGCTGGCGTGACACTGCCGTATCCGGGATGTGGAACAGTACCTGGGGAGCTGGGGGGGTGCCGTTGATGTGCAGCAAGACGCAGCAGCAGAAGAGTACTCAGCCGAGGAGGTTATGGAAGAGGATGGAGTAGGAGGAGTAGAGGAGGTTGCAGCAGGCCTGCCTGCAAGTCGTGGCGGTGTCACCAACTCCTCTGCAGAGCCACGCATTCCATGCTTGGCAGCCGTCAGCAGGTTTACCCAATGTGCAGTGTAGGTGATATACCTGCCCTGACCATGCTTTGCAGACCAGGTATCAATGGTCAGATGGACCCTTGCCCCAACACTGTGTGCCAGAGATGCCATTACTTCCTTTTGCACAATCGAGCCTTTTGTGAAAAGAAATTTCGGCCGGTGCCTTCCACTGCGGTGTCCCAATAGCTAAAAATTTTTGGAACGCCTCAGACTCCACCAGCTTGTATGGTAAAAGCTGGCGGGCTAAGAGTTCAGTCAAGTCAGCTGTCAGACGCCGGGCAAGGGGGTGACTTTGTGACATTGGCTTCTTACGCTCAAACATGTCCTTGACAGACTCCTGACTGTGGGCAGATAAGCAGGAACTGCTCAAGGCGAGAGACGGAGGGGCGGATTGTTGAGAGGTGGCAAGGAGGACATCAGTGGTTAACCTGGCTGAAGATGCTGGACCAGGAGGAGGATGGCGGCTTTGAGTTTGTGTGCTGCTTGTACTCATGTGTTGATCCCATAGGCGTTTGTGATGTGCGATCATGTTCCTTGGCAAAGCAGTTGTACCTAGGTGGGTGTTGGACTTCCCACGACACAGTTTCTTTTGGCACAGGTTGCAAATGGCATCGCTGTTGTCAGAGGCAGACACACAAAAAAATGCCACACTGCTGAGCTCTGCAATGACAGCATTTTGGTGGTGGCAACAGCATGCGTTGATTGGCGTGCTGTCTGGCTGACCCCGGGTGCCGATGCATGCTGTCTGACTGTGCCACTAGCTCCTTGCGACGACCTCCCCCTGCTTCCAACTCGTCTCCTCCTCTCTGTCTCCCAATCTGAACTTTCCCCCTGTTCTTCTTCTCTTCTAGCGGGCACCCACGTGACATCCACGGAGGCATCATTATCATCAACCGCTTCACTTGTATCTGACAACTCAGCAAAGGAAGCAGCAGTGGGTACAACATCATCATCATCACACCGTACATGTGTAATGCTGCCTGACTGAGACATATCCCTGTTATCTACATCCTCTGTCAATAATGGTTGTGCATCACTCATTTCTTCCAACTGATGTGTAAATAACTCCTCTGACATACCAAGTGAAGCGGCTGTGGTGCTAGTGTTGGTGATGGCGGCAGGCGGGTGAGTGGTAACTTGAGAGGTGCCCGAAACTAAGCTGGAGGAGGATGGTGCATCGAGGTTGCAAGCGGAAGCTGTAGAAGATTGGGTGTCCTGTGTTAGCCAGTCAACTATGTCCTCAGAACTTTTCAAGTTCAGGGTAAGTGGCCTCTGAACACTGGGCATTATTCTAGGGCCAAAGGGAATCACAGAACCACGACCACAACGGCCCATGTGGGGTGGCCTGCCTCTGCCTGTCATTTTTTTTTCGATTAGTGGTACTATGCGTGCAAGCTACTGTGACAACAGATATGAGTTGCACTGGTGTGACACTGTGCCCTGGCAGGCCCTGAAACGCACATTCGTGAAGGAAACTGACTGCTATTATATTACAGTCCAAAAAGTTTAATCTTTTATTAAATGCAAGCTATTGGGTCACCAGATATGAGTGAGTGGTGGCACTGGGCAGGCCCTGAAACGCACACTAGTGAAGGAAACTGACTGCTATTATATTACAGTCAAAAAAGTTTTGTTTTTTTTAAATGCAAGCTATTGTGACACCAGTGAGTGAGTGGTGACACTGGGCAACTGGGCACAGTATATGCTGTGAGCCTGACACACAGGCTGGCTGGCAGACAGGCAACTGCAATTACATTACACAGAAAAAAAGGCAGACTGATGTTCTAGCCCTAAAAAGGGCTTTTTGGGGTGCTGTCCTTACAGCAGAGATCAGATGAGTCCTTCAGGACTGTAGTGGACACAGAATACACTAGCCTAGCTATCAATTCACCTATCAAATCAGCAGCAGCTACACTGTCCCTATTCTCACTAAGAATGCAGCTTCACAATGAAGGTAAAATAGATGCTGTCCAGGAGGTGGGAGGGCCTGGGAGGGAGGGTCTGCTGCTGAATGGCTGTAATGTGTCTGCTGACTGTAAGGTACAGGCCAGGGCAAAGTTTACTCAATGATGACGAATAGGGGGCGGACCGAACAGCGCATGTGTTCGCTGTCCATGGCGAACGCGATCAAGCGATGTTCGCCAGGAACTATTCGCCAGCGATCAGTTCGGGACATCACTATTAGTTGGAGATTTTCTTACTTAAAGTTTTGCCTATGTGAAGTTGTGCTATCATCAAAAGATTTTGTATACAACAAATTCACTTTGAAATTTGAGCTCAAGATAGAGTGTTGTGAACTCAGTATCCATATATTCCTGCATGACTAAAATAAACATATACAAAAATACTACAGCTGTATACTTTTAAAAAACTTGCACACACATTTTAAGGTAGACAGAACCCCCCGCCCCCCCCCCCCCCCCCCCCAAGAAAAAAGCACGTTGAGAAAGACATTGGATTTCAAAATGTGTCAGTGCTATCTAGACGGTTGTTTTCTATGGAGATATTTTATATTGTGTTTTTAAAAAAATAAATTTTAGGATTACTTTTAGATCTCTTGCCCACTTTATTTAATTTTAATTTGAGTGGAAGAGGACCAGTGACGTGAGGAAAGTGTGAGTCTACTACCCAGTGGCTCAGCATCATGTGAGTTTAATTTGTTTTTATTTTGTTTTGTATCATATTACACTATGATCTGCCATTCTTTTGTATTGGATCTGTACTTGTACTTGTCAAGCTTATGGTAAACATTGCATGTAATATATATACACATACATTAACTGTGTGTGCTCTCACCATCGTTTATTGTTGATAAACAGAAAAAAACAGAAAAAAAACTTTAACAGTTTTTGCAAATTAATTAAAATATTGTAATATCATTTCAGATCTTCTTAAATACATCTACACAAAGATAGAATCTACAGCGTTTCCTGTTCTTATTACCATTCTTGGCTTAAAAAATGAAATCATTGTAAATCATTCAGACATTTTGTAAAATCGTAGCTGAAATTTTTTATTGCTTTCCAAATTGATTAGCTGACCGCAGAGGACATCTTCTATATCCCTATTTCCTAAATAAGGCATAGAATGTTTGAAACATTTAATTTGGCATGAAATATCTTGGTTTCAATTTATCAATGGCATTGCTTCATCTGCCATTACAATTAGAAATGTAATGTTACAGTTATTGTAAGCCACTCAGGCTTCAAATCCTTCCGTTTCATGGCAGAGCTACTTCTTCAATGTTAATAGAAAACTGTATCTTTGAAACAGTTACCTTGGCTTGAAACTAAACTCTTTGTGAACTTTTTGTCTGGATATTTGAAAATATAAGTAAAAAATATCTGCTATCGCAAAATTATCTAATCCGATTTAATACATAGTTTATACAATAACAAAATGATACCGCAGTCTTAAATTGATGCAAAAAATAGAAACATTTTTTAAGTTCATAAATGTCTTATAGTACAAAACATGATAATAAAAGATTGATGTTGTATTACATGATTTGGGATATAAGTCCTTACTTGGTACATATGTATATTTGCTTCAGTATCGGATTGTTTGCATAAATCTTTTCTCTTCACAATTTTTTTGCTTTAATTGTTGTTTGATTTACTCCGTATGGGGATTTGGTCTTAGTCATAAATGTTTCAAGTAAGGACTTATATCACAAATCATGTAATAAAACATCAATCATTCGTTATCATGTTTTGAACTATAAGACATTTATGATTTTTTAATTTTTTTTTATTTTTGGCATCAATGTAAGAGTGCGGTTTAATTTTTATTATTGTATAGGTAGTTGTTGGAGGGCAGCCTCGATACCAGCACCATTACTGGCAGGGGAGTGCCAACACACAGATTAAATATGTCGATACATAGTTTGCCTGTTTGAGGATGATTCTTACAATTAGCGTTTCAATTCACCAAAATTCACTGTTTGAGAAACAAAACCCATAATTCTTGACAGTTGCACTTTCTGACCTTTGCTCCATCATTTTGTTAAACCTGTAAGCCTTCTTGTGAGACAGCTACAGTCAGGGCTGTCTTCAGGGCGTGCAAGCTTGCAACAGCAGGCCATACGGTGATATTATTGATCATTGTTTACAGAGGCCAGGTTTCCATAGCCCCGTATAATGTGGGGAAGATGGAGTGTTAAAAGAGCCCAGTTTCCCATCTTGTAATTGGGCCAGATGGATGATGGATGGTGGGCAGAGAGGCAGTGGAAATGAGTTAGAATGTGGTAATGTGGAAAGAACTGTTGCCAGGTGGCGAGTGGACACTTGAGAGCAGATAAGCCGCCAGCTGAATACAAATATATTTCTCAAATTTCCCTCCTCTTGGAAGTAGCTCTATAGGTTGGCAGTCTGGCAAGGGAAGGGAGAGGTGAGTGGGTAGGATACGGGGCGAGAAGAACTACTCAGGTAAGTGTTTCTATAAATGTTTAAATAAAATGTTGTCCAGAAAACAAAAGTAACAAAAAAGTTATATTCAAAACATTATATTCAATAAATGTTGCATTCTTACTACATTTGAGTAAAGTCAATATTTTCATCAAGATTTCTAATCTCTTTGTTTTCAGGTTAGTAAGAACGGGAGGTTTTAAATGGTGGGAGGTATTAGATGAGTGCATGTGTCCAGGGAAGGGTGCTGTAAAGATTTTTCTCACCGGATGTCTAAAGGCCTAAGGCCAGCCATGGCTACAGTCAGCTCACTTCAATAAGATAGCTGTGTATGTGAAACTGCAGCTGCCTTCTTAAATCTAAATAACTTCATGGCTGTATACTTACCTCTCTGAGCGTGTCCTGTCCAGAGACATACCTCTGTTACATGCCATCCATGGTGGAGAAACTGTAAAAAAAAAAAATCAGGTCTCCCCTTGCACCACCCCAACCTTTTTTTTCTAAAGAAATTACATGCAAATACTGACATTCACATACACATTCATTCATTTATTCACATACACACACAGTTGGACAAATGTACACAGACACACACATTGATATACATACACACCAACTCATACACAGACACATACACACACACAACTCATTTGAAATCTCATCCTGGTAACCTTGAACTCATATTTAGCCTTGTATTCTTGTGTGAGTCCAAATTTGCTGCCCAGTATTGTTGCCTAGGCTAGGGTGGCATTATATCTCAGCTCCAGCAATAGAGTCCACAAGAGCTGGGAAATCAGTGCAGAGTGATTCCAACAGCAGTTTCCTGATATTCGCAATCCATTATTAAATTAAACATATTGTGAGGTGTTATAAATGGACTAAAACTGAATATTTTGCACCATGGGAATTCGTACAACTTCTGTTGTAAGCATATGGAGTACTGGTTTGTTTGCACCTCTTTAAATATTTATTAATGATATTATTATAACATTTTATGGAATATATATAAAACTGGCCATAAGGAAAACCATTAGACTAAAAAAATACTTCTATTATTCCAAATTGCCAGGTTTGTAGCTGGCTTAAGGCCAACAATACAAATCAAAATACATGCTGTAATAATTTATATTAAAAAAATACATTATAAAATACAATAAGCTGCACCAATAACACACATTTATAAAACATTTTAAAATGAAATATTAGATGAGCTGACGATCAGGAGAGGCAAATGGCAAGTCATTAACCCCTTCCTTTCTAACATACCTATGCAAATAAAATTCAATTTTGTATTAATTACATTTACTCCATAACGTCTTATTTATCTTATACTTTGCTCCAGCACTGGTTTTAACTATGCTGAGAAATATTTTTTCTCTGCAAGAGTTTCATTTTATCGTTCCTCATTTCACTTTCGATACTCTACGGCAGTGTTTCCCAACCCAGTCCTCAAGGCCCAGTTTTGTCTAAGGTGTTTTTTCTTTTTTTTCTAAAAACACCTTAGACAAAACTGGGTAATCCTTAAATCCTGGACTGGTAGGTGTGCCTTGAGGACTGGGTTGGGAAACACTGCTCTACGGCGTCAAGCTCTGGTGTTATTTCTGATGCTAAGTGCTCTGTCCACGTGTTATTTTATAGGGATCTAGTCACATGTCTATTAAATGACGCTGACTGACACCAACTGAGGAAGCCCCCACCACAGGGCGAAACGCGTTTTGGATCAGACTGTATATACAGGACTTTTATCTATATTACTTTTTAAATTTTCAATTGGAATTTTTATCCTTTACCTTTGTACAACTTTTATTCATCAAATAAAGATACATCTGCAATTTGAAAGACATCTGAATATTGCATCCTTCACCAACTACTATTTAAGGAACAACAAGAAGAAGGATGGGGACATCCTATTAAGCGTCCCATCACGCTTCCCATGAGAGCCATATGCTAATTTGGCTCTGGGCTTGTGAGTAATATTGCTTTATTTTTTTCATATATATCTCTACTAAACAGTATTATACTATGCCATTCTGTCTTATTTTCTAGAATCATCAGACGTGTGTTCCACTAATTGTATGTATTTCTAATATTTCTGTATAAGTGGTATAAGGGGTTCCCACTTGGTGGTCTGTAGCCATTTCTTGGCTACCACACGTATTTTACAACTGTATATTCACTTGTTTACTCCTTTGTATTAAATGACGCTGCCCATCCTGCATCATTCCCATGACATTACACATGCATGTTTTGGACATGCAAAAGCATTGCATGACTTAACTAGCTATATATATACAGTCAGGTCCATAAATATTGGGACATCGACTCTACGTCAGTCTGTCTTATGCTCCTTGTCCTGTTTTGGTTCCAATTTGGTCCCAATAGCATGTTATACTATGGTGGTTTCGTTTGGATTTTTTACTGTAGCACATACAGAATTATACACATGTAAAAGTGTATTGAGCTACATTTTAAGTGCAGACATCAGTATCAGTACACCAGTCATTAACAGACATCAGTATCAGTACACCAGTCATTAACATTAGCATTAGTTCCCTGTCTAACTGAACAGTGACTAATGATATATACACTGTTTTAAAGTAAGATAGGTGGCTATAGTTAACTAATAATGCCTCATGAGGGAGGGTCTGGGAACCTCGTGAGAGTATGGGAACCTTGAGATAGTATGTTGAGGTAAGCATACTCTTTTTTGAGCTAAGATAAAAAAAATAAAAGTGTTTAGACTCAAATAAACAAAAAATAAATCATATAGTAAACACAAATAATACACACGTGTGAAGAGAAAAAAAAAACAGCATAAACACCAAAGCTATGGCAATATTTGTTGTGTTAGGCGAATGCCCGCTAGATTTAGGTACCAAGAGGAAGTTACGCCTGTGTTTTGATACCTTGGCTTTCTGTCCTGGCTTTCCATTGACTGATTTCTGGCATCTTTGACCCGGCTCCATTATCTCGTTTATCTGATCCCTTGACTTGGCTTGTTTATGGTTACAAGGTCTTTGTCTAACATTAAGCTCGGACACCTCTAAGGACCAGTAATACATTCCTTTTCCTGTTTTACTTTAGGTGAGTTCATACTCTGCATGCTGAGTTTAGAATTCATACCAGAGACTAAATAACAATGACTGCCTGAAACACTTTCCAGTGGAATGAATCTTTAATGGAAGTTACACACCAAACTGGTTACAAAATGAAAAGATACATACCACACACTTGTAGCTATAAAAATTACCTTAACTATCAAAAAACACAACAACAGGCATAAATAGTGGCAATGCTTGCATACCCATAGAATAAATGAGTAATCAAGCCTACCAAAGAGCCAAAATCATATCACAATCTACCCCTGCAGGCACCTATCAATTGACCACCATCCAAACTGGTAACTTCTGGTAAACAATATACAAGTAAGACAAAGAGGCCACGTTGCAAATCTGCTCTATGCAAGATGTCATTCTGTTAGCACTGGTTTATTTGACAAGTAATATGCCTGCTTAATCATACTTAAACTAAAAAGCTAAGGTAAGAGATGAGGCCTTGGAGCCTTAATTCTGTCCAGAAAAAGTAAATGCCCAGAAACACCATAATACAGGGTTAAATGTTTTTCTTAATCTTCATTTAGTTTTTGGTTTATTTTGAGTAAGCTTGCTATCTGGCTGAAAACAAAAATCTGTGTATACACCTATTTGTAACTAGGTTAAAAACATTGTTTTATACTCCACTGTTTAAGTTTTTAAGGTAATGCTTGCACGATAGTTTAAAAGAAATTAAATGTCAAATTGTTTGAAGAAATAATGAAGTATGAAATTGAAGAAATATGCAACTCCAATTGGAGGAGTAGGAAGCAGGAGGTATCCACAAGGTTCTTTGTGAGTGGTTCTCCTGTCTCAGGTGGAAGAACGCACCTCCCAACATTTAGAGGTATGCTAAGTGGGACAGGGTGGGCAGGCGTCACAAGTGATATCATTTGCATTACTGTTGATGCACATAATAGGTGTTCCCACCCAAAAAGGTGGCAGGTCCTCCTGCTGAAGAAGTGTTTCAGCTTGGAGTCAATGCAAACCACGCTGAATGACAGCCTCTAGGCTGGCCCCACTCATACAAGACCATGCAAACAGCATTCTCATGGCTTGTGACCACATAAAGATAAAAATTCAGCGCTATAACACATTAACATGCTAGCTGTGCATCCCTTGTTTCAAATAAATGTATAAGCTATTTCTTAAACTGAATAACATCCATTCCATTTCATATTTGTTTGCTGAACTTGATTTACAACTAGTTTTAAACAGAATATTTGATTCATGTTAAAGAAATTGCTGAGTCAGTCCATCAGATAAAAGAAACACAAAATTATTTATTATACAAAAATCCCAGAACAAAATTATACATTGTTGCACAGTTCAGAAGATGATGGCTTAGCTTTAAGCCGAACAGCTGTTTCGAGCATCATTGTTCCATTCTGTGAATGAAATAGGATGGAAAAATGAAACACAGCTTACAAAAACACAACCTGCATTATTAAAAGTCATGCCTGTCCTTAGTTTGCCCTTAGAAAGCAGTGCAATCTTAAACACACATAGCTCAGAAAAGTTATATATCCATGCCAGGTATGTAACCCTGTTTTCAAGTGACTTGATGACTGCTCCTTCAACATGATACTTTAAGAGAAAGCCTTTGTTTATTAATAAATTGATAGTTTTAAAGTTTGACATTCTCTAGTTAATATCAGTTAATCTAAGATCCATCAAAGAAACTTCATTTACCAGATGCCTATTGAAATAGTTTAACAAACATAATTTATGCTCTTTAGGGTACAGCTCTACAGCTGTCCCTACCCCAAAAAAACTACCTCTTCTCCTTTTCATAACACTTTTTTTCTGGTGCCAGGAACAGCACCCAGAATCAAGAATCGAACCAAACTTGGCCTCACCTGTGCTAGTCGGCTCCCCCGAGGTTCTCCAACATGGCAGCTCAGAAATTGAAATTACTGCCAATCACCCCAAATTTGGTAGAGTTGCAATTCTAGAACTTATCCAGAATAGTTAACTGCTAAGAAGTTGATACAGTCCTGATGATACATTCCCCTGCATCTTCTCCAAATATTGGAAAACCATAGTTAAGATATCCACACACTTCATTTATGCCCCATGACTTGCCTAACAATAATACCTCCTCTTAACCCTTAGTCCACATTTTACTGCCTCTACTCTACTCCACTTCTACTCTTTACTTTGAACTTTAACCCCTTCACTACCCTAACAAGAACCCTTAACCTATACAACACCCAAGCATTTATTTTAAAGCTAATCCTTAACTCTTACACTACTCTTATACTGACACAACCTCTAAATACTTATGCCACCCAAACACTAAACCTAGCCCTAACACCAAACTTAACTCTAAATTTAACACACTAACCCTAATATAATCATTATTATTATTTACAAAGCACCAACAAATTCTGCAGTGCTGTACAATGGGTGAACTAACAGACACGTAATTGTATCCAGATGGGTTGGACGCACAGGAACAGAGGGAGTGGGGTATAGTGACACCAAAGGTAAGGAAGGGTAGGATAGAAAAGTAGGTTGCTAGAATAGAATTCTAGAACAGAATTCACTGAATACTTTTTTATTTCATTTTTTATGATAGTTGCAGGTGAGGAATCAGAATGTGCCAGGGAAATAGGGGCTGTTAGCAGTTTAATAGCAATTTGCTTCCCTGAAGAAGTGAGTTTTCAATCATTTTTGAAGGAATGGAGACTAAGAAAATGTCTAACAGAGAAGGGAAGTGAGTTCTACAGGAATTGTGCAGCCCTAGATGTCGATGTATGTTATGGAGAATATGCTAATTTACTTACACCATATGGCCATAGTGTGTTAAGCCCACCACAACGTTACCCTACTCCGGTGTTGGTGTGTCCTATGTTAATTTTAACATGAAAGAAACGCATGCTAACTGCAATGCTTACAACTCAAACTGCTGCCAGAGACTCTTCTCAAATGTATGACTTTCTGTGGTCACCTCTAGAGAGACACCTTGTATATATTTGATCTTTTAAGCAGCAACACTATGGAGAAATGTAGACATTCATAAAATCATCAACCTTTGGACCCAGGGCTTATCACAATGTCTCAAAAACTCCTTAGTTGCATTATTTTCCTAACATTCTTAGCTCACTGATATCAAGTATATATACCATCCCTCTTTCTAGGATTCTGCAAT
The DNA here is from genome assembly GCF_036172605.1 of Pelobates fuscus. Taxonomy (NCBI): domain Eukaryota; kingdom Metazoa; phylum Chordata; class Amphibia; order Anura; family Pelobatidae; genus Pelobates; species Pelobates fuscus. Next base: position 43,095,649 of record NC_086320.1, read on the forward strand.
GTTAAAATTTAAAGATCCATAAAGTACATAGACATATTGATGTAATGTTGTATCTTTTACTTAAAAATGCAGGGTATCTAACATTAAACGAAGGTTAAATCCTAGTTTCTGTTATCACTTTGTATCATTAAAAAACGAAATATATTTTTTACAGTTCTTGCAAAACATACAGTTACAGATTAAGTAACACTTACTATGGAAACTATAAAAAGTTTATTTTGCATTATTAAACCAGTTATTTTTGTATCACTAGGGCTATAACTGTTTGAAAGTAAAACAAATATCGGAATTACAGTTAAAGAGTAGAAAGGGAGTTTGGAAAATTCTATTATCCAGAGAATTATAGTGGGAACGATTACATAGGTATCCATGGAGAGAGACTACTGTTTATGTCTACAATCTCAAGTGCCAAGACGTCAGTACAATGGCAGATATAGAAAAAGACTTAACGGTAGGTTTACAAATAGGCTGGTGTTAAAATACAATTTCCTTGTTCTGTTTTTCCAAACACTAGAATGACAAAAATTGGGTTTTTATTGTGTTAGTTAATTCTAACTGTTTTTCTTCTTAGTAGTCTGAAACAGAGTATTAAAAGTAGTAAAAGAAAGTATATATATTTTTTCCAAGCAATTTACTGTCTGAATGTTATCCTAAGCCAAATCATTACCCACTATAAGTCATTAAAAGACTCAGTGTTCGCTTACTACAGAACAAGTTGTAATGAGTTATAAACTGACACTATAAGCACCAGATAGGAGAAAAAAATGTCCAATTTTTCCAATATACTTTTCTTTCTTTCTTTGGTTATTTTAGCACTAAATTACATTTTAAACAAATATGCAGATTTAGTTACACCATATGGCCACAGTGTGTTAAGCCCACCACAATGGTACACTACCCAAGTATTGGTATGTCCTATGTTAATTTTAACATGGGAGATACACATGCTAACTGCAATGCTAACTACTCAAACTGCTGCCAGAGACTCTCCTCAAATTTATGCCTTTCTGTTGTCACCACCGAAGAGGCACCATGTGTATATTTGGTCTTTTGAGCAGCACCACTGTTGAGAAATGCATGTTCTCGGTGTGCCCCCAATACTATTTTTTTTCTGTATATATGTAGAATACTGGACTAAATTCCTTTTTGATTGAATAGGTTTCACAAAAGGAAGACAGGGTGCTAACAGCCCCAGGATTCCATGATCTTTTACATACATTTCAACATATCCGAGAAAAATGGGTATTGCTCTCTTTAGATGCAGAAAATGCCTTTAACCGCCTTAATTGGTGGTTCTGAGAGAAAGTTATGTGCAAGTTCAACTTCCTTGATGGCTTTTTATCAGTCGTTAAAGCACTCTACAGTCACCCATCAGCCAAGATCATGAACGCAGGGTTCATATTGGACCCTCTTAGCACCACAAACAGCACATGACAGGGGTGCCCTTTATCTCTAATACTTTATGTCCTAGTCCTTGAGTCACTGGCAGCTGCCATACAGCAAGATTCCAACATACACAGTTTAGCTTAATCAAAGAGTGTACAAACTTAACATCCAACATAATGGACCAACGGTTACTCACACTCACACTCGCTCAACCATCGACTTCCCTTCTGAACCTTTACCTTCAATGTCAACCACATAGTGATCAATCCTGTTACAAGCTAAACATCATGAAAACACAAGCTCTAGGAATAGGATTGACTGACCCACTCCTTTAACCTTAAAACGGTCTTTAAATGTGACTGGCAGATAGATCACTTAACATATTTTTAAATTACACTTATGCACAATATGCAAAACCCATTTATCCATAACTATCTGACACTACTTAAAGAACTAACACATGTTTCGAAAACTTGACAGGGTAAATTTCGGTGGTGGTTAGGCCGGATAGCAGCAGTCAATGATACTATTTCCAAAAGTGCAATGCTTTAAAAAAATAAAAATCCCTAACTAACTTCATTCTTCAACAAGTTCATATGGTATAATTAAAAAAACATAGGGTGGCATCTTACTTATTACAAGGACGAATGCAACAATGGCTGGGCCTACTCAACATAAGAACATATTACAGAGCGGCCTTGCTGACTACAATAACTACAACCCACTCACCTACAGAACATGCACACAACTGCAGAACTCTTAAGAACTCTTAAGGACTCCATCCGCTCTTACAAGGTTTAAATCATGCTCTCTACTACCATAATCCATGCATTTCAGGACAGGAATCAAGTTAAGCCATTTAAAGTTGTTTACAATATTTTTTGTAAAGTGCATAGATTACTTTACATCACATGATAATATTCCTTGTCGTAATGCTTAAAAGTGCAATATATTACAAAACTGTACCTGCTTTACTGCATATAGAAAACTCTATCTTAAAAAATATATATATGCTACCAGAATATTCATTATTTATATATTTATATATTAAAAATGGAATGTGTATTTGCTAAAATTTATTAAATTTATAGTATACTCTTTTTTTCTTCATATCATTGCATGGATGGAGTAAAGAGATACAGTAAATGGGTGGGTGGTGGAGGTGATAATAAGTCACAAAGCTAGTGTAGGCAGGCCACTGTCATGAGGTCACTCCCAACCTCTAAACACAATAAACACAATGTCTGAATACAACTCCAGACTACAGGGCGCCACAACCACTAGAGTATATAAATGTCATAAATAAGTAAATAACGATGGGTGGAAGTCCAAACAATCCACTTTATTCAGGAACAATAAATAAAATAATGAAGTATAACCTGCGCAATATATGCAGGAATAAAAAACAATACAAAATAATTAACAGCCAAATTGGCCAAGAACCCCTAAGGACAGCAGCTATACACTCACAGAAGCCTTCAAGTGTAATAAGGTGCCAAGTGCTAAAGTGCAAAAATGCAAAGTGCTTGATATAATTGGACACCAATACTGAACAATAAAGTGCTTACAGGAGACAAAAAAACTGCTGTGCCGAAAGTGCAGGGATCTTGTGGGTGCTCTACGCGTTTCGTCGACCTCGACTTCCTCAGGAGCTTGCTGGGTGTGCACTGGTCCTCTTCTTCTTTTAAATCCGCCGGTCCGGCCGCCATTCCCCGGCTGCGCATGCGCAGATTGTGCCGTACGTGCCATCATACGTAATGACGCACGGCCGGTCGATGTGCGCATGCGCGAACCAAACTGGAACGCAAAACAACTTTATGTATACTTTACACAGCCGCATAGCGAGCAGCCCAAGAAAACAAGCGCTCGATATAAATGCGGTCTGGATTTACAGACCTGCCTATCATGCAATCTTTTAGAGAATACAAGTACAGAAGATTAGAACATGCAAATGGGACCATGGACAATGAAATTGGCTAATGGGGCCAAAATAGAATTAAATTGTTGTGCAAACACTCTGCAGATGTATATATTTGTAAAGATTACAAGAATTGTAAAAAATTATAAACGGAGAATCTATACTCAAAAAAGGAAAATCTATACTTAAAAAAGGATAATGAGTTCCAAAAATAGAATAAAAAGGGAAATAATGAGTACTAAAAAAGGACATTAAAAAACAATAAGGTTCATTTGCATTGCTAGAAGCGCAATATACAGGTTACATACATATATGCATAAGGCTAACATAGGAATCTAATATTACCCAAAAATAACTGACACTGAGATACTTCAATATGTCAGTATGATGTGACAAAGATACGGAGGATTTCAAAAGAGATACAAACGGTTCTAAACAAAGTTTTAGGTGGCATAATGTATACGTAAAACAGTAAAAAATGAACACTGAGTCATCTCTTAAAAATAGTAATGTTAATGACGATTATTACATTAAAAAACAACATATTTTGATATTTAGTGTTCTAAACTTTGAGCCATAAAGTTTAAAAATTCTAGAGCATTTCAGAAATATCAAAAAAGGGGGAAAGATATGGGTAAGGTGCATAGTACATAGAAAAATGCATCCAAATACATAGAAAAATGACCCAAAAATGTATATATAATAAAAAATGATATATATAATAAAAAAGATACAAGACCAGAAAGTGGTGGCAGAATAACCCATACATATCAAAAATGATCCAAAACAATAAAATGACCCATATATAGTGGAGAGAGAAAACGGTGATCTTATAGGGTCCCAAAGGTTTCTCAGGCTTGATTAACATCTCGTCCTTCACTTCAACAACAGGGACCAAATGGAAAAAACAGAACGGAAAAAACAGAACACAGTGGGTTAGTATAAACATAAACATAAACAACATGCCAATTTAATCAATGAAAACAAGTATATCGAGATCAGTGTTTAGGCCAGAGGGAACTGATGACTTCATTTTGTAAATCCATTCGGTTTCCCTCATGGCTAGCATCTTCTCAGTATTTCCCCCTCTCCAGTGTGGTATAACCAAATCAATCCCGATACATATAAAATCTTCCCAGTTAAAAACATCACAAGTGGTACAGTGTTTTGGGACACTATGTTTTATATTCTTAGTATTAATTCCATAGAAATGTTCTCGTATTCTGACATGTAGTGCCCTAATGGTCCGTCCTATGTACTGAATTCCACATTTGCAGTGCAATAAATATACGACATTCTTACTTTGGCAGTTGATAAAATGTTTAATCTTAAAAACCTCTTTTGTAACTGAGCTCCTAAATTCCGTGGTTTTACTTGTCTGAAATTTACAGGTGCTACACCTTCCACATTTAAAAAAGCCTTTAGGTTTTTTGGATAAAAAATGGTCGTTCCCTTTCCCCTCTTTAGGTAATATGCTGGGTGCTAAAATATTTTTCTTTTTTTTTTTTTTTTTTTCTTCAAACTGTTATTTTTCTTGTACAGCACTTTTGGTCTTAATGGTAAAACCTTTTTTAAAAACTGATCTTGTAATAAGATGGGCCAATTTTTCCTGATAGATCGTTCTATTAGATTTGCCCTACCATTATATTTAGTAAGGAAGGCAAACTCAAAATCATTTTTGTGACCTCCACTAGTTGTAGTTCTGTTCCCATTTCTATTCCTGTTTTGGATCATTTTTGATATGTATGGGTTATTCTGCCACCACTTTCTGGTCTTGTATCTTTTTTATTATATATATCATTTTTTATTATATATACATTTTTGGGTCATTTTTCTATGTATTTGGATGCATTTTTCTATGTACTATGCACCTTACCCATATCTTTCCCCCTTTTTTGATATTTCTGAAATGCTCTAGAATTTTTAAACTTTATGGCTCAAAGTTTAGAACACTAAATATCAAAATATGTTGTTTTTTAATGTAATAATCGTCATTAACATTACTATTTTTAAGAGATGACTCAGTGTTCATTTTTTACTGTTTTACGTATACATTATGCCACCTAAAACTTTGTTTAGAACCGTTTGTATCTCTTTTGAAATCCTCCGTATCTTTGTCACATCATACTGACATATTGAAGTATCTCAGTGTCAGTTATTTTTGGGTAATATTAGATTCCTATGTTAGCCTTATGCATATATGTATGTAACCTGTATATTGCGCTTCTAGCAATGCAAATGAACCTTATTGTTTTTTAATGTCCTTTTTTAGTACTCATTATTTCCCTTTTTATTCTATTTTTGGAACTCCTTATCCTTTTTTAAGTATAGATTTTCCTTTTTTGAGTATAGATTCTCCGTTTATAATTTTTTACAATTCTTGTAATCTTTACAAATATATACATCTGCAGAGTGTTTGCACAACAATTTAATTCTATTTTGGCCCCATTAGCCAATTTCATTGTCCATGGTCCCATTTGCATGTTCTAATCTTCTGTACTTGTATTCTCTAAAAGATTGCATGATAGGCAGGTCTGTAAATCCAGACCGCATTTATATCGAGCGCTCGTTTTCTTGGGCTGCTCGCTATGCGGCTGTGTAAAGTATACATAAAGTTGTTTTGCGTTCCAGTTTGGTTCGCGCATGCGCACATCGACCGGCCGTGCGTCATTACGTATGATGGCACGTACGGCACAATCTGCGCATGCGCAGCCGGGGAATGGCGGCCGGACCGGCGGATTTAAAAGAAGAAGAGGACCAGTGCACACCCAGCAAGCTCCTGAGGAAGTCGAGGTCGACGAAACGCGTAGAGCACCCACAAGATCCCTGCACTTTCGGCACAGCAGTTTTTTTGTCTCCTGTAAGCACTTTATTGTTCAGTATTGGTGTCCAATTATATCAAGCACTTTGCATTTTTGCACTTTAGCACTTGGCACCTTATTACACTTGAAGGCTTCTGTGAGTGTATAGCTGCTGTCCTTAGGGGTTCTTGGCCAATTTGGCTGTTAATTATTTTGTATTGTTTTTTATTCCTGCATATATTGCGCAGGTTATACTTCATTATTTTATTTATTGTTCCTGAATAAAGTGGATTGTTTGGATTTCCACCCATCGTTATTTACTTATTTATGACATTTATATACTCTAGTGGTTGTGGCGCCCTGTAGTCTGGAGTTGTATTCAGACATTGTGTTTACTGGTACACAGCACTGGATCCTGCCACCGTCCTGCACCCACTAGACTAGACCTGCACCAGCACTGGTGTGTAGAGGACAGAAGTACAAGAATGACTCTCACAAAGTTGCCCAAATTTCCAGTACCTTCTTTGCATGTGAAACAGTGAACGTTAAATCAAATGATGTATTCTATCCAGGTCTATCATTAGCTCACATGAGGTACAAAAGAGGGATTTATAGTATGCTGAGAGAACAGAATTCTGGAAAAATACTCAATTTATCTTCTATATGGCTTTGCTCTGTAATGTTGTATCATTGAAAATCGGTATATTTTGAATTTAAGTGACCACATCTGGGGATTGTGTTTTCTGTCTTAAAAGAAAAATATAAATAACACAAAATTGTGTTTACTGAATTTTTGTTTTGTTTCTATGTTTTCTATAAACTAAAATAGCACATAATTACCAGGAATTCTCTTGTGGGAAACTTGTCACAGGCAATGCTTACATAGAACTAAAATGAACCTAACAGCTCGTGACGGTGCATATGCCAAGGTATAGCTAATCCAGCAGACATAGTGCAACATTTATTTCATCAACCACAAGTAAATAATAAAAAATATGTATTTTCATTTCATATGTTGACCTTACTCCTTTTATAATTCAAGCTTGTTAAAATTGCCTAATTGACTCTTTTGGCAATTAATTTCTGGTATCTTGTATCTTTTGTCTTGTGTCGCAATCTTTGTACCATATAATAACATCTATACATCAGTCAATGATCTGATACCAGGGTACCACTTTTTATCTCACCTTTACTAGTCATTTGGCCTTAACTCACAATCAGTGAGGGTACTTGTTTCAGTACAACATTTATTCAAAAGGAACAAACATACAGTAAAAGAAAAAAAGACAAAATGTAAAAACCCATCAAGAACAAGTACAAAACATAATTCCAGTTTAACAAAAATATCAAAGAAAAAGAGCGACCATCTGTGGCTTTGCTTCTGCAAGAAGTCAGCTGTAAAGACCAATACAGAGACATAAAGAGAAATCGACGCAGACATCACACAGAAAGCACTTAATACAAATCTGTATTTCACAAGGTCTTTCCCCCAGCATTAATTATGGGAAGATGAAGCCTCCTAATACACTCTTAATCTATTCTAGGATTTATCATAAGCTTTGAAGTGAGAATGATTTTATTCCGACCTCAATTGAACATGCAACCCTAAAGTTTGAACAGGTGCTAGTGCTGCTGCTGTTGCAGTCAGTTGTGTTTAAATGTTAACGTTTCCCCTCATTCACAGACATCTATTCATTACGACTGATTATTTGCATTGTACGCTCAAGTGCGCACGTACATGTTCATTGTTAAATAACTATTGCCATTTGTTCACACCTGACAAGTTCAATACATGAGCTTTTGTGGGGGGGGGGGGGGGTGGTAAGTTCCAATTTAATAAGGGGGCAAAGGTTTTCACTTATAACTTTCTAAACAGGGAAGTTTTACTCATTCCTATTTATAGTTAAAGGAGCACTCCACGTACCATAACCACTACATCCCGTTGAAGTGGTTATAGTGCCATGGGTGCCTTGGTGCTCTCCCTAATAGTCAAACCAAATTCACAGCAGAGCAGAGTTTAGCTTAGTGCAGTGGAGAAGGATCTTCCAGCTGGAGACAAGGCACTGACTGGCACCCAGCAGAATCCAGGTATGTTAGCAAACCATTTTCAGTTTGTAGAGACTCCTGGTAGCATAGCCACTGCAGCAGGCTGTAGTAGTTATGGTGCTAAGAGTGTTCATTATTATGATGTTCCTCCAAGAAAGTGAATTAAATAGTTGTTATTTTTTGAGAAAACAGGAACAAATAGGAATGTTACAAAAGAAAATAGAAATGAGTAAATCTAAGAAACAGCAAAAAATTACAAAGCATGATGATTGATTTAAATAGATTTGTCCATCATAGCATGACATAACAGAATTGGACAGGATTGACCATTATGGGTCATCAGCAGTCACTAAATAGAAGACTATTAGCTTGTGATTAACATTTTTGTACCTATTGTTCAACAATGTGTTTAGTTAGATATTCCTTTCTTTAACTGAATATAAGAGCGTGCTTAAAATAATATTGATCAAGTCCATAACAGTAGAGTTCAAATTTACCCCAAAAAGGAGTGTTTAGTTTGTTCCATATGAAACATAAAAAAAGTAATACATATTTACTAGTATATATAATTTGCTATACTGCTTTATTAATATGCGCATTGCATAATAACGCATAGAATTGCACAGTTAGAAGCAGATTGGTAGAAAAGAACACAGATTGTACATAAAATAACTGCGCAAACAGGAATAAAAATGACATAATTAAATGACTAGACTCATCAGTCGACTCTCATGTAAAAGCATGATTTGTTTAAGACGAATCACTGTTTCCAGTTAGTGAGGCACCACCTGTGATTAGCTGTCCAGGAAGCAGAAATCCAACAAGCTAAGAGACAAAGTTGATATTCATAGATAGAGTAAAACACACTATGAAGGGTACATTGTATAAAAGGGCAAAATATAAATTAAAGAAATCTAAAAAAATGAACACTGGAAGGTTGATATTTAATCACTGCTTTCCATATTTTAGAGCAAGAGTTTAGAAACAATAATTTTGCATGGTTCTAGAAGGGCCTAATAGAAATCTCAGAAAGACTTGATTATCCTGACTCCAACAATCAGTATTGATGATTTTATAAATATAGATGTTTGCACTGTTTTATAATTACATGTTTTATTTATTTGGTCAGCTCAATAAAAAAAAAAAAAAAAAAAAAAATACATCTTTTCGTGTGCATTTGTTTCAATCTTAAATGAGATGTCTGTCAAAATTAATGGAATGATATGCATTGTCAACTATGAAGCTATCCTTTCACAACGGAGGCATAAGGATACTTAAAACTTAACAGGAAAGTGTCAGAAGAATATTATTTCTTAATAGATGACAATTTATGGGACAAAATAGATTAGCCCTCGTGTATAATGTCAAGTAGCAGGAAAATTAGTATTTAGCATAAAAATAGATATACTGTATGCAGTGTCATTTTCTTATTATAAAAATCTTTGCTTGGAGAGTTTCAAATATATATCAAAGTAGCTAATTCATGTTGATTTGCTACACCTTCCGATAAATACATTGATGTAATATTATTTTATCCTTCATAAAAAATTACTTTTCGTATATTCTACAGTTGATAGCAAATATATCTATTTTTGTTAGTACAAAATCATCTTAATTGGCATCGAGAATTACAGTCAAGTCAACTGGCACAGTGAGATATCTTCACATAATACAGCTATAAACTTTATGTGTAATTAAATGCGTCTGACAAGGAAAATATTAAGACACTTAAATTATTCTTCCTTGTATAAAATGTCTGTTCTACCCGGAGGGAAACTTAAATCCGGTGTTTTTGTAAACTGGACTGTAAAGACAAGGGAATGAAAACAGGTACATCTATGTATCTCCAAATTAATTATGCCATGATATCTCTTTCAATGCTAAACCGGCAATCTCTGTGTTACGGTATTCTCTTGAAACAATTAGGTTAACTTACAATAAATGATTATGTTATGTTATGTTATGTTGTGTTATTATTATTTATGTAGCGCCAACAAATTCCGTAGCGCTTTACAGTGGGTGGTTGAGGGCCCTACTCAATGAGCTGACATGCTAGAGGGAGTGGGGTAAAGTGACACAAAAGGTAAGGATAATATTAGACTAAGGACAGTTGCAAGAGAGGAATCAGTCGGGAGCTATTAACACTTTAATTGATACGCTTTTATGAAGAAGTGGGTTTCTAATTATTTTTTGAAGGAGTGGAGACTGGGTGAGCATCTAACGGAGGAGGGAAGTGAGTTCCACAGGAACGGTGCAGCCCTCGAGAAGTCTTGAAGGCGAGCATCAGAGGTGGGAGTACGGACATATCATAGAGCTGCCTAAAATCCGACATAATGGATTTATGTAAGTGCATCATACGTAATGAGAATTTTGTGTTTACAGATGTTCAGTTAGTAAATAGAGATAGATACATGTACCCTGTAAAATTGTTGTAACAAAGTAAGGTCTTTATTCAATATTGTTGGATATGTTTTTCAAATTTTTTTAATATTTCGGGATAAAACTTAAAAAAAAAATGTAAAATATTAAAATATCAATAAATATATCATATATTAAAAATTATCGATAAAGCAAAACTATAATATTACAAATGTAAATAATTGTCATTACATTAAATAATTTTAAAAGTTTATCTAAAAATATTAATCATTTGAAAAGCTTACGCAACAATATTAAACCAAGGGCTAAGTTCCTAAAAGCATGTCTTATTAATTCAAATCGTAATTCACCTCATGTCCCGGGTCAGCTACTTAGATTCAGATACTACCAGTTGGTACAATTCATCAAAAACATACCTAAACTAGTGTCGGTCAACTGTCAATTATCTGCCTATTAGGTTCGTGCTATCACACCATGCCTCAAACACATCCTGTCTCCCTACTATACAGAGTCCTGTTTTCCCCACGAGAGGGGCAACATATTTAATTAAATGTGTGGGGGAGCTGGGCATCCTGTTCTACATATGGTGGACATGCCCAATCATACAACCCTTTTGGAGGGAGGTATACCGGGTCCTCACTACTCTCAAGGATGCACCAGTGTATTTCTCCCAAGAAGTATACCTTCTCCACTTCATCTCTATCCAACTCACTAGATACAAGAAAACAATGTTGCCACACCTGACTAATGCAGTTTGCAGCTTCATTCCATGCTTTTGGAGGCAGACAGCAGTGCCAACGATTAGGAATTGGATGGGTCAGGTGAAAGAGATATGAGTGATTGAGGAGTTGATCCACTCGGCCCAAATGTTTGCCACAACATGGTTCTTCTGGCTTCAGTGGCTGTCAGTAGAGTCTGCGGTTTTGGGAATGAGTGGAGTGCCTTGAGTGTTGTGTTTGGTCGCATCCTGTCTTTGCTGTGGCAGTTTATCAGATGCCAGTGTGTGCATTGCCCCGGCATGTGGGTTACATGGAGGGGGGGAGTGGTTGGTGCTCTTATGGTGTATCTGCTCCAAAGCATGTGATGAGATTCTCCCGTTACACTATGTGGTAAAGGAAGAGGCCCTCATGTCTGCACTGTGTTGCAGAAGGGTGTGGGTGTGGTTGGGGGCAGTTGTTGTCCTCCCCATCATTCCTTTAAAGGTTTTCTTTGGGGGGTTTCTTTCCCTCTCTCTCTTTCCTTTCCTTTCCCCTCCCTCTCATTAACTCATTTACCACTATATGCCTTCTCTTTTCCTCTTCTAGCTGCTCATAAACATGTCACATATCTAGTTACTCAAAAATCAAAGCAAAACCTTTTAAATTTCAAAGCATGGACAAAACATTAACTTTTAAAAATAAAATAATCTATATAGGTTTATTGTTGCATGTTTTGTTAGGTTAGAAAATATACTACTAGAGTGGATAGGTGGTTACAGTAGGTAAAATCTCCTGTCTATTTTGTTTGTTTCTGGGGGGTAAATGAGGAAGCTGCCTATCTACAGTAGGGTAATGCTTTGGACACTGGATTGGATACTTTGGATTAGCATTCATTAGCCTATAGGATCCTGAATAGACTCTCTTAGCACATATTTATCTGGAACTTTGCTTTTTAATAGATCTCCTTGCACCCAAGAATTGCTTTGTATCTGCATCTTATCTATATCTCTTAATACTACAGTATCTGCCTTACTCCTTCAGATAATGACACCCGGAAGATTCTTCAAAGAATGAAACTGTACAGTACCCATTGTGATGCTCACTGCTTATTTATGTGTATCGTTTGATCCCTCTGTGTTTCTCCATGTATTTCTATGTCTTTCGTGTATTGTGCCTGTATATGCAGCTAAGGAAGGGGGGAGAGGCAGCAGCTCTGTAAAGTATAGAAGTTGAATTTATTGCTCTATGCCTCTCCCCCTTCCTTTTGTGAGTGTATGGTCTGCCTGTATCTCTCCCCCTTCCCCCTCCCTCTTCCTGTCATTGCAGGACGTGGACACAGGGACACTGCCAGTTCAGGTTGCAGCGTCTTGGGACTGAAACCTGTTGTTTTGTGTTGGAGACACATGTAAGGGTCTGTGCATGTAAAACTATGTCTGACTTAAAAAACAAAGTCAGTCAGTGTTGTAACCTCCAGAGCTGTATCATGTCCAGTTACTGGGGTGAAAATGGATGCCTGCTTGTTGTAAGGGTTCCTGAACAGCTGAAGGAAGGGAATTAGCAGGGGTAACCGGTCGGGTTACCCGGTGATCTGCTACACCCATCTAGAATCAAAGGTAAGAGCAAAGAGAGCCACATTCATATTAATGGAGCTTCATTAGCAAAACTTAACATGAAGGTACAAAGGTCTGTGATGAGTAAGTATATAAAATATGTATCAGGTGGTTTCTGGCAAATAGAATTGAAGAAGCACAATCTGATCACAGTTAATGTACAAGTTGACACAGCAGAAGGGAAATTAGACTTGTAGAGGTTATATGACCTAAGACTGAGCATGGCAGCTAAAATCCATTTGCAAGTGGTAAATTATACGCTTCTTGGAAGTATTAAACTCTATAAGAATGAAGTCTACAATATTTATTTTCCAAGTGTTTTTAATTAAGTAGGCATAAACTTGACAAGGTGAAATATGAAGAGTGTAAATCGTGTGGACATCCAACTCATACCACCTTAAGAGTCTGCACTTTGTGATTAAGAATTCTTGCAAAACATTTCAGACATATGTCAGGGTGCTGTCTGATTGTGAACTTTCAAGGTCACCAGACAGTAGGTAAATCTCTTCTATTTTTGAGTGTGAATCAGTGTTTCTCCATGACATTTGACATAAGGATGGATGATTATTTTTTTAGAAATTTAAGGAGAAAAGGATAGCATGTTAAGATGTCATAAATAAACGCTGTATGAAGTCCAAAAAAGGTAAATGCTACTTACATTCTCAATCCATTTCTTCTCAAGAGAGCTACATCTAAGAATGATATGTTTTAAGATGCATAATTGCCATTAGAAAGATATGTAATTTGGTCAGTTTTGTTGGAGGGAGCACAATAATGTTTTTTTTCTATATAATTTTCAATAAAATATGTGAAACAACGTCAAGCAACTATTCTCTGCACACACAATATATATCTATTCATCAGAGTATCAAAACACCAAAGCACCAACTCCTACTAGACCAAGCAGTCACACTGGATTCTAAGACCAGACAGACCAATCTGTGCACAGCCTGACTTGACTACAAGAACGCCTATGATACAATGCCACACACATGGATACTGAAATACTTGGCTCTAAACAAGGTCAGCAAGACGATAAGAGCCTTCATCAAGAACTCAATGGACAAGTGGAAAACAACTCCAAAAGCCAATTCCAGGAAAATAAAACAAGTTATCATCAAATGTGGCTTAGACCAAGGTGGTGCGATATCCCCAATGCTGTTCTGCATAGGCCTCAACTCAATTAGCCAGAGCATCAAGAGTGGATACGGATGCAGGTTCAAGAGTGGAGCTATCATTAGCCACCTACTCTACATGGATGACATCAAGCTGTATGCCATAAGCGAGGGAGGCATTGACTCACTGATCCACCTGACTAGGATATATAGCAAATATATCAGAATGTCATTCAAACTGGATATGTGTGAGCAGATTATAGAAAAACGAGGGAAGATGATCAGGACAGAAAGAGTTATAGAGAACAGATACAAGTACCTGGATCGACAACAAACACATGGCAACCATGAGGAAGTGGCAAGGAGGACAGCAACATCCAAGCACCTCTAGTGTGATATAAGTCTTGAAGTCCCAGCTCAATGGTAAGAACAAGATGTAAGCCATCAAGACATATGCCCTACCAGTTATCAGGTACCCAGCTGAAATAATAACCTGGTTAAAGAAATGCTGCTTACCATGGACATCAAGACCCAGAAACTACTCACTATTAATGGAGGATTACACCCAAAATCCAGCAAGAAAGAAGGTGATGACCTAATGAGTGTTAAGACCACAATCCTGTTTAAAACACACAGAATCTACAAGTACATCATGAATATGGCTCCCAAAGATGAACTGCAAATAGAATGCCTGAGGCAACAATAGATAGAGGATGCAGAAAAAGATGAGGATTCATGGCAAGACAGACCTCTTGATTGGGTGTACCACTGGCAGATAGTGAATTTGGCTCACATTACAAAATCCTACCAGTAGTTGGAAAATACAGGACTTAAAAAGAGCACTGAGGCACTAATCTAAGCAGCAGAGGAACAGGCATTCAACATCAGATCAACAGAAGTGGGCGTCTACAACACCAGACAAGACCTAAGGTGCATACTGTGCAAAGAGAAGAGGGCTTTGAGACAATTCAGAACATGGTAGCAGGGTGCAAGATGTTAGCAGGGAAAGTGTACTCTGAGAGGCACAACCAAGTTACTGGGGTTGTGTACCAAAATACCTGCACAAAATATGGGCCGAACCTGCTTAAGCCAGATAGGAGATACCACAAGTGTTTTTGAGATGGACAGGGCTAAGATTGTGTGGCACCTTCAGATTATTAATATTATTATTTATTATTTATAAAATATTTTACCAGGATGGATGCATTGATTTTTCCCTCGTTTTCAAGTATGTCCTGGGTCCACAAAACATTGTAGTGTTACAATAGGATACAATATTCGAAAAATACAAAATACAATATATATATATATATATATATATACGAGATATAGGAAGAGCACTCCAGAGGTCTTGTTCAAAGGTGTTTATTTGGTGAAAAAAGTCTATCGACGTTTCGACCTTACGGTCTTTATCAAGACCTTGATAAAGACCGTAAGGTCGAAACGTCGATAGACTTCTCGTATATGTATCTACGCTTTGCAGCACCGAGGCTTTTTTGACGAATCATCCTTAAAGGTAGAGTGCCAGACCTTGAACATTTTATTATATATATATATATATATATATATATATATATATATACACACATACACACACACACATACACATACATACACACACACACATACACACATATATGAATTTAATACATAACAGGTAACAGGTAAATATATTCAACCATGACAGGTGCATTCTGTGCTGAGGTAATTGCCATAGATCTCTTAAAAGATTTTAGATTGAAGGAAGATTTGACTGTGTCCCTGAGGTTATTCCATAATTGTGGTGCTCTGTAGGAAAAGGAGGATCTAGCCACTTTATATTTGTATTGCCAGACAAGCAGGTAGTGGCCAACCAATGTGACATTGTGATAGTAGATCAGAAGACTGCAGTGGTGGTGGATGTGGTGGTGGATCTATACATTTTATTTCCACACCAGTGTATGCCATATTATTGCATACCCACATTGTGAGTACCTCTATAACATTGTTCTCTGAATATAATTTGAGCCATCAAATGTGTTAACTGTGCTCCCTAATAATTTGACTTGCAGCGCCCAAAGTCCCGCAAAATTCCTGTCTGAAATGACAAGTCTATTAATCAATCATTAGTCCACCAGTTACTCATACTAATAAAAAGAAAAAAAAAAACTCATAAAACTGCAGTAAGGAGCAATGTAGTTAAAAAAACAAAACACAAAGTTCTACACATTCTGTGCTCAAATGAACACTTCATCAAAGATGTCTCACGCACCACTCACTGATGCCATCTATGTGTATTCTGCTT
Organism: Pelobates fuscus; assembly: GCF_036172605.1. NCBI lineage: Eukaryota > Metazoa > Chordata > Amphibia > Anura > Pelobatidae > Pelobates > Pelobates fuscus. The sequence goes on from NC_086320.1 coordinate 43,111,886, forward strand.
ATTTTTTGTATGTTTTCTCTGACAAATATCACTAACAATAATAAAGTGTTATATTGGCAATGTACTAATTGACCATGCTCTTAAAGATAATAGCACACAAACTTTCCATTTCCAATCGATAAAATTCAGTGTTGTCCTTATTTACTGCCTTCTAACTAAACCCACTGTGCCACTGGTTCTTCTGTCATTTTCGGCCTTCACTGTTTGAGATAGTACAGTTCATCTACAGACCTTAAGCAGATCATTTTAACTTCTGCCACTGATATATCATCTTACATTAAATCCTTTGACTCTTTTCCCAATGGAAACAACTGTAAAATGTTCTCTGTATTTGTGAACGTTTTCATACTGAAACATTGCATCGCGTTCGGGACGTTGGCTTATCTATTTTTATAACACAATGACATATTGGATGCTTTCCAGGCATGTAATGTAGAATGTGTTTACTTTTTGAGGGTTTATTTACATTAGACAAAAGTGCTGCATCCAGGATGATGCAATAAATATTAGGATCACTCAGATGTCTTTCACATGATGAAACAATAAAGAATGAGGGAACCGACATGGGATACAATAAAGATGGGATACTTTACCAATGTATAGCTTCAACGATAAGTCATTTAAGTTTCATATCCCTATTGTGTCTCCTCAGATAAATAAATACATTCTGAAATCACCGACTACTTGTATCTCCCGTGGTGAATCGGTGAAGAATGGAGAATCAATCTCTATCTTTTAAAAAGAAGCAATACAACTTGAAGGCACCCATTTGAGTCTTCAAGAACAAAACAATAGAAATGTGAGGAACTCTCTTGCATCTCCCAAAATGAAGTAATACAGTTGAAAAATACTCACTCGTGTCTCCAAAAATAACAAATAGGTCCACTAGTGTGACAAGGAAGAAGGAGTAACAATGCAAACTACAGGTGTTCATATTACTTTACGACAGGGAAAATGGACATCCGGTCAGTCAGGTGAAGTAGAGAATCTTCTAATCTGGGTGATCCTGCTCCTCATTCCTATTTTTACTTAACTGTTCAAGCTTGGGTTCTAATGTATCTGTCAAATGTGGAATGTTGCTCTCCTACCACAGCAAATACATTACATTATAAAAAATATAATTCTACAAAGTTTCCTTTAAAAATATTACATTTATGTACACGGGTTTATTAATAAAATAGAATGCATTCAGTGCTCTTTGTGAGGTGTGCATCCAAGTAATAGAGAAGGCGAAGGTAGCAATCATACAGTTCATTGGACGTGCGTAACGGTAAAATTTATTTTTAAGTGATTTACTGATGGTACAAGCAATGGCTTTTATATGAACTGTAGATTATGATGGTCAGTACGGTCAGTTGGCATTAACAAAGACAGATTCAACACATGCATGGCCAGTGCAAATATGTTACCATCACAAGCAAATAAACCAGTTTCCTGAACAATTACATATTCCAAAACTCTTTTCCCATCTAATTTTTTTCTCTAACTCTTCTCCCTCTGAAATGTTCTCTTTTTTCTAACAATCACTCTATCTTTGACACTCTGAATTTTCTCTGTTCCTCATTCTCCAGAAGCTATTGCTATTCCTCTGTCTGTTTTGCCACATCTTTTCGTGTCCCACTCTCATTCCTATTTTTCTCTGACAATGTGTGTTCCCATCAGTGGCGTCTCTAGGATACTTATTTAAAAGGGGCCCATGTGGGTCCAGGGACAAAGTAGGGAGGCAGTTCTAAAACATGTATATGAGTGTGTATATATATATATATATATATATATATATATATATGTATGTATGTTTATATACACAGGGCTCGACAAATTCCCAGGTGCCAGGTCACCATGGTGACTAGAAATTTCGCCCTGGCACCTGGGATTTGTCAGCCCTTGCTAAGCCAAATCTCAAGGGACAAAGGCTCTGCAGCCGAAACGTTGGGGTTTTTTTGATTGCGTGTTCATATGTGTCTGTATGTTGTGTTGGTAAATGCTTTATTATAGCATGACTTTGTATTTCTGTGGATACTATTTAAAGAGACAGACCCAGAGTATATACCCATGTAAATAAAGTTTATTCATTTCATATATATATAAAGATTTTTGGTGTGCTCCTTACTCTATTTACATTGTCATGTTTTGGGTTTTTTTCAGGGGATAGAGCCCTATGTGGGTGAGCACCCAGCATATATTACATTAGCCTTTTCCTGGGGCTAATTCAAGGTTTAGTCGAGTGTGCCCACCTTGTCTCATTTTTTATTACCTTTAAATATACACCAAGTTATATACTTTTAAATAAAAGATGTAAATCCTTCAAGGCAGAAAAAACAGTATATAGAACTGATTTCTGCAGTGCAAAACGTGCTGGGTATCCCTAAGAACCACTTTAAAAAATGATTAAAACTGGATAAATATAAAAAAACAGTTTATTAACAAAATATAGAAAATATATATTAAAAATATATTAAAAATAGTATCTGTGACCTCGACAAAGATAGAAAGTCAGTTAAGTTAATCAAAGATCGTAATTATGAAAATAATATTAGCATTAAGGCTGGAAAATTTTCAGATTTTCTTTTTAAAAATAATCTTTATGATGTATGGAGGGTCCAACATCCAGAGGAAAGAGATGACTCTTTCTATTCATCTCAGCATGATTCATATTCACAAATAGATTTCTTTCTGATGCTTGGTCCTACCCTGGAGATGGCTATCAACTCTAGAATAGGAAACATCACATGGTCAGATCATGCTCCAACATTTTTAACTCTTTAAGGCAACCATCAATAATATGGTTTTTGGTCTAAATGGAAAATGAATACATTTATATTAAAATCAGAGGAGAGTAAACAAAAACTGATTAAACAGACTAACGATTTCTTAGAGTTTAATGATAATGGAGAAGTTAAAGATAGTACACTATGGTGTACCTTGAAATGCTTTATAAGAGGATATCTGATTAAAAAAAAGGGATCTTGGATGAAGAGAGGAGGAAATAGAGATATTGCAGAATTACATATTTCTTTGGCAAAACTGGAGAGACAGAATAAAGTCAACCCCACTAAGGAGGTGGCAGATAATATTATGATTATCCAGGGTAAAATAACAAAATTATTACAAGAAAATGCAGAAAAATCATTATCCCGCCTAAAACGGAACTGATATTATTACAACAACAGACCTGGAAAATAATTGACCAGGAAATTAAAAATGTGCAATCAGCAACCTAGAATAAAACAAATTATTTTTGACGGTAATACCTGTATCTCACCAGTTCAGGTAGGAAAGGCATTTAGCCAATATTATAAATTATAAATTACTTTATAATCTTCCAGACTCGGTGGCGAAAAACACTGAAATTAGATCATTCCTGAAACTGATTAGCTTAAATTATCATTTTAAAACATCAGAAATTTCATCAGCAATAAAGGAAATGAAAAAGGGGAAGGCTCCGCATCCAGTTGGTTTCTCCGCTTTATTTCTTCAAATTCTAGACCCTCTTTTAAGTAGAATGTTTAATTCGATTAGGGGAAATACTGGTTTCACTTTAGAAATGATGGAATCCAGTATCTCTCCTATCAAAAAAGCCAGGAAAAGATCCAACACAAGTTACCAACTATAGGGCTATTTCACTCATTAATTTAGACATAGAGCTTTTTTCTAAGATTTTAGTCAAAAGACTTAAACGAGTGATTCCTGACCAGGCTGGATTCATGAGAGGGAGATTCGGGAGAGGAGAACACCCGCAGAGTCTTCAACATTCTAGAGGAGATCCATCTTAAACAAACTCCCTCTATTTTAATGGCTCTCGATGCCGAAAGGGCATTTGATAGAGTAACTTGGAGATTTATGTTGGAGACTCTGTGGGTGTTTGGTATAAATGGTATGTTGTTTTGAGCAAGTTAGGGCTTTATATATGAATCTAGCCGTGAAAGTCAGAGGTCCATATATTGATTCTAGCACTTTTAACATTCAAAATGGCACTCGGCAGGGTTACCCTTTGGCATCTCTTCTTTATGCCGTATCAATCGAACCATTGGCTACCTATATACGAAAAAATAATGAAATTAAGGATATAAAGATTGGCTATCAAGAGCATGCCATCACGTTATATGCGCATGATGTTCTTCTCTCTCTCTCTCTCTCTGCCCCAGAATCCTCGATACCAGCCCTTTTGGAAGGCAATAGATTTATTCTCCTCACTATTTAATTATAAATTAAATCTTTCTAAAACTCAAATATCGACATTCTATTTGACCGATAATCAAAAGAAGAATATTGGTGATATTGGTCAATTTGATATATATTCAAAATCCATAGATTAGGAATTGTGATCAGACCTAAGATATTCTAAACTATTACAATGAATTATGAAACCCTGTGGGGGGAACTTGATACATTATTGACTCAATGGAAGAGATCGGAAATCTCATGGTTGGGGTGGCTTGGGGTTTTGAAATCATATGTACTCCCAAAACTTCTCTATTTGTTTAGAACTATACCATATCAAGTTTCAAATTCTATTTTAAAACAATTTGATCTGATGTTTTCAAGGTTTGTCTGGGCATCTAAAAAATCTAGGATCCCTAGAAGAATCCATAAGAGAAGTATGTTACAAGATGGTTTGGGATATCCGAATATATATATATATATCGTTATAATGACTCATTCCAACTCTTTCATATGTTAGCCTGGAAGAGAAGGAAGGAGACTAATTTAGGCTGGTACAATATTAAAAAATAATTTCTTTGCCATTCTTATTATTCTGGTCCTCACCTAATCTATTAAAAAATGCAAATTGAGGGTCATTTAATAAAGAACATTATATCAGAAGCACATACAATTAGAAAGAGATATAACTGTAATAATATCTTTATTAAACATACTCCTATTGAACTTTTATTTTAACTTATTTTAACTACATATTACAAATTTAGATCTAAGACCATGGAAAGTAGTAGGTATTAACAACTGGGAGATTTATTCAACATGGATCAAATTATGTTATTTCCTGATGTTGTGAGAATATTCAAATTACCTACAAAAGAATTATTTAACTATATTAGGATCAAACTTTTTTTCCTAGTGAATAATATATCAGACTTAAATATATGGGACGATATTATTGATATTACATCCCCCAAAAAATGTATTTAAAAGATTTCAAACATTCTTGCTAACTCTAAAATAAATTACAAACCCAAAGCTTTCCAAAAATGGGAAACTGATTTAAATTTGTCATTTTCGATAAAGAATTGTCATCAAGCTTAGAATAGGACCAGAATAGCAGTTCATTGTATTAATCTACATGAACAGTTTTATAAGTTGGCTCACAGATGGTATTTGGTTCCCACTGGCTTAGCTAAATTTCAAACAAACTCCAATGATGTATGTTGGAGATGTCAACAAAATAGAGGATCACAATTCCATATTTGGTGGGAGTGGTTTTATCTGGGTAATTTGAAAAATAAAATATCAGAAATTATTACATATATATTGGATTTCCCCTATGCAATACCTCCCCAGACTTTTCTTCTGCATTTGGATTTCCCTGTTTCAGACAAACATACCATATTTCTCGTAGTAAATATATTATTGGCCTTCAAGTTATGCTTAGCAAGATATTGAAGAACACAATTTATTTCATTATGGCTTGAGATTGAAACTCAAATTAAATTTCAGGCATCTGCAGAGAAATACCTTTATAATAAAGATGCTTCGACAAAAGCTCTATATGATAAGATTTGGTCAAAATGGTCTGTAATATAAAGTAAATAAAAAACTTCCTTACCTGTGAAACAATATCTAATAAACTTGTGAATACTCCAGAAACCTCTCAAAAAGAGAAATTGGAGCACACTATGATCTGAGACACCTATGACATCACATAATAATAATTATAAGTTATTGAATGAATGCATATTTTTCCCTTTCCCCCCCCCCTCTTTCCTCTTCTCGTCCCAGATATAAAGTGTAAAATCCTATAATATTTATATTGTGTTATAATTTACACCTGGGTAGAAAGATTAAATCAATAGGTAGAGAGGAAAATTATGGTATGTGTTTTGTATAATCTATGTAAACGCAATTAATTATGTAAAGAGAAAGATGTAAAAAAAAACACACAGACTGAACCCCCACCCCCACACAAGCTGACCCATACACACAAACAGAGTGACCCATACACACACAGAGTAGCCCATACACACAGACTGCCCAATACAAACACATAGATTGAACCCCCCCCACACACAGATTGGCCCATACACACAGACTGATCCGTCACACACAATCTGAAACCCGCACACACAGACTGACCCATACACACACAGACTGAACCCCCCACACACAGACTGATCCCCATACAGCCTGACCCTCCCACACACACACACACACACACACACAGACTGAACACCCCACCCCCACACATAGACTGAACCATACTCCCACTGACTCACACTTACCAGCAGCTACCTGGGTGTTTCATTCCCCCCACATTACTCTATGCAGAGCTGAGCTTCCTCTTCTTTGTGATTGACTGAGATAATCAGTGTGAATCAGGGTGGCACCAGCGCCGGCTTACTCATAAGGAAATAAGGTGAGTTTATACTATTTTTAAGGCCAGGAGGGCCATGTCTGTATTCCTGACAATATAGTGTAGATGTAATGAATCAGATCATTCTGGCACTTGTACTAGGTGATTTTTTTCATGCTTTCTGATTACATGCACTGATAATTTTTACATATTGCACAAAAGGGCAAAATATGTAGTGCAATTGATCATGATATGTAATGTCAGAGATTACCATACTGAAAATAGCCAGTAGATGGCACCAAAGTACAACTCTCTATTTTATCTTATAATCTCTTTACTAATATTAGTACTGATATTAGTAGAGGGAAACCTTAGGTTTACAATGAAATGTACTATTGGGATTATGTTTCAGATTAGGGTTCAGTTTAGGATTAGGGTTGGCTTGGGGATCCCTCTGCTAAACTCAACAATGGAATTAATCTACTAACATCAGCAGAGGGAATCCTTCTAACACTATTTCTAGGGTTGGGATTCAGATTTATTATTAAGTTTATAATTAGGGCTAGACATAGGATTTGGGTATAGGTTACAATTGGAGTGAGGTCTAAAATTAGATTTAGGGTTAGATTTGGGATTAGGAATTGGTTGCAAATTTAATATAGTAAATATGGCTGAACAGAATTTGGTGATTTTTATTACTGTAGCATATATCAAGTTTACAAAATAAATCACTAAAGTTAAATGCAGGTGAACAAAAATGCAAAAATAAAACAACACAATAACATTTGAAGGAAATTGTGCTAAGCTGGCTTTATAATTGGGCTCATAATATACTATATGACATAGTCTGTGATGTCTACTTTCACAAATGTTATGCATTTATGGGGCAATTTTAACAGTCAAACTGCCACAATGCCCAGAAATCAGACACAGGCCCATCACATTCATCTATGAGAATTCTAACTGTAAAACCTTAAATGGTCAGAACTGTGGCACTGTAGCTTCACAGGATAGTGACAAAGACATACATTATGAATATTGTTTTATTTAGGAGAGTTTGCTGAGCATAATTTGGGAGATTGAGTGGAACAGATCGTATATCATAGATCATATATGAAAAATGGGCAGCAAAAATGTAATGTGTATGTCAAAAATGCAAAAAAAAAATTACTTGACAGAAACTGGTGAAACTGGTGAATAAAATGTCATCACTTTAAGGCACAATTTTCACCATATGAGATACCCTGGAGTATCTGCTTTCACAAATGGAACACCTTTGTGGGGTGATTTCAACAGTCAAACTGCTATATGCCTCAAATTGACACATAGACCGAACAAGTGCATGCATCAAAATCCGAACTACAAAAATTCAAATGGTCACTTCTGCTATAAAGATAGCGGCAAAGACGTTTATTGGGGGTATTGTTGTACTCAAAAGATAAAGCTGACTACAATGTGGGGTTTTAAATCAGAAAAAAATGTAGTGCAATATTTAGCAGAGATTGGCTATTAACCCGTTAACGCCGTTACGGCGTTCCATGCCGTCCCCATTATAATGGGCTTTAAAGCCGTTGCGGCGGCATGGAACGCCGTAACGGCTTTGAGCCCCAGGAGGTAAGTTATACTTACCTCCGCCGCGATCCTCTTCTGGGGGGCTGCCTGACAGCCCAGGCAGCCCGCCCACGGCAAATGAGGCCCCCGGGGGCCATGTGATCGCTCTCAAAGAGCGATCACATGGCCCTCTATAGCTGGCTGTGGATCTGCCTGCAGGGGGACTGTCTAAAATATCAGACAGTCCCCCTGCTGGTAAGAAAGTATAAAAAAAGAAATTAAACATGTTAAAAAATAAATTGAAAATATTTTTATATATATATAATATGTATATATATTATATATATAATATATATACATATTATATATATGTAACGTCATACAAAGTGTATTTTAATACTAATATAAGTATATATATTAGCATTAAAATACACTTAGAATGATGTTACATATATATAATATGTATATATATTATATATATAATAGATGTACATATATATATTATATATATATACGTATAATTAAAATAATAAATAAATAAAATAATAAAATAAATAAATAAAATATTGAAACAAAATTTAATATAAATTATATATTCATATGTAATTTCATTCTAACTGTATTTTGTTATTAATATATATATATCGGTAACAAAATACACTTAGAATGACATTCTATATATATCTATCTATATATAAAATACAAATAACCGCAAATATATATATATATAGATAAATACATATAATTACATAAAAGATTACATTAGTATACACGTAGAATTTAAATACATATATATGTATATATATTAAAATTCTACATGTATATTTAAATAATCTTTTAACATAATTATGTGATTTGATTAATTAAAATTTGATTGACATGCCTGACAACACAGGGAGAAAGTGCAGAGAATTTAATTTGCAAGCACTATATTTGACCCTGTAATACTCCACGACACCATAAAACCTGTACATAGGGGGTACTGTTTTACTCGGGAGACTTCGCTGAACTCAAATATTAGTGTTTCAAACTGGTAAATTGTATTACAACGATGATATTTTAAGTAAAAGTGATGTTTTTTGCATTTTTTTACAAACAAACGGCACTTTTATGGACTATATTATTGTTGTAATATGTTTTACTGTTTTAAAACACTAATATTTGTGTTTAGTGAAGTCTCCCGAGAATAACAGTACCCCCCATGTACAGGTTTTATGGTGTTTTGGAAAGTTAGAGAGTCACATATAAGGCTTGCGTTTCATTTTTTTCACATTGAAATTTGCTAGATTGGTTATGTTGCCTTTGAGAGCGTATGGTAGCCCAGGAATGAGAATTACCCCCATGATGGCATACCATTTGCAAAAGTAGACAACCCGAGGTATTGCAAGTGGGGTATGTCCAGTCTTTCTTAGTAGCCACTTAGTCACAAACACTGGCCAAATATTCGTTTTTTGCTTTTTTCACACAAAAAAAAATATGAACGCTAACTTTGGCCAGTGTTTGTGACTAAGTGGCTACTAACAAAGACTAAACATACCCCACTTTCAATACCTTGGCTTGTCTACTTTTTCAAATGGTATGCCATTATGGGGGTAATTCTCATTCCTGGGCTACCACACCGTCTCAAAGGTAACATTACTAATCTGGCAAATTTCAATTTGAAAATGGAACGTTCTATATTTGACCCTGTAACTTTCCAAAACAACATAAAACCTGTTAATGGGGGGTACTGTTGTACTCGTGAGACATCGCTGATTACAAATATGTGCATTTTGTTGCAGTAAAACCTAACAGTATTATGACATTTACAGCTAAAATGTGAGGCGGAACTACACATTTTTAAAAAATAAATAAATTTCTCACAGTTTTTTTTATTTTATTCATAATAAATTATATTCCATATATGAATAGTTAATTGTAAATTAAAGCCCTGTTTCTCCTGAACAAAATGATATATAATAAGTGTGGGTGCATATAATATGAAAGAGGGGAACTACGGGTGAACAGACATATAGCGCAAATTCCAGTTTTTGTTTACGTTTTGTTTTGATCAGAACGTGCACTATTGACTCCGTCCTGAAGGGGTTAAATGGCTATGTAAAAAGTGCCAACATACCCTAAGGTAAATAAGCTGTGATGTCTGCTTTATATAAATGCATACCTTCGTGTGTTAATTTTGTTTTCTGTGACGGCTATTAAGCTTGCAAGACAAACATAACAAATTCTAAAATCACTCCATATTGAAATTTTATTTTACTCCTTATATTTTGAGACCTGTAACTACCAAAAATAAATGTAAATCCTAGACTAAAGGAATTTATTAAGAATTATTTTTCTTAAGCAGCACTAATTATGTTTTTGTTTTATAATAAATGAGAATTTACATATGTATATGTAGTATCAAATTAATGTTTTTTTTTTGTTCTTTACAAAATGGTTTATAATATGTGATAAAATGAGAAAGATGCAAATTGAACACAAACAGCATAAAATGCAACAAATGCTTGTGTCCTTTAAGTGCAAGACAAGCTGAAATTGGTTCCTTAAGGGGATAGGTGATGTTGGTGGTGAAAGAGTTAGTGTGTGTCATGATATAGATGGATTTGCTGCATCTGTTGTCTTTAACTCAATAAAAAGCAGTAATAACATACAGAAAATATACTATTATTAATGTGACTTGTAAATAATGTGAATGATAACTTAGTAATCCGAGTCACGTTTGAATTCCGATGAGCGTATTCCCATTATATAGCCATGCTTTTGCAAATGCATACCTTTGCTGGTCTCAGAAATGATTATGCAAAATAGCTCTAATTAAGGAATTATGCATGCGTAGTAATTTAGAAATATGCAAATCATTCACCTGCATAAACAAACATTGTATATATCAAGACTGTGGTTTGTAGCAACCCGTTATGTGGTTAGAAGTTTCAGATAGAATATTGGCTGTCAGAACGCAGAGTATACCTGTATTATGATCATTCCATTTCCCTCCAAAGGCCTGACCTGAGTTTATACATTGTACAGCGCAACAGAATTTGCTGGCTCTAAATAAATAGTAAAATAATATTAATAATATCATGTAACATGTCAATTTTTTTTAGGAATTAATATTTTGTTCAACATGTTTAAACCTTGGGGATACAGGACACCAATAGAATCAAAGGCTAGTCATATATAAAAAAAAAAGGTCCCAGGGAGGGGGGGGGGGGGGGGACTTTTTATTCCCTGTTATAGGATTGTTTTCATTGTGATTTTTTTTTTTGTTTTATATGATTTGGGTCCCTGAGGAAGTCTCACCAGTGGGACGAAACGCGTAGGACCGAGTTTGCTTTTCATTTGAAAATATATATTTTTTAATACATATTATATTAAATAAAGTAGATGATATTTTCCACTATATCCTGAGGCCTTCCTTCCATATTGGGGTGACACAACCAGAAGTCCTGGATCAGCCCCCATCAAATCTAAGCGGAGGCATCATAAAAGAGTTTAGTGCATATAAATGTCAACCTTTTGTATTCTTCTAAAATGTATTAAAATAACACGATAAAATAGTAAGCATACTAAAAAACTGATAACCACTATGTGAAGTGAAAGAAAACAACACTCCCCAATAGCAGCTCCCTTGCAGACAATATTCTCAATAACATACAGCATATGACAACAAAACAAGGTTTAAGGGGCACATGAAAGAGCAAAGAAAAACAAGGCAAATCATTAGCTGATCTCTATATTCGCCTTGCCGGTCTGGAGAGAACAAACAAGCTACTTCCTTCTCCTGAAATATGCAGATAAATAATAATCATTCAACAAGAGATTAAGAACAAATTAAAAGAACAAACTAATTATACATTAACACTTCTTAAATAAAGGTGGTATTATTCGAATAACAAAGCAGGCAGAGCCTTAACAAATAAATTAAAAGCTCAGGATCAAAGCAATAGAATCAAACAAATAGGTTGTGGGTTGTCTTTCTCCTTTCGATATCGCCAGGGCTTTTAGAGCATATTATGAATCCCTATAAAACCAACCCGAACCCAATAAAACCAACTTAGATATGGAAGATTTCTTAAAGCGGCACTGTCATGCCAAACTTACCTTTCCTCAATCTCTTCCTCTTCTGCCCCTCTCTCAGGATCTGTTCTCCGTTTCTTCCTGTCTGCTATAGTTTTCGTTAAAATCATAAGACAAAGTAGGGACTCTTTGCCTTATGGAGGATTCCTCTGCTTGACCAGCTCTGACCAGCGGAGGAGCAAAGTGTGCTTCATTTCCGCTGGTCAGAGCAATTTTCCCATGATCCTTACCTTTCCTCCCTGTTCCCACGATGCTTCCTGTCATTTTAGCCGGAACTGCAGAATTGCGTTCTAACTGAATGAGAACAGTATGTTCGTTTGTTTTAGAGCGCAATTCGGCACTTTGTTCGGATCCAATTTCATTTGAATGAATGAAACTCCGATCCTATTCGTGCTGTTGCTGCATCTTGCAGCCGCTTAGTAGATAACTCCCTAATTCAAACAGTATTAGGGAGTTATCTACTAAAAGGCTGAAAGACCTAAATTGGTCTTTCAGCAACATTTACTAATACTAAGTAGAGATTACTAAGTATTAGTAAATAATATGCCCCTACTCGCTATACCGCGAGTAGGGGCATGTCTATTAAACAGTGAGCAGCCTGTGGCTGCTCACTGTAAAAAATAAATAAAAACCTATTGGCCCCCACCCCTAAACGACAGGTGGGGGCCCTAAAGTAAAATAAGGGGGGAGACCTATTTCCCCCCCCGCCCCCACCCCTGCGCGGTGGGTGGGGGCCATAATGGTAATAAAGGGGGGACGGACCTACTGTCTTCCCCCCCGGCCTCCAGCCCTGCGCGGTGGGTGGGGGCCATAAATTACAATGGGGGGACCTACTGTCCTCCCCCTCTCCGGCCCCCACCCCTGGGCGGCGGGTGGGGGCCATAAAGATAACGAGAGGGGGACCTACTGTCCTCCCCCTCTCTGGACCCCACCCCTGGGCGGCGGGTGGGGCCCATAATGATAATGAGGGGGGGAGGGACCTACTATCCTCCCCCCTGGCCCCCACCCCTGGATGGCGGGTGGGGGCCATAATGATATTGAGGGGGGGGACCTACTGTCCTCCCCCACCGGCCCCCACCCCTGGGCGGCGGGTGGGGGCCATAATGATAATGAAGGGGGGACCTACTATCCACCCCCCCGGCCCCCACCCCTGGGTGGCGGGTGTGGCGAAACCAACCTCGCCACTGGGCCCTGGAGAAGCCTGTTTGCTAGCCTCCTACCTGCTGACTATGGCCCCTGGGTTATTTGGGGCATATTGTACTTTATATTGCTGCTACTGGCCCTTTAAAATCAGCGATGGACATATTGGGACTTTTGGGACTACTGTCCCTTTAAGACTGTGGAGCATATTCCAGTATACTGCCTTTAATATTACATATGTATTTATGTGTTGAGTTTAACCTGGGATATGTATGCAGCATTCATCTGATTGTTCGGTAGAATCACTCCATTCATTATATTGAGTGAAACTACCGAACAACCAGACCACCCAGGAATAAGTGTGCCTCCAATTACAGTTTGCAACAATGTTGCAAACGGGTAATTGGCAATCAGTGTAATGTATTCTTTGTCCTCTGGGTGGCCGCCATTCGGGAAACAAACACGTGGCGGCGGCCATCTTAAACTACCGAACAGCGGTGTTTTGCCGTCGAGTGTCTGGAACTAAAATCGGACACTTGACTAGGCAAACACCGCTGAGACCTCCATACTTCCAGAAATTCGTAGAGAAACTACCGAATGACCCGCCGTTCGGTAGAAAGAACCCCACAAACAAGGGAATTCATTCAAACCCTCTCCAGGCTCTATAACACAGGCAATTCGTCTGTTTTCATTCCCTTGTTTGTGACCGACCGCAGGGCCAAAATGCATGGAACTGTTTTCGGATACTTTACCCATGCGGTCGGTCAAATCTTTGGAACCCCATATCTCCCGAACTGTTCATCCGAATGACTTGAATTTTGGATATGTTTCCCCCCTGAATAAGGGCTATCCAGCAATACTTTAAAGGTGTACCCCCTGTTTTTGGGGTACATCCAGAACTTGGCTGGAAAAGTGTACCGGATAATTGGGTTTAATGTTATCTGAGGGGAGGGGATGTGTGGGCTGAACCATGTATGTGATTGGTTATTTTATGCCTCCCCCTGGGTGTGGCCTGTATGTGGATTATTGTAATAAAAGCCAAGCTGGATGAGTCAGTCCAGAGTTCCTGTTTTACCCTCAAAGTGATGTGTCGTCTCATTATTGGGGGGAAGGATTTATTGCATGCTGTTCCAGTTGACTGCTAGGAGTACAAGCCTATTCGTATGGTTCCTATTCAATGGTCTACAGCATTCATATGCTTGGGAGAATTTAAAAGGTTTCTCGGATTCGGTGATTGTGGTGTCTGCCAGAGTGCTTGGAGTCCTCAGGAAGCGCTAGGAGCATCCATTAACGGAGGTACCAAGTCGGGGTGCCAGGTGATCCGTTACAGCGGGTGGGGGCCATAATGATATTGAGGGGGGGGGACCTACTGTCCTCCCCCCCAGCCCCCACCCGTGGGCGGCGGGTGGGGGCCATAATGATAATGAAGGGGGGGACCTACTTTCTTCCCCCCCCCCCCGGCCCCCACCCCTGGGTGACGGGTGGGGGCCATAAAAATAACGAGGGGGGCTTGAAATCCATCCAATCACAGTGCTCTGTGTCATTTTACACAGCATGGGAAAATTAACTTTCCCACGCCGTGTAAAATGACACAGAGCACTGTGATTGGATGGCTTGAAATCCATCCAATCACAGTGTTCTGTGTCATTTTACACAGCGTGGGAAAATTCCAAAGAACTTTCCCACACTGCGTAAAATGACAAAGAGCACTCTGATTGGCTTAAGCCCACCAATCAGAGTGTTCTTAGCCTAATTGCAGGGCGGGGCAAGGCTTTATAAGCCGTCCCCCGCCCTGCGGAGCTCAGTCTGCGCGGAGCCCTCCATGGGTGAAGATGGATTATTTTTTTTGCGCTCTGTTTTTTTCTTTTTCGTCAGGTTTTTTTTTGCGCTCGGGTTTTTTATTTTATTTTAAGTTCGACGGGTATAATGGATTTTTATTTGGCCTTTTTTGGGGCTGAAAAATGAAGATTTCAGAAAAAAGATGACGTCGAATGGTAAGTTTAATTTTATTTACAGGGTAGTAATTTTATTCCCCCCTCACTATTTTTTAGGGTGAGGGGGGTAGGTAGGGGCTTTTTTTATTTGGGTGGGGGGTGGGTGACTAGGGGCTTGAGGACCCCTTTGTCACCTTTGATGGGGGGGTTATTTGATTTAATGCCCCCACCCGCCGCCCAGGGCTGGGGGCAGGGGGGGCGGGGGGAGGACACTAGGTGTGTCCCCCCCTCATTATCTTTATGGCCCCCACCCGCCACCCAGGGGTGGGGGCCAGAGAGGGGGAGGACAGTAGGTCCCCCCCTCATTATCTTTATGGCCCCCACCCGCCGCCCAGGTGTGGGGGCCAGGGGGGGAGGACAGTAGGTCCCCCCTTCATTATCATTATGGCTCCCACCCGCCGCCCAGTGGTGGGGGCCGGGAAGGAGGAGGACAGTAAGTCCCCCCCGTTATCATTATGGCCCTCACCCGGCGCCCAGGGGTGGGGGCCGGGGGGAGGACAGTAGGTCACCCCATTATCATTATGGCCCCCAGCCGCCGCCCAGGGGTGGGGGCCAGAGAGGGGGAGGACAGTAGGTCCTCCCTCGTTATCTTTATGGCCCCCACCTGCCACCCATGGGTGGGGGCCGGAGGGGAGGACAGTAGGTCCCCCCCTTCATTATCATTATGGCCCCCACCCGCTGCCAAGGGTTGGGGGCCGGGGGGGACAGTAGGTCCCCCCCTGTTATCTTTATGGCCCCTACCCGCCGCCCAGGGGTGGGGGCTGGGGGGGGAGGACAGTAGGTCCCCCAGCTCATTATCATTATGGCCCCCACCCGCCGCCCAGTGGTGGGGGCCAGGGGGGAGGACAGTAGGTCCCCCCCCTTCATTATCATTATGGCCCCCACCCACCGCCAAGGGGTGGGGGCTGGGGGGAGGACAGTAGGTCCCCCCCCTCATTATCATTATGGCCCCCACCCGCCGCCCAGGGGTGGGGGCCGTGGGGGAGGACAGTAGGTCCCCCCCTCATTATCATTATGGCCCCCACCCGCCACTCAAGGGTGGGGGCTGGGGGGGAGGGTAGTAGGTCCCCATCCCCCATTGTAATTTATGGCACCCACCCGCCGCGCAGGGGTGGGGGACGGATAGTAGGGATTTTATTTTACAGTGATAAACCGAACGAGCAAACGAACACTGATACACAGTGTTAGTTTGTTCGTCTGATTTTTCTATTCATTCATTCGTCTGTCTGATGAATGAATGAATAGGTAAAATTCCCGTTCGCATGTCCAGGTGTTTCACTGGGCATGTGAGGGAATCTCACAGGCTATCTAGTGTGGGCAGATGACGTGTCCCACAGGGACTTCACCTACCCACACAAAGATGGCGGCGCCCTGAATACAGATCGGGGCAGAAAATAAAGATTAATAAATAGGTAATCTGGGGGGCTTAGGGGCATTTGGGGGTGACTAAGGGGGTCAATTGAATGTAGTAGAGGCGGGAGGGGGGTTAAAAAAAACACGGGATTCGGCCATGACAGTGCCGCTTTAAGATCTCTAGACCTCCCAGGTGGATGAAGTATTTTTTCTTTTCCACTCCTCTCCAAGCTTCATGCTGACATGACTCTATACTGTTAGAATGATTTCTGCTTGAGATAGATCCAGTATCCATCCAAAATGTATATATGGTCTGCTGTAAGGTTATATTTTTCAATACATATTGATTGAAATGTATCTACTATATGATTGCTTAAACAATTGTAGACTATTTTGATTATACGCACTTGTTTGTATGTTGTGAATTTGATTGTATGTCTATAAATATAATTTAAAATATTCAATAAAGATGAATTGAGAAAAAAAAAAGCAAACATTATTACTTTCTCTTTCACGGTTTATTACTCTGAATGCCACTTACATTTACACTCTTGGAGTGACTTTTGTGGATTTGCTTTATTATGTCAATATAGAATGCCAGTTGGATATTTGTTGAACATTTTCTATGTATAAATAATTATTGTGCTTGTCATTTTGTGAAATATTGTCAAGAAAAAATCTTTTAAGCTATGGTTAGTCAATCTAATGCTATCAATCAGTTTCAGAAATGCTCAGTTTGTTAGCTGCTTTAAGCCTGCCTGTGTTTAACCCCTTAAGGACCAAACTTCTGCAATAAAAGGGAATCATGACATGTCACACATGTCATGTGTCCTTGAGGGGTTAAATGACACATTCAGTCGGAGTGTAAAAGAAGTAAAAATCTTCAATATATCTAGAGGAATTTGCTGGATTTTAAGTTGCTATTTGCATGTTTGAATTGTTGTATATTTGTTAATATTTTGAGGCACTAATTTGGACGTGTTGATATATATGCGTATATTTTTTTTATTTTTTTTTTGTAAAGTGTATTCTTTGAGTTCAATGTGAACTACAAATTTAAGGCCTAAGTAGCTGTCCTGGAAGTAGAGCTGCCATGTTGAATTTTTCCAGTTCAGCTGATCTGGCCTTACATTTGATATTCACTTTGGATTCACCAAGAAGTCCTGACAGTTCTCACTTCAGTGAATAATCCTCTAAGAGTTAAGTGTTTTTAGAAATAGTTCAATCAGTCTATGACACATTTACAAACGATGATAACAACCCTATCTAAACTACAAAAAGGCCTTTGGGATTATATAACTCAAGAGATGTAAATAGTAAAAATGTTGCATCTTGCATCTGTGATTAACATATTTGTTCAGATTTTAAAAAAAAAAAAAAAAGCTTATGAATTGTAGCATGCTTTTTTTTACCCACTAATATGCTGTTTTCTGACACAATCTGGTACACCACTAAACAAAACAGACATTGAATTGACTGTTGCGAAAACAGAAAAATATGATATGAGTGAAATTCAAGACAGGAGTTTCACCGCAGGTAAGTTATCACAGCAAATGAGACTGGCCAGCTGTTACCACAATGTAGGTATATTCAGCTATTTTGTCATAACTGCCAGAGTTCAGCGTGTCAGTACCCGTCTCTGATATTTTAAGGATGCTTTTTAAAATAAAATCTATAGAGCACAGGAAATGTTATGGTCACTTGATGTGCTTACTAACTGATTTTTACTGCATGCGGGAAAATACATTATTTCACAGTGGCAAATGTGTCTGAACCTGATGCCTCGACCAACAGTCAAGAAAATGGCTCTGTAGAACTACAAAATATGCCAACTTCAAGTCAGCAAAACACATTGCCTTTGTGACAGAATATGGTTACATCCTGAAATGTTATGGGAAAATATCTGTTTGTTATCACAGCATCAGATATCAAATCTCAATATTTCAACAGTTAATAGAGTTTATATTGTTACCTATTTACTACCTCTGACATTATATTTTTTCTATCCATTCTATTTATTTTTTTGATGAATTGTTCTAAATCTGTGAGATTTAAAATCGAGCTTTAACATTATTATTGCGTAAGATTATCTGTTTATCAGACCTGTATAATGTAATTCTCTGCATAATGAATGCAATCAAAGGCACATTTGTCCTATTACGGACTGTCCTGAAGAGTTTTCCTAGATAGAAAACAGAACTGCAGAAATATAACCAGGAAAAAAAAGCCAGAACAGGGCAAACTAAAGAATAATTGCATACAGTTTATCTGATTTTATTTAATGTTGTTAGATGTATTTCTTTTCTCTTTTTTTTTTTTTTTTTACTGAGAAGCAGAGACTGAGAGATCTCTCATTTTCAAGCAACGTTGGAGAACGTTTAACATACCAAGTTAGAAATGAAAACGCAAAGACATGAAATAATGTAAAAAATTAAGATTAAGCATTAATATTATATTATATTTCTAATGAGAGATGTGAACAGTATGTTTTTATTCTTGAATGAGTCAGTTATTTTCTTTTGACAGATGAAAGTGATAAATAGAGATGGAGAAACTGGGATTAACATTACTGAATAAAACATTGAAAATAATCTACAAATTGTTTTAGTCTTTAAAAGATTCTCAGTTTAAAAAAAAATAAAAAATTATATTCGAGATATGGAAAATTACATCACAATCCAGTTTACGGGGCAAATCCAGGGCAGACATTACATTGGTGGATAAAAAATAGAAATATTGTTTAAAGGGACACTACAGTCACCAGAACAACTACAGCTTATTGTATTTGTTCTGGTGAGTAGAATCATTCCCTTCAGGCTTTTTTAGAGCAAAGGCAGCGTTTATATTATTAAAGCGCCAACAGATTCCGCAGCGCTGTACAATTAGTGGAGGACGTACAATATACACAGACAAATACAAAAGGTAGAGAGGGCCCTGCCTGTAAGCTGAAATCTTGCCATTTAAGCTATTTTATACAAAGTGCATAGGTAAATAGCCCGTGAGCTTACAATCTAAAGGGTACCATGGGGATTTGAGACAAGAGGTAGCAGGGGAAATATGGAAGTGATGGCTAAATAAGGAAACAGAGAGTTGCAGCTATTGATAGAATATAGAGGGAATGACGAGGTAATTGAGTGAGAATTTTAATTTAGGGGGAACCTGGGTGGGCAGGAGGGTTGGTTGAGCTGAGTAGAATTGTAGAGGCTTGCAGTAGAGGTGGCATCGGAAATGGGCCAAAGGAGGGAGTAGAGATAAACAGTTATATCAAGGTATTTACAGCTAGGAGTGGCAAGCATGGGGGGAGGAGTGGGAGGGGACAAGAAACAGTTGTGATTTACAATTTAGAATTTTGCCAATCAAATCCTAAGAGCCAGATTATTAATTAATGCATGTAGATGCAAGTACAAGATACTACAGTAGTACACTATAGATACATTACAGCCTCATGATAACTCCACTGGCCACTCCTCAGATGGCTACTAGAGTTTCTTTCTGGGGCAGTGCTGGACACTTTGCAGCACTGACATTCAGTGTCTCCACCCTCTGCATGGAGACACTGAACTTTCCTCATAGTGATGCATTTAATTCAATGCACTTCTATGAGGAAATGCTGATTGGCCAGGGCTTTATTTGACTTGTGCTGGCTCTGCCCCATATCTGCCCTTTTGACAAGCTCAGCCAATCCAATGTTTTCCTATGTGAAAGCATTGTGATTGGCTTTTGATCAACACTCCTAATTATGTCAGCCAAGCAGGTAGATCAGGGGCAGAGCCAGCAGTAACAGGCTGGAATAAAAGGTGCCATGGGGGCAAGATGGTGGTTTTAACACTATAGGGTCAGGAATACATGTTTGTGTTCCTGACCCTATAGTGTTCCTTTCATTTCTCCTCTTCTTTACATGGCTTATATGTTTAATGATTAACAGGCACCCAGCTGCAGGATAAAGAGGTGTGGATTGCTACATTTATTAAATATATTTATAAGTAAACATAATACTAAAAATCCAGCAAGGAGTCTGTTCTTCATTAATGATTTCTTTTCATTTCTCTGTATTAATCATCCTGTTTCTACATTATATTGTTAATGTGATTTTTGGTTTATGTAAGCCACTATATTTAAAGGACATCCATCAGAAAATCATGTTATAGTGTTCTAATTTTTTTAAATCTTTAAATCACTATGGTAAAAATTTCAAATTGACTCTAATTCATAACATTACAGAGTTGCCTTTCTTTTCCTAATGATTTAACCTAGACTTTGTCGACCTGTGCACAAATGATTTTGATCAAGTGCGTAAAAGTAACCAATAGATGAAAAGAAAAGTAAAACAAAACTATATTTTTATATTACAATTTATATTACAATATTTAAATATATATTTGTATTTGACTATTCTTCCATTTTTCCCCCTCTATTCCTTACTTCTCATTTGATCTGAGAACAAAATCAGCATTTAGTGACTCTACCCTGATCATCAATCGTTTTTTTTTTTTCCATTAATCATATCTTTTCTTTTGTAACACTACAGGTGGAATTCAGAATCACAAATTAAAACACACACTTTTGTCCATTCTTCATTCCATTTGTTTTGTTATTTGGCTATAGTTTAGCTAGGAGTTCAGGAATTCGAGTGATCAAATGATCTGCCCAAATTCGTACAAATTTCAGTTTATAATGAAACGAACCTCCAAGTCTACTGTGTATTAATCCAATATTATTGAATTATAACAGATCATATCTTTATCATATAATTACAGTCAGTTTACATTGCATAGAAATGGAATCCTTACTGGAAGAGCAAATCGTGGCTCTTTCAAGGTGGGATTTTCCATAGTAAACACTCCTCACACTTCGATTCTTTTAACTTTATTATTTTTACTTTTCACTTCATTTCTTTCCAGTTTCACTATTCTATTTTCAGTAATATGAACCGATGTCAAAAGTTGTCCTGGTAAATTAGGTTGAGAAATTAATTAAAATCATGACATTATTCCTATTGGACTATATAATCTCTTGCTTATTTTTGCAGCAGCCATCTGACATTACGCGCAGTGGAGAAGTCCATCAACCACAAATTCTTGCAAAACATTTCTACCGACAAATAACAGCAGCTACAAATTAATTGCATTTATTATCTGCACTTGCCAACCTCCCTTACACCCTCCATGTTATTTCGTAATCTCAGTATTCCTCTTCACCCACAGCTTGAAACCTGCGTGTCACTTCTAACTTCTCACTCTTCCTAAAAATTGTATAACCTAAATTTGTTGTTTATGCAACTTTTGCCTCTTCGACATTCAAAAAATCTGTCTTTTTCTAATTCTCTGCCTCATAGCTCACTATATTCTTCTTCACTGTAAACTGCCTTGATTACTGCAATTCCCTCATTAGGTTTCTTCTACGTTCTTCATTTTATTTCACCAAACTCAAGCTGTTGCTGCCTAAATCTTAACATGCTTCAGGTTACTCACATTTCCATATGCTAATGCTCTGTATTGAAATTTACTAGTCCTGTATAGAAGCCCCTCACGCTTCCTTTTATCTATAAACCTCTTACTGCACCCCATCATGTACTTGTTTGTGGTTCTACTTACACTGCTTGTTCACACTTAACTCTGAACTTTTCCCATATGTCATTTGATATCCCATAACTTGTAAATCATCATAAAGTTCAACTCTAAGTGGTGTGACTCAAAGTCACCTCAACACTATTTTTTAATATAATGATCCTATGTAAAAAAAAGAAAAGAAAAACTCATCACTACTTCTAGTATATGACAGGAACCTTCAATCATATACAGGCACTTTGGGTCAGACTGTGATTGAAAACTGATACTTAGTCTCTATGGTCTTCCCAAGAAGTATGTATATGGCTGAAGGATCCTGTCATATACTAAAGGTAGGAATGAGTTGTTCTCTCTTGTTTTTTTTTGCTTACACATACTTTATTTAAATAAAATCTATTTCCTTTCTAAACTTGATGAAAGGATCAATATCTTAAAAAATAGTATTGAGGTGAAAGTTTAAGAATTGTCAGACACATGTGCATAAATCATCCACTTCCTCTACCAGTGGAACCAACTGTCATCCTCAATACATTATTTTGCTATGGGCAAGAATCAAATAAGGCCTGGTCAATAGTGAAATTGGTTACATCATTGAAGTTATAGATCAGTATTGCACATTATATGAGTCTTCACTTTGTTTTATTGTTACACTACTGAAGTCAGAGATTAGCATTGCATGTTATAATTTTGTTCACTATATTTTGTATTTCGGCACTGCAGTAAGATTTGTATGAATTTAATATATTTGAAGTGCTCCACTATTTCATTTATTTTGGTGGATTCCAGGCGGATGTGTTAAGGACACATATAGAGTGGGAGTAGAGGCTGAGGAAATCCGAGTCTGTTAGCTGTTTTATAGATTGTTAAGAGGTTATTTGTGATGCGCCTTAATATTCTAACTCCTTTTTTTTTTTTAGAAATGTTACTATAAGTGCTTGTGGAAATATGTGTTAGTCGTAGTGTTAGAGTGAGTGTATGTGTGTTAATAATTGTCTATAAATGTGTGTTAACTAAGCTTGTGTATGAGTGGAAATGTGTAACTGTGTATGCATGTTAATGTATGTCAGCATATGGGTCTCAATATATGCATGTCAGTGTGTGTGTCTACATATTATTTTGTGTCTATACATGTGTGTTAATGTGTCTATGACTGTGTATTTGTGTATATCTATGTATGTGTGTTTGCATATGCATATCAGTGTGTATTTATACATGTGTGTCTATGTATGCACGTACATATGTATGTGAACATGTTACGATTAGGTTTGTGTATGCGAACAAGTTATGCATGTATGAGTGGCTAGTTATTCGTGTGTAACTAATTATAGGTATGTGAGTGGACAACTAAGCCTGCATTTCTAAGTAAATGTTTACTAATAGCTAGTTATGTATTTATGGCTAATTATATATGTGAATGTGGATCAAGTCCTGCACATATTACTCACCCTTGATCTCACAGATTACTAGGGTGGTCCTAATACAGTAACAATTAATAATTTTGTTCACACACTGAACGAAAAAAAAATAAATGTGAATTCCATTTAAAAATATGTAACAAACAAGCGTCAAACTTGAAATATAATTAAACAAGTATATGTTTTATTACTTGTTTATAAGTAGTTTGTATATAAGTGTATTTTTTTATGTTTGATAAATAGAACATTTCTGGTAGACTATGAGCTTTCATTATATAGCAATCGTGGCTGAATATGAGATGATATTTAGCAAAAATATACATTTAATAAAACATTGACTTTTATTACTGCTAAGTGACTTTCTGATGCAAAATAGATAATTAAGCCATCTGGTACTCTATTACTAGAGATGTGATTAATTCCATTGGACACAATATATACCCATCCTGGTTCAATTTTCTCAGTGTCTGCAATATCAAACTGCTTTGTGCTTTACATTAGAATTTAAGGCTAAAAATTAGCTTAGCAATATCACAACATGTTAAATAGACATGGACATGATAGGTACATACATATACAGTGTAGGGAAAAGTATTTGATCCCCTGCTGATTTTGAATGTTTGTCCACTGACAAAGAAATGATCAGTCTATAATTTTAATGCTAGGTGTATTTAAACAGTGAGAGACAGAATAGCAAAAAAAAAAAAATCCAGAAAAGAGCATTTCAAAAACGTTATAAATTGGAGGGGGCGAAGCTAAGCAGCGCTCCGAGTCAGACGCACAACCCAACAAAATCACCCTTAAACCCCGCAGAAAATTGAGAAATCGGTGCGCAATCACCTCCATCACGTCTGGGAGGTGATTCCGATCCGGCGGATATCCTTCATTTTTCCACGAGCGCTAAAACCCGGCGTCGTGGTCTTTGAGCCTACCGCGTGGTAAGCGTGCGGCTGCACATTGACATCTACTGGAACAGAACAGACCCACAGTGTATTGTTACCCTTGCATATTACGAACACACCTCTCCAACGGTGGATATGGGCCACAAATCACATAAACCTACCCAATCCTCCTCCAGAGAGGACCAGGACTTTGGCCAAATACTGGTATACAGAACCAGAGGGGCAACACCACCAGGCCCCAAAATCACGAGCGATCCGCCTGCAGAGCTGATCTCCATGCCGGAGGCCCCGGCAATAGCCAATGGTAGCACACCGTCCACCAAGCAGGATATATACAACCTTCTAGTACATATAAAGCAAATGTTCTCGGCTGAGATAAGGGCCGTACAAACCGAAGTGCAAGCAGTTACCAACAGGGCAACTGAAGCAGAAATCCATGATCTGAAACAGGGACTGAGTTCCATGAGTGAGACAGTGCAACTACTTCAAGATGCACAAGGTATCCAGATGGCACAATTGGAGGACAAAGAGCGGAACAGAAATATTAAGGTCCGCGGAGTGGTGGACTCACTCCCACCCAAGGAACTTCCACACTTCGTCAGGCATTTAGCCTTCTCCATCTTACCTGCAAAATCCACTAAACAATTTGCCTTTGACAAAATCCTCACAAGCACCGAATAAGGCTTCCTGCGACGTCATCCTGTGTTGCCAAAAGCTTGCCGATAAACAAAGGCTCCTCAGTGCCCTGAAGGGGAAGACTACAATTCAAATAGCACACTCTCATGTTCTTCCCGGGCTTAAGCAGCGCCACTTTACTGTGGTTAAAATCAATGCAGCCAATATCGAAAACCCTCCAAGCTGCTGTACTCTCTTACCAGTGAGCCTTCCTTCAAGCGCTAGACCTGCAGGAGCAGACCGCCACACTGGACAAAAGCCATACCTGGGACATCTCCAGAGTTCACCCTTTTGTGTCTGGGGGAACCAGTGACTCAGTAACCTGAACATGAACTGGACTCCACTCTTTGTTTTTTCCTTTATTTCCCATTTCTGCTATTTCAAATGTTTTCTTTCTTTTTTTGATATGCCTTCTGATTAATCTTAATGCTTTTAGGAGAAATACTAAACTTTGCTGCATGAAGCCTCAGCCTAGCAGACAGATATTGATCCTATCCTTACAACACACTACAATGAAAGTGCATGATAGTTAAGTAAAATTCCTTCCCCCTCTCCTCCCCCCCCCCCCCATAGCCCCATAGGTTAGGGGTTTTCAGTCATTCATATAGGAGTACTATCCTACATCTGCTCCACTACTCACAGCGACAACCATAGATAAACAGCTAATAGAGACATGTGATCTAAGAATCACACTAGCTCCTGACTCCTATGTCACCCTAGCTAAATTCTATATGTATCAAATTGAAAAATGGGTCACTTCTCAACTATACGATACCAATACCTGTATGTTTGCAATGTTCTTCACATCTGTCTTTTTTGCATTTATCACTTGTTTCGTACAACCCGTATAAAATAAAGAATAAAAAAAAGCACAAACAAAAAAAGTTATAAATTGATTTGCATGTCAATGAGTGAAATAAGTATTTGATCCCCTATCAATCAGCAAGATTTATGGCTCCCAGGTGTCTTTTATACAGGTAACGAGCTGAGATTAGGAGCACTCTCTTAAAGGGAGTGCTTCTAATCTCAGCTCCTTATCTGTATAAAAGACACCTGTCCACAGAAGCAATCAATCAATCAATCAGATTCCAAACTCTCCACTATGGCCAAGACCAAAGTGTTGTCCAAGGATATCAGGGGCAAGATTGTAGACCTACACAAGGCTGGAATGGGTTAGAAGACCATCGCCAAGCAGTTTGGTGAGAAGGTAACAACTGTTGGTGCGATTATTCGCAAAAGGAAGAAACACAAAATAACTGTCAGACTCTCTCTGTCTGCTCCATGCAAGATCTCACCTCGTTGAGTTTCAATGATCATAAGAACGGTGAGGAATCAACCCAGAATTACACAGGAGGATCTTGTTAATAATCTCAAGTCAGCTTGGACCATTGTCACCAAGAAAACAATTGGTAATACACTACCCCATGACAGACTGAAATCCTGCAGCACCCGCATGGTCCCCGTGCTCAAGAAAGCACATGTACAGGCCTGTCTGAATGATTCTAAGGAGAACTGGGTGAAATGTTGTGGAGACCAAAATCGAGCTCTTTGGCATCAACTTAACTCGCCATATTTGGAGGAGGAGCAGTGGCGTCGCTAGGGGGGGGGGGGCAGAGGGGGCCATGGCCCCCCCTACATCATGCTGTGCCCCCCCTTGTGCCCCCCAAATGCCAGCAACCTACTGGCTATGTATTTAAATTCTATTCCCTCGGGCTGTAACAGCCTGTTACAGCCCGAGGGAATGCAGGGCAGAGCAGCTGGAGCGGTGCTGGGGGCTGTCTGGGGCTGGAGAGAGCACTGACAGGCTCCCAGGCAAGGCCCCACCCCCAAACGAAGCCCCGCCTCCCGCACACAAGCCCCGCCCCCACCGTTAAGCAGCAGCATGGCTGCTGCTGGAAAGGATGAAAGATGGCTGACCCCCAGCAACAGGCTCCAGGGACAGGTAGGTGTGTGTGTTGTGTGTCTGCTAGTGAGGAAGAAGTTTGTGTGTCTGTATGTATGTACCACTCTCCCCACCACCCTCAGCCTCCCCACCCTCCCTACCACCCTCAGCCTCCTCACCCTCCCTACCACCCTCAGCCTCCTCACCCTCCCTACCAACTTCAGCCTCCTCACCCTCCCTACCAACTTCAGCCTCACCACCCTCCCCACCACCTTCAGCCTCACCACCCTCCCCACCACCCTCAGCTCCCCACAACCCTCAGCCTCAGCACCCCACACCACCCTCAGCCTCCCCACCCTCCCCAATAACCTCAGCCTCCCCACCCTCCCCAATATCTTCAGCCTCCCCACTACCCTCAGCCTCACCACCCTCCCGACCACCCTCAGCCTCACCACCCCCCACCACCCTCAGCCTCAGCACCCCCCACCACCCTCAGCCTCAGCACCCCCCACCACCCTCAGGACCCTCAGCCTCACCACCCTCAGCCTCACCACCCCACCACCCTCAGCATCACCCTCCTTCACCACCCTCAGCATCACCCTCCCTCACCACCCTCAGCATCGCCATCTCACCATCCTCAGCATCACCCCCCCACCCCAACCACCACAGCATCACTCCTCACCACCCTCAGCCTCACCCCCACCCCCCTCAGCCTCATCCCTCACCCCCCTCAGCCTCATCCCTCACCCGCCTCATCCCTCACCCACCTCATCCCTCACCCCCCTCAGCCTCATCCCTCACCCCCCTCAGCCTCATCCCTCACACCCCTCAGCCTCATCCCTCACCCCTCTCATCCCTCACCCCTCTCATCCCTCACCCCTCTCATCCCTCACCCCTCTCAGCCTCACCCCCTCACCCCCCTCAGCACTCTGTGTGTGTATGGACTCAGCAGTCTATGTGTGTGTGTATGGACTCAGCAGTCTATGTGTGTGTGTGTATGGACTCAGCAGCAGGCCCGCCAACGGTTGTCATGGGCCCGGTGGTCCTGGGGGGCCCGAACTACTCTGGCAGTCCGAGCCCCACTTTCCTTATGTGCACTTATATATAATTTTTGCTATATATATGTGCACAGAGGGCCCCCTGCTATCTGTACATTGAAGAGGGTGCCCAGCAGTGCACTCTGTCCTCCTTTCCAGCTGCTCTCTGTCTAACTTCCCTACGCCCTGCGGCCGCCAGCGCGTTGCCATGGGTTACCATGGCAACGCTCTGCACAGCACGCAGACCTGTCTCGCGAGAGTTAGTCAGAGAGGAGCTGGAAAGGAAGACAGTGTGTGCTGCTGGGCCCCCTCTTCAATGTAACGCGGCTGGCTCGCTCCACCATGCCACCGGACCACCAGGGAATGCGATCTCCCCCATCCCTGGCACAGAAAGAACCAGGGAGGGGGGGGGGGGAATTGAAATATACACAAATAAATAAAAAGAATACTCCCCTCCCCCCTATTTTACACATACACTGCATCCTTACAAGTACACACTCTGCACTACACACACACACACTACATTCACTAAACACACTCTGCACTACACACACTACATTCACTTTGCACTACACACACACACACTACATTCACTATACACACGTTGCACTCACTACACACTACATTTACTAAACACACTCTGCACCACACACACACACACACACACTACATTCACTAAACACACTTTGCAACACACACACACACTGCATTCACTTTACACACGTTGCACTCACTACAAACACACTACATTGACTACAAACACACTACATGCTCTATACACACTACATTTACTATGCACACTACATCCACTACAAAAACACACACTCTGCATTCACTATACACACTCTGCATCTAATGCATGCATACAAACATTACATACATTACACAAAACGTACAATCTGCATCCACTATACACACTGCATCCATGACACACATACCGTATCCACTACACACATTCTACATCCACTATACACACTGCATCCATGACACACATTCTACATCCACTAAACACACACACACCCTTCATCCTTGTGGGCAGCTCGGGACTGGCCCTGGAGGCCCAGATCTTGAGCTGTGTCAGGGGCCCTAACATTTCTGATGGCAGCCCTGCTCAGCAGTCTGTGTGTGTGTGTGGACTCAGCAGTCTGTGTGTGTGTATGGACTCAGCAGTCTGTATGTGTGTATGGACTCAGCAGTCTGTGTATGTGTGTATGGACTCAGCAGTCTGTGTGTGTGTGTATGGACTCAGCAGTCTGTGTTTGTGTGTGTGTCTTTGTGTCTGTGTGTGTATGGACTCAGCAGTATGTGTGTGTGTATGGACTCAGCAGTCTGTGTGTGTGTCTGTGTGTATGGACTTAGCAGTCTGTATGTGTGTATGGACTCAGCAGTCTGTATGTCTGCGGGTGTGTGTGTTGGATTCAGCAGTCTGTGTGTAAGTGTAAAAATCTGCCTGTGTGCATTCAGCAACGTCTGTGTGCATTCAGCAACATCTGTGTGTGTGTGTATTTAGAAGTTTCTCGGTGTTCGTATTTGTGTACTGTGTGTATGTACTCAGCAGTCTATCAATAATTAAAATTTTTATTCCTGTGAGTTGTTGTGTAGGAACGGCCCCAGTGCACTGCTTTGCCCGGGGGCCCTTAACACTGTTAAGATGGTACTGCTTGTGTGTGTCAGTGAGCTTCTATTTATTGAGCATGTGTGTGTCCCTGAACTTCTTTGTAGTGAGCCTTGTGTTTATACAAGTCAGTTTGTCTGTAGTAAGCCTGTGTGCGAGTCAGAGAGTTTTTTGTCTGTCAGTAAGCCAATTTGCGCATGTCAGTGAGCTTGTGTGCTCACTGTAATATATATATATATATATATATATATATATATATATACCTGTAGGAATGGCATACATTTCTTTTCCAGGGCTGCTTTCCAGTTTGGCTCTGCCAGCGAGTGCGCTTTACCGCTGAATCATCTGTGTGAGCTGCCGCACACTTTAGCCCTGTTACACGCATCTGGGAGCTGCTGTTGACAGGTACTTGTAGTCTAGAGATTGTGACATGGGATATATGCTCAGCTATCTGTATAATACTATAGTGCTGTTCTCTGTATAATACAGGTCTGTGTCTGTATAATATCCTGGGACAATCAGTGTTCCCTGTATAGTGCTGCTCTCTGTCTTGGGATATTATACACAAACAGATCTGTATTTACAGAGAGCAGCACTATAAAGGGAGCACTGACTGTCCCAGGATATTATACACACAGCCATGTATTATACAGAGAGCAACACTATACAGGGAGCACTGACTGTCCCAGGATATTATACACACAGCCATGTATTATACAGAGAGCAGCACTATACAGGGAGCACTGACTGTCCCAGGATATTATACACACAGCCATGTATTATACAGAGAGCAGCACTGTACAGGGAGCACTGACTGTCATAGGCGTGCGCACGGGGTGTGCCGGGTGTGCCTGGGCACACCCTAATCCCCGCGGCACGCCTATGCATTGAGACCGGCAGGGGAGATCTCAGGATCTCCCCTGCCGGCTCATGCAGAGCCGGCGCTATCCGAGCGCCGGCTCTGCTCTCAGCCTCCCCTCACCGGCTCACAGGCAGTGAGGGAGGCAGGAGAGGACCCGGGGAGCTATTGCCTGCAGCTCCGCCGGGTTCCTCTCGCGAGATCTGAGCGTTGCCGCGGCAACGCTCAGATCTCGCGTGAGTGAACTCTAGCCCTGCGGGGCTCGAGTTCATTCTCCTCTGGACCACCAGGGATGGCAGCAGCAGCAGGATCCCCCCTCCCAGGCATAAGGTAAGAAGGGAGGGGGGATAACTGCTCTGCCTCCACCTCCACTGGACCACCAGGGACAAGGAATAAGAATCCCCCCTCCCCACATAAAGTAAGAAGGGAGGGGGGATATTTAGTAATGTACCCCCACCTCCACCCCCCACAATCACCCACACACATACACAGCACACACACACACATACACAGCACCCACAGACATACACAGCACCCACACACATACACAGCACCCACACACAGCACCCACAGACATACACAGCACACACATACACACATACACAGCACACACATACACATACACAGCACACACACACACACATACACAGCACCCACAGACATACACAGCACCCACAGACACACACAGCACCCACAGACATACACAGCACCCACAGACATACACAGCACCCACAGACATACACAGCACCCCCACAGACATACACAGCACACCCACAGACATACACAGCACACCCACAGACATACACAGCACACACAGCACCCACAGACATACAGCACCTACACACATACAGCACCCACAGACACACAGCACCCACACACATACAGCACCCACACACACATACAGCACCCACACACACATACAGCACCCACACACACATACAGCACAAACAGGACCCTAACAAACACACACACACAAAACACTACCAGTACCCTCACACACAAACAGCACCCTGACACACAGTACATTTACAGCACCCTCACAAGTGCACACACACACACACACACACACACAAACAGCACCCTGACACACAGTACATTTACAGCACCCTCACAAGTGCACACACACACACACACAAACAGCACCCTGACACACAGTACATTCACAGCACCCTCACAAGCACGCACACACAAACACCCTCACCCACATAGTACACTACCAGCACACACACATCACACTAACAGCACCCTCACACAGCACACACACAGCTTTGTGTGTGTGTATATATGTGTATATATATATACATACATATACATATATATATATATATATATATACGCCGCGTGTGCTTGTGCTTGAGGGTGCACACCCTAATGCAATAGGCTGCGCACGCCTATGCTGACTGTCCCAGGATATTATACACACAGCCATGTATTATACAGAGAGCAGCACTATACAGGGAGCACTGACTGTCCCAGGATATTATACACACAGCCATGTATTATACAGAGAGCAACACTATACAGGGAGCACTGACTGTCCCAGGATATTATACACACAGCCATGTATTATACAGAGAGCAGCACTGTACAGGGAGCGCTGAAAGTCCCAGGATATTATACACACAGCCATGTATTATACAGAGAGCAACACTATACAGGGAGCACTGACTGTCCCAGGATATTATACACACAGCCATGTATTATACAGAGAGCAGCACTGTACAGGGAGCGCTGAATGTCCCAATTTCTCAAATGTTGGCAACTATGGCACTATATCAAGGGAATTTTTTGTTTTTTTAATAATCTCTGGTGGAAAATAATGAATCCTCCACCAGGGATTATAAAAAAAAAACCACATTGTGTCGGGGGTGGGGCTTAACATGCGGCAGGGGCGGGGTCAAACTGTGGCGAGGGCGGGGTTAAATGTTCCCCCCTACTTTTGTCCCTGGCCCACCATGTGCCCCCCCTAAAAATGAATCCTAGAGACGCCACTGAGGAGGAGGAATGCTGCATATGACTCCAAGAACACCATTCCCACTGTCAAACATGGAGGTGGAAACATTATGCGTTGGGGTGTATTTATGCTATGGAGCCAGGGCATTGAAAATGGATTGTGGATGGGTATTCCACCATGACAATGACCCCAAACACACAGCCAAAGCAACAAAGGAGTGGCTCAAGAAGAAGCACATTAAGGTCCTTGCCAGTCTCCAGATCTTAATCCCATGGAAAATCTGTGGAGGGAGCTGAAGGTTCGAGTTGTCAAACGTCAGCCTAGAAAACATAAAGACTTGAAGAGGATCTGCAAAGAGCAGTGGGACTAAATCCTACCTGAGATGTGTGCAAACTTGGTGGCCAACCACAAGAAACATTGTGACCTCTGTAATTGCCAACAAGGGTTTTGCCACCTAGCACTAAGTCGAAGGGGGCAAATACTTATTTCACTCATTGACATGCAAATCAATGTAGAACTTTTTTGACATGTGTTTTTCTGGATTTATTTTTGTTATTCTGTCTCTCACTGTTAAAACACACATATTAAAATTATAGGCTGACCATTTCTTTGTCAGTGGGCAAACATTCAAAATCAGCAAGCCATCAAAAACGTTTTCCCCTCACTGCACACCAGTCAAGCCATAAGACTTGCTTTTTCCACATAATTCACAAATTTGCAGTGATGTTACTACCGCAAAGGATTCTGGGTGGATATATGCAAATTAGTTTAACAAAAAATCACATTTTTGCCTCATTCCATTTTAAACATGGATTCCTTGGAGTCTGTGTTTGCTGCGTACAACAGCTTTGAAACACAACTTGGGAAAAGATGCAAAGCTAGTGCATGCTGATGATATTTGCATTAACAATGAAACAGCTGTCCATGAGTGGTTCACTGGATTTGCATCTTTTGAGGCAACTTTGCAAACCTAAGACATGCTGCCATGTTCTTTTGAGAGAGAAGAATCTTTCTCCTGGCAACGCTTCCAAACAAACCATACTTTTTCAGTCTTTTTCTAATTGTACTGTCATAAACTTTAACATCTAACATGCTAACTGAGGCCTATAGAGTCTGAGAGTAACACTAGTTTTTTATTTTTTTTGCAATTTCTCAGAACATTGCACAGGCTGACCTCGGGGTGAGTTTGCTGGGATGTCCACTACTGGTAAGGTGATAAACCGTGCCTGGTGTAAAACAAGAGGTGATAAACCATGCCTGGTGTAAGATTGGCATCTGTCTTGAATGTTTTACACTTTTGCATAATCTTTCTCACTGTAGAATGATTGACTTTAAATTGTTTGGAAATGGCCTTATAACCATTCCCAGTTTGAAGGGCAGCAACAATTGCTTCACTAAGATCATTCCTGATGTCTTTCAATGACATTTTATTAACACAAACCTGAATGCTCCAGACCAGCAAACTGCTAAAAATTTTATAGAGGTGGTCACATTTGCTAAGTACTAAGTACACACATAAGGATATCTATTTCCAGTTATTGAAATTGAACAGAAAAGCCATTGATCTTGATTTGCATGGGATGTTTTTGTCAGATTATTTTAAAGCTAAACAAATTCCATGTGGATTCCGTATACTAAATATACCCACAATTGGGAGGGTCAAAGCCACCGTGTGTAGAGATTGGGCGGCTGTATTAAATAAAACATTGTTGGATCTTATGCTAATAATTATCACAGACCTCTCATTTGACCTCAACGAGACCAAACAAAAAATATTAACTATTGAAACAGAACAAGCTATTTTATTGGCTACATCTGAAGGTCAGAAGCTCCAACTTAAACTTAAAGAAGAACTAGCTAAATGAACGAGTACGTCTCGACTACCAGGAACATGCGGCCTATAAGTGGATTTCTGGAAACAATAGACAGAGGCCACGAAGTCCACGAAAATGCATGAAAAGCTCTAAGGTACACACAGTGGATATAATCTCAGGTGAATCAGCATCTGATACGGAAACATCAGCTGAGATACCTTTTTTAGGAACAGCAAGTGGCAGCACTGTGACCAGGAGAAACTAAAGATCTCATACACACAGATCATGTTAAAATGTATAAGATCACCAGGAAACAACGTACAATTATACAAGATCTGGCTAGTGACCCAACCATCGTAATCATACCAGCTGATAAGGGATGTGGGATCGTCATCATGAACTACAAAGTCTGATAAACTTAAATGACAACTTCAGGATTCAGGTACCTACTCACCATTAGACCCGACTCTTGAGATACAACATAAAATTCAAAATGCCCTTGATATGGGATTAATGGCAGGATACATTGATCTTCCTTTATATCAATTTCTAAATAAAAGATATCAGCAGATTCCAGTAATCTACAGCATTCCAAAAATGCACAAAAATCCTCTCCATTCACCCGGACGACCAATTGTATCAGCAGTTAGTGGAGTCCTTGAGCCGATTGCACAATGGCTTGACTCCCTGTTCAAAGAACCAGTAGAGTAATTAGGCACTTGTATCAAAGATACCACTACTTTGATACAATATCTGTCCCAGCTTGAACCATACAAAGACCTCATAGTGCTACTCACTATGGGTGTGAGTAGCCTATATACCTCACAAGAGTTACACATGTTCACGCATTGCATCATTATTGGGGGCAGAGCTACCCACACGCATGTGCACTGGGCATGCACTGATGCCGGTAATTGCACCTAACACACCTGTGGTAAGTTTTGATCTCTAACTGTTTCTATATAAATGTATGTTTCCTTTACCTTGTTATCCTGATGAAAGTCCCGGTTAGGGACTGAAACGTTGATCCCTGGACCCTCAATAAAGAAGTTCACATTTCTCTGAAATACCGTGAGTGCAGCCCCTTTTCATTACTTCAACTTTAAATTAATATTGTTTTGAGGACTGGCACCCAACCATAATACATTAAGCCTGAGTGCAAGGACACCGTCAAAGTATTATATGTAAAAGTATTATATATAAAAGTATTATATATATATACACACACATATACACAGTATCTCACAAAAGGGAGTACACCCTTCACATTTTTGTAAACACTGTGACAACACTGAAGAAATTACACTTTGTTGCCAACGGTTTAGACATTGATGGCTGTTTGTTGAGTTATTTTGAGGGGACAGCAAATTTACACTGTTATACGGGCTATACACTTACTACTTTACATTGTAGCAGTGTCATTTCTTCAGTGTTGTCCCATGAAAAGATATAATAAAATATTTACCAAAATGTGAGGGGTGTACTCACTTTTGTGAGATACTGTATATATAAAATAACCTTTGTGTTATTAAAATCAGGAATGCATGTTTAGTATGTAGATTGACCAAATGGCAAGATAAATAAAACACACAAAAAAAAAAACAAGAACAAAAACAAAACAAGCAAACTTCAAAACAAACATAAACACTAAAAACGCCTATGACTCACGTAGACTTGATATATCTGTTGTGTTTAATGCATGCTTAGCCCTTAGTAACAGCCTGCCTTTCACTACTGAGGAATTTTGCTTTGCACAGCTACAGTTGATGCTGCCTTTGGTTCGGCATTAATTTAATTTTATTGCACTCCTGGCTATGATGCTCATTCATCTGGTAAGTAGTGGTTGATATACCATGATCTACGTTTTATATAATTGAAGTTAGAAAGCTTTAGACTGTTTAAGTTGGCATGAAACAATCTTTCTTTATTCATTGAACAATGAATTGTCGGGTCAGGTTTAGAAGAAACATGAACATAATGTGCATTGGCCTCTGCAGATTTCTCGGTGCCAAGTGACCCTGCCAAATTCAGCCCATGAGCCAGCCTAATATTCCTATTTATCAATATCCAATAAGATGGAATTATTACCTCTTTTGATAAATGCACGTTATAAAGTACTGAGAGCACGATGTAACACAGGTATAATTAACACTTAATTAAACAACACTCAGGTGACCACAGCCTTCTTAAGTAAAACAATGTTATAAAGTAATTATAAATGCTAAGTAAATGGTTTACCTTACAGAGAATAAAGGTTAACTTTAGCCCTTTATTAATGCAATGCTTAAGGGAAATTAGCAATTTATTTGTTAGTATTTTTTCACAGAATTCTGAATTGTAGCAAATTAAAATTCAAATGGAAAAAAATCAGGCTAAAATAACCAAACTTTTACTATAGTTAAGTTGGAGAATGTTTCCAGTTGAGGAATTTGTACTCAATATTGCAATTCAATTTTATATTTGGATTTTAATTTACTATTATTCAGAGTTTAATAAATACATCTCATATTTATTTTAGACTTAAATGTCTCTCCTTCTTATCTGCTGCTCCTGGCTCTGCATACTCAAGGGGTCCATTTGGTGACTCATTCACTTAGGGGAGAAAAGGTATGTTAACAGGAAAGTGGCTCAGAATCTGTGTATATGTCAGTGTGTATATGTGTGTGACAGTGTGTGTATGTGTCAATGTGTATCTAAATGTGTGTGTATGTGTCAGTGTGTTTATATCTGTGTATCTGTGTTTCTTAATGTGTGTTTATGTCTAAGTATGCATGTATGTACGTGGCAGTGTATGTGTGCATGTGCAAACATCCCAGTAATCAAACACCAACACAACATGCAATTACACCTTTGCAAGCATTTTCTAAAGTTATATACCAATACATTCCTTCATTTAAACACAATACTGCAGACAAACATACACCCACATTTAAAAGCCAGCACTACATCCAAGCATACACCTAATTTGAAATGCAAATATTAAATACAAGTACACCCCTGTATTAAAACGCTAAGATTATATACAAAAAGACCCACATTCGAACACCAACACTACGCACAAAAGCAAACCTGCATTTAAAACCCAAACTACACCCAAACACACCCTTGAAATCAAGCATAAACACTACTGCTTTACAATGGCAACTGAACATACCCATATTCTGCCACTGATCTACTACATAGCGTTTTTTGCACTATTTGGGCAATGGAGAGTATTCACTTGTATCTATGTTCTGAATGTAAGCTCAGCAGCAAGCACAAGAGCTCTGAGAGTTCTAGTGCACATTTGAACTGCTTGTCAAAACTAGTTGGTTAACATGGCCTCAAGTGAGAAAGGGAAAACCAATGTATTAATTGATACCTGATCATCCTTAGTAGCATGTTGGGAGTCTCTTAACACTGCCCAGCTAGCATTAAAATGTTAAGATGTGCAATACCATCACTGGCCGTAAACCCCTGCAATGCATGTTGGCATATAATGTCATATGGTCTCTAATAGTTGAAGTGGAAATTTCAATTGCCAGGACTTTTAAAATGATGTTTACTTATTACCTACATTAACCCCATGAATAAACAACCCACTGTCCTAATACAAAAGAACAAACAAACTTTTTTGGCACTTTTGCCATGTGTTTTTTTCTACCACAATTTCTCAATTTTTGTTTAAATACACCCATATGTTTGGAGAAACAAGACTTTCTTTATATATATATATATATATATATATATATATATATATATATATATATATATATATATATATATATATATATATCATTCTTGTATACACAACACAACATTAAATATCCTTAAAAAGAGGGTAAATAAATTTAAAAATTGCATTTAATAATTTCTACACAAGTGCTACTAAACAACTCAAAGTGGATTCACTAATTCACCCTGAGTGTTAAAACGCCCAATATGTCTAGAATAGCAGTTTTGTAGAAGAAAGGCTAAAAGAAATGTTGCAAGAAATGAATAATGTTTTTTAAACTGAGCTTTTGCAAAATTTGGCATGCTGAGATTACTTTCATAGTAGTCACATACTCTAAAGCCATTACAATAAAAGTATATATTTGTAGAAAGCAAACCCCTAGGCTATTTAAGAGCATTTTGACACTTTTCATGTAACCATTTTATCACCTACCTTGGTCAAATCTGCCGATTATATTTAATTTGTATGTGTTTTTACACCAACTGTGTCCCCAGCTGATAAAGTGAACTCTCAGGTATTGGATAATACCTAGGTCATTCTGGTACCAGCAGGAATATAGCGCTGCTACAAAAAAAATTGTTTTTATTTTTCATTGTCTTTTGCAATATGTGCTCTGGTGGTACCACGTCTGAACTCGTTTGTGATGTTAACTGATAATTATTTAATTTAAAAAAATTAAAAGAAAATAAAGCAAAGCATGCAAAAAAGTTATTACTTTTAGGAGATTTCCAATGGTCTATTCAATGGTTTAAACTCCCGAGAAGTGACAGCACGCCATTACAATGTTTTGATCTCTGTCATAATTTATGAGGGGCAAATAACCCTGATAATTAAGAAATATTAAAACTCATGCAAAATGACATTCCGCCCTCTTAAAATGTATATACATATGTATTATAAAATATAATAAACGCACACATATACCACAAATTCTGATATAATTATCCATGCAGAAAATGAGAAAACAGAAAAAATCTCATAGGGTAGTATAGCAATCACAGGTAATACTTTGATATTATTCTCTTGAGGTATCACACTCACATTTTTCTGAGCCCATTCAAATAACTCCCTCAGGTAGTACAGCATAGATGTGATAGTTGTAGTTCCAGACAGGGTAAGCTTTTTCCTTAATAGTAGAAACAAAAACAGGAGAAGGCAACCCCAGTTAAGGTAAGATTAACAATATTTATTAAACAAACAATATAAGAATCTTACATTCAAGTTACTGGAGTGCCATAGAATATAAGTCAACAGTAGTAGAACACAGCACAGTGCGTTTCAAAGCTCCTTGCGTCTTCCTCAGGTGCCTACAAAGTCCAATTTTTTAAATCAAATTTTGCACCACGAGCATCTAGACAAGCCCCCTTGGCTTCCATAGCCAATTCTGATACGGTGACACCTATAACACCCCTGGTACTCGCGGGGCTTAGATACGTCACTTCAGGTTCCGGCAGCCATTTTGATAAAAAAAAAAGCCCTCTTTATTCTCCTGTTCAGCAGCCATCTTGCAGCACAGTTTTCTTGCTCCCAGCCTCCTTAGTTTCACAAATAGAACCATATTAGTCCTCCAAGAATAGTAAAAAAAAAAACAACTCATGCAAAGTATGTAAGATTATTTATCAGGCTAATATATCTATTTGCTAAAGCAATAAAACAAATCATATTAAACTCTACATATTATCAATAAAAAAGTCTTGATCTGCAAGACTGTCAAAAATACTTCTAGCTTTATGATGTGTTGAGAGTATTAAGAGTATTGGCATGTACTATACCGTTATTCTGACATATTCATTCAGATAATTAACTAGTAAAGGGAATACTAAACATATTATAAATGAATAATACGTCTAAAATGTTTGAGATGCATTGTTTTAGCTAACAATGCATATCTGAAGAGATTTTTGGCTGTGCCCACTTCTTATTCTCAATACTTTGTGGGTTGCAAAATTCAAGTGAAATTATTCAAGTCAAAAAAATTATTCCCAACTTCGCCAACATCTGTCAACTTGGTTATTAAATCAGCGCAACATTCTGTTTGGTAATAAATTTATAACTTTATATTTTTTCATCATGATGATTTGTTATTTCATAGTACCTTACAGATTGAATTTGACACTTAATGTATACTTGGAGCAAATATGCCAAGATCATTATATGAAAATATAGACTTTTTTTAATTTATTTTTTATACTTATTATACAAAATCTCAAATAAGCCCAAAGCAAGTGTGTTACACTGCCCTTAGTTACCTTCGGCACTTTGTGGTGACATTTTCTCAAATTTTACCTGTTAGACGTATATTTGCGATGCTATGTTATAAAATAAGGACGTGCAAGAGGTTATTTAAATTTGAATAACTGATCAAAATAATTACAAACACAGTATTCCACAAACCAGAACATGCATTGATGAACTACCCTCAGGTATATCCAAACCTACTTTAATAATAATTGCTCTACCATTTCTAATAATTTTATGAAATTAATTATTTCAAATACACTTTTTTTTTGTATAGGTTGCTGTACATGTTAATCTAGAAATGTCAATTAAGTAAATTGACACAAATTTAATTTTTATTTTATTAATTCATCCTTGACTAATGTCTCAAGGAAGCGTTTTAAAATCTATATGATATATCTTGACTTGCAATATTTTCTGAAATATTTTAATTGTAGCACAAATACAAGAAGAAATATACTTTTTATTCTGCTTTATGATGATATATATTGCATATTTCATATCATACACATTGTCGTGATGATGGTTACATTAAAAAAAACAATACTCTACCAAGTTAGTAAAAAATCTGAAGTCTATAGTTCTTTATACATTTCACCGGAACCGAAGGCTTTCTTATTAAAGACTAAAAGCGTTATTTAAAAGTTGCTATGGAAACAAGAGAGTTTAATGAAATATAAATGCATTCCATTTTTAATCTTCAATAATGTTTTTACATTTATTTTTTTATATATGAAAGAAAGGATAGAAAGTATATGCAGATAAACCATAGGATTGGAAAACAATTCAATGATGTACTTTAAATATGCAAATAAATACCATTGTATTTATTCTAAGAGAAGACATGACATCAAATCTTATCATTTACTTACATTCAGAGCTACTCTCAGGATTAGCTTTATTGAAGATCAATAGACATTTCTTGTATTTAATATATTGTTTAAGACTTAAGGTTATTATTATAACTTCAGCATTATGTGAAGTCCTTATCTACTATAAAATAACTAATAAATACCTAACAGTTTTAAGCACAGACGGTCTTCTTAAGAGTCCCTTAAGAATTTGTATGGTTAATGTATATGGACTTAGAACAAAATTATACAATTCTTAAAAGAAACACTATAGGTTTCCCCACCCCCTTTTAACCCTACAAGACCCTAAGCTCAGTAAAAAACAAAAAGGAGCATATCCAGTCATTTGGTCCTAATAGCAATAGGGTCAGATATACCCAGTCCTTCTGGTCATAACGATACATCTACTCTATGCTCTCTATAGTTGCATTAAGGGATGCTGACAATTAATGATTCCAGCCTTGTTGGATAGGGCACACCATGAATTTTCTTATGAAGAAGAATATGAGAAATCTAATCGTAGGAAGTTTTTACGCTAAAGGTGATTTTTTTTTTTTTTTTTTACAAATTAAACTTCCAGTTTTTAATGATGAGTATGGCCAAATGTAGAGTGCAATACATTTTAATGATGAGTAATGTGAAATGTAAAGTGCAATAAATTTAAGGCATTAAATAATGATGTCCTCTTTTTTTATGGACTTTGCTCCTCTCATTTAATGTAATATGATGTGTTCCATTCTCCGAAAATTTATAGCTTTAATATATTTAGTACACATTGTATCAATTCTTTAGCAATAGCCCAGAGCTGTTTTATATTGATGGGAGAAATCTCAGAGTCATTTTGGAATCTGATGTGTGCATAAAATTAACTAACCACCTTTCGTGATAACATTTCTCGAGCAAGTGAAATGTTTATGGGACAGAGATTAGCCCACGTCCCATTTAATTTAATTATCAAAGCAATTCTAAAAAAAAGAACTGCAAAAACATTTTACTGAAATTATACATGCAATATTTTCATGAATTTCAGCCTTTACATTTGGTTGAATAAAGTGCAGCACAGTTTGAGTTAAAATATAAATGTTAATAAATCACGATCTATCAACTCAGTGAGTTACCTGCTCCCTGCTCCCCTGTATGACACAGTTATCTATCAATGCAAATAAAGAATGAATTGGATTCAAAGTGCATTATAAGAAACAAACAGCGGCCTTGGGAGTGATAAAACCAGGAGAAAATGCATTAGCACTAAATTAAATTGCTTGCAATCCATGGTACTTGTAATATGCTAATATAAATATGATTCTTTATTAATGCAACAAAATATCTTCCACGTATAATCAAATAAAAAAATAAGGCATAGTTACTCATCCCAAAATGTGAAAGTTACATTAAACATAGTGCACAGGGGCAAGCGTGTGTATGGAACCCAAACAAATCTCTTTTAATTAGTATTAGAAATAGTTGGGGATATGTAAACAAATTATTAGCACTACTTTATACACAGCAAGGAGGTGATTTACATCATGGTACAGAGAATGCAAAAGGAAATAAGCCAGCCTGTAACCCTACTGAAGACTGTCTTTTATAATGTGGTGATGGGTCGTCAGCGGTGGAACTAAGGATCAGAAGGCCTTGGAGCAAGAATACCCCATCTCTTTAACTAGTTTTAAGCAATGTAAAGCATTCCACCAAATAAGTGAAGTAAGATGCTGCTGGGCGTGATACATCACTGGCAAATTATATCACTGGCCCCACCCAAAGGGTCCAACTGATGTATAGGCATGATCACACAAAGACACTGTTTACGATATGTATGGTGGGTTAACGTTAAGTCATTAACATTTTCTAGTGCAATGAGCCATGATTTGGCTTTATGGGTATTACACCCTCCACTCCCACCTGCATCGTTCCTTCCCAGCATGACTGGCTCTGCTGGGAAACACTTTCTAAGCATTGCGCTCCTCCACAATGATGCATAGATACTGGGTTAATTTCTAAAGCATCAGCATTAAAACAAAGCAAAATCTTCTTACCATTACTCAATTTTCTCTGGATTGTCAGAGGAAAATCATAGCAATTATAGTCCATGTACATAATTATCGTGACTGATCTACGAATGGCTCAAATGTATGTCTAAATCTTTAAAATGACTACCCGAATGGTCGGGACCAGTCTGATATGCTTCAGATATGTTCTCTCTGTAATGGCACAAGTGAGCAAAAACAATTTTGAGACCTGAGCGGGAAGGTACCGAAGGGCAAGCTATTGAGTTTACTCTAAGCTTTTGTCCATTCTCAGAGTTCTCATTCTTTCTTTTTTGCTTTAATGCATTAACGTGGCTCAACCCAAGTTAAAAGGCAATCCACACATGGACCCTGTGCTCACTGTGCCTAGATGGATATCAGCTGCACCTCACTGATGAGGCCCAAAAGAAGGCAGAAGCGATTGTCTGGGGTTGCTGTATCTCCCATGCAGAGGGAACTTGCTGGCATTTCGGATCTGGACTGCCTGTATGGGTGGGACCAGTCTGATATGTTTCAGATATGTTCTCACCGTAATGGCACAAGTGAGCAAAAACTATTTTGTTACCTGAGCGGGGATGTACCGAAGGGCAAGCTATTGAGTTTACTCTAAGCTTTTGTCCATTCTCAGAGTTCTCATTCTTTCTTTTTTGCTTTTCAATTAATAAGATTCTCTTTACTGGCTTTCATGAATACATTTATCGAATGAGAATTTTCTGCTGTGCAATGGCTACAGTATAATAATTATGTACTGCACCATTTTTTGTTTTTCCATACCATTAATTACTATTGTATCCTTTACAAATACAGATTATTGTCAAAAAATTAATTAAGTTCTTTACTTTAGAAAACAATTTGTTTCAGACAGAATATGATAACCTTTAAAAATATAGATTTTACGGACATTTGAAGGGGTGCAGATCAGTTGTAGAAAGATTAAGTATTAGAAAACATGAACATATCCAGTTAGAGAGGGAATAGAGACTATTTGTGATGTGTTCCAGGAAGGCAGGAAAGAGGTCAAGGGAGGAGTAAACAATATCTATCTATCTATCTATCTATCTATCTATCTATCTATCTATCTATCTATCTATCTATCATCTATCTATCTATCTATCTTGTCTTAAAATCCAAAAGAGTTCATAAGGTTACTGAGAGAAGCAGGGTAGATGGCCAAGAACAGAGTCTTGGGAAACATCAACTGTAATTGGTAACAGGGAGGAGGTGACACCAGAGAAGAAGACACTAAATAATCTATCATAGAAAAAATGATGAA
This sequence comes from Pelobates fuscus, assembly GCF_036172605.1. Classification (NCBI taxonomy): domain Eukaryota; kingdom Metazoa; phylum Chordata; class Amphibia; order Anura; family Pelobatidae; genus Pelobates; species Pelobates fuscus. The sequence goes on from NC_086320.1 coordinate 43,156,351, forward strand.
AACCAGGAAAGCATAGAGTCCCTGAGTATAAGGTTGTGGAGGGTTGAAGTAGAGGAGAGTGGTCAACAATATCAAAGGCAGCAGAGAGGTTAAGTAGAATTAAGATAGAGTAATGATCTTTCGATTTAGCAGTGATTAAGTCATTAGTCACTTTGTTAAGGGATGTTTCAGTAGAAAAGGAGGAGCTCAAGCCCAAGAGGGAGTTAGCAGTTAGAAAGTAAGTTAGATGGGTAAACACAAGATGCTCAAGAGGCTTAGAAGTAATGGGGTGTAGTGATATAGGATGAAAGTTAGAAGGAGAAGCAGGATCAAGAGTAGTTTTTGGGGATAGGATTAATGATTGAATGTTTGAGGGGAGAGGGGGATATGTCAGTAGACAGAATGAGGTTGACAATATACATTAGGGATGGGGCCAGATTGGGGGAAAGATAAGATAAAAGGGAAAGGAATCTACAGAACATGTGGTGGGGTGAGATGATAGAAGAAGTTCAGAGACAAGGGGAAGGAGTTAAGAGTGGAAAAATAATAGAATGAAAGTTGAGGATTGGAGGGGAGGAGGGAAGAGGGAAGAGTGCATTTCTAATCTTGTTAGTAAAATGCAAAATAACTATCTGTAAGTTTAGTTAATGGCAGGTTTATAGTGGGGTGAAGTAGGGAGTTTAATGTATGAAGAAGGCATTTGGGATCATAAGAACAGTTGCAGATGAGAGAGGTAAAATATGCTTGGCAAGGGAGAAGACAGAAGCATAGGTAAACAGCATTGACTTATAATGTAGGAAGTCAAGTGTGGTGTGAAACGTTTTCCAACAACATTCTGCAGTATTGGAACATTGTTGGAGATAGTGGGTGAGCTTGCTTTGCCTGAGTTGAAGGTGTAGCTGGTGCTTAGAATGAGCTTTAATAGATGCAGGCCCTGCCATGTATAGAACAGTAGACAGGAAGGGGAGTTTGAAGGGGAGTTAGTCGGTTGAGTAAGGTCAAAAGAAGAAGTGATAGGGGGCGTGGCCGGACCGTTCAAGGGAATGGACGTGTGAGCGATCGGCTCCGTGAGAAATACCCGCAATACAGCAATTATACTAGCGTTTATTGAGAAAAAGGACCCAACTGGACCTGCCTTGCCTAGCCTAGACATTATGGCACAACGTATGACCAAAAAAACTAAACCCAGAGAGACACCATCGCTGCAAAGTGCGACCAAGGCCTCGCCACCACGCCGAGCACAAGATGGCGCAGACAGGCCCAACTCCCCGGCCTCGAGTTCAGGACGGAGCGATGTCACGTCTATATCCCACAGGGAGATACCAGCCACTGAATCCGCTATACAGAGAATGTTGGATAGCCTCCAGACATCCTTGAGGGCGGATTTCACCCTAATCGCAAAAGAAATTAGAGATGATGTCAGGGCGCTGGGGGAGAGAATGGACTATATCGAAACTAAGACGGAAGAGATCATAACCGCACATAATAACGTGGTAACCGCATATGATACCATGGAAGCTAAATTGACTTCTATATATGCTAAAATAGCCGACCATGAAGACCGAGACAGGCGGAACAACGTACGCATCCGAGGTATTCCAGACAGTGTAGGCCCCAGCGAACTGGGCAATTATGTATGCCACATCTTTCACCTCTTGGCACCAGACCTGCCGATCACCGCATTGCTGCTAGACAGAACACACAGGCTACCCCGACCCAAACATCTCCCTCAGTCCGTCCCGAGAGACACTATAACCCGTGTACATTATTACACTACCAAAGAAATTATAATGGCGGCTGCCAGGAAGAGACCCACACTCCCTGAGGAATACAGCAAAATCCAATTATACACGGATCTATCTGCACATACGTTGAATGCTCGGAGGAACTTTGCTCCCGTAACCAGCGCATTACGAACGGCGAGTATTCCTTACAAATGGGGTTTCCCTGCAAGAATTATCGTCAAACGGAATGGCATTGAAAGACACATTACCAACTTAGAAGAGGGTAAACGAGCTCTGGCTGAATGGAACATACCGATGACTGAAAATGGGGAACCCACGCCACCGTCATCCACCCCACAACACGCTACCACAGTGACAACCTCGCCAATGAAAATTACTCACGACTGGGCCACAAGCACGAAAATCAAATGACTTTTGCCACATTTGCAATCTGGGACAGTGTAAGCCGATCTTGGCGGCAAAGAGCCGCGAAACGAGAAAGTCAGGCTCGGTGGATAAGTACCTTGTTACGTGCCTTACTTTCTGGTGCATATCCTACTGCATATCCTTATCTTTACTTCATCTATTCTCTATGTTTTGTCTACTCTAATGTTAACACTGATGCCTCCCTCTGTTATATATGACCCTTCTATGCTGGGGAGCTGGGGTGTGTGGTGTTGGGGGTGTGGGGCCGCCGGTGGTGCATGGCGACTCCGCATCTGGTTCTCCATTACGCCCCAGAATATCAGAGGAGTTTTATGTGTATTTTGGGTTGTTTATGTTATGCGTTCCTTTTTACCCCTCACTTTTACGCCTTGTCACACATGGTATATATTTGACCCCCAAGCCGTTAGCTTACTCATGAACGACTGCATACCAAGACAATTTACTATTTCATGTACCAGGCCATAAAACTACCTATCGAGGGGGCAGCAGAAGTTTCCCATGTGCTACCAAGATGGCCGCCTGGGCATGGGAGTTCCCACGAGTGGGGCCTCCTATGAGTAGCCGGCCATCACAAACAGTACTGTAGTGTCTTACTCCCCTAGGGGACATGTACGTATTACTCTCTAACTTATGAACACTTAACCAAGATGGGGATCGAGGGTAACCTCTCGGCCTATTAGGGGCATCCTCTCTCTCACCCCGACTAGCGGGTTTTCTCAACCCCCACGTGAGGGCTTCAGTGCCCATGAATATCTCGAAAACCGGGTCCTACACTACGGACCCTTCTTATGTACATAGTTGGTTTTGCTCCCTTTTGTTCTTCTTCCCCCCCTAACTCTCCTACCCTCGCCAAGGCAAGTGTATATCACTTTACACCTGTACCTGTGTATTACACTGACGTACACCAGCCAGCTTATCTTACCACAGACAGTCGCATTACTCTATCACCCCACCATTCGATTCTAAATGACACTTAACCTACTCTCAATAAATGCCAAAGGGCTTAACTCACCTCACAAACGCCGTATGGCGCTGTTAGAAGCACAGAAACAGAAAACGCACATAGCATTTTACCAAGAGACTCACTTCCAAACTTATAATTCCCCTAAATTCTCCTCCAGATATTTCCCAATCGGATACCACTGTACGTACAAGAAAAAAAAAAGAGGTGTTTCTATTTTGCTCAGCAGGGACATAGCATTTCAGCTGATAAAGAAAATAAGCGATAGAAAAGGTCGTTATCTCCTATTGCAGTGCATAATAAACAATGTTCAATACACACTGGTTAACGTGTATGGCCCGCCTGACAACCATCACCTTTTCCTAGACCAAATTTTGTCGTTAGCAAACGCCCATAAATTCGAAAATGTCATAATTGGAGGCGACACAAATTTCATCCTAGATCAAAACCTAGATACGACCTCCTCCTCCAAGATTTCAGGCAATACCACTAAACAAAGGACACGCTCCATTTCCCTTCTGGAAAATACTCTACAAACACACGGGTTTATTGATATTTGGAGAATTCTACACCCCCTACTTAGAGACTATACATTTCACTCCTTAGTTCACAGCTCGTACTCCAGAATAGACCGATTCCTCATCCCCCCCACACTCGCACCACAAATAGCTACAGCGGACATAGGTACCATCACCTGGACAGATCATGCCCCTATCATACTGAAATTTGCAACGCAACACCCTACTAGTGGGAACCGCACCTGGCGTCTAAATGATACCCTCCTGACCGACCATAAACTAGTGACACAAATCACCAAAGAATTAGACACTTATTTTAGTTTAAATGACACTGGAGAAATCAGTATAGAAACTATTTGGCAAGCCCACAAGGCAGTCCTACGGGGCCAATTCATCAAACATGCTAGCCACAATAAGAGGCTTCGGACACAGGCATATATTGATCTACACAAGACGCTGGCTAACCTCACTCGCATTAACAAAATAGCGCCATCACATACCGTCACACGACAGATTCATGATCTACAGTCACAACTGAAAGACATGGAACTGGAAAAAACTACCTACTTAATGTCGAAACTGAAACACAAATTCTTTAAAGACGGAAACAGAGCAGGGAAGACGTTGGCAGCACAACTCAAAGCTAAAACACTATCGTCCAAGATTGCATATCTCACTGCAAAGCAGGGCGAAAAGATCACGGATCCACAAGCAATTGTGGAAGAATTTAGCCGCTACTATAGCGGCCTATATAACCTGGCAAAAGAGCCGGACTGCCACTCCCCCACGCAAAACGACATAGATACATATCTGAAGGATATCACCATACCGACCCTCACCCCAGAAGACTGTCAATCCCTAATACGACCCTTTACGCCCCAAGAAATAAAAGACGTTATTAGACAACTACCAAAACATAAATCACCTGGTCCGGACGGGTTTACAAACTTATACTATTATACGTTCCAAGACCTTCTAGTACCCTACCTGACTAAATTGTTTAACCGCTGCTTTCAGGATGGCGCTTTACCTACCGCTATGTTGCAAGCTTTCATCTCAACACTACCCAAACCTGGGAAACCCCCAACCCAATGCTCCAATTTCAGACCCATATCGTTATTAAATTGCGACACAAAGATTTATGCCAAACTTTTAGCAAATAGAATCAACCCCATCCTCACCCGCATAATCCATAACGACCAGTCAGGCTTTGTTAAAGGACGGCAAGGTACAGACAATACCAGAAAGATTCTTAATATACTATCCCATATTGATGCGACACACACAGAAAGCCTCCTGTTAGCTTTAGATGCCGAAAAGGCATTTGACCGTCTCAATTGGAAATACATGATTTCAGTCTTACATAAATTCGGTTTCCCACGAGAACTGACCCGAGGTATTATGGCTCTCTATAAGGAACCAACAGCTCAAGTATCCAACTCAGGTTTTACCTCAATGCCATTCAGCCTATCAAACGGTACCAGGCAAGGCTGCCCGTTATCCCCCCTCCTCTTTATCCTAGCGCTAGAACCCCTAGCACAAAAAATTAGAAACGACCCACTTGTCTCAGGAATACAGATAGGGCAATCACAGTTCAAACTTGCTATGTTTGCTGACGACATTTTAGTTACCATTAGTAACCCAGACACTTCTCTACCACGCCTTACACACCTCCTACGAGATTATGGCAAAATATCATATTATAAATTAAACCAAAGCAAAACACAGGCCCTACCCATTCATGTCCAAGCACCAACAGTTGACAAATTAAAGAGGACATATCAATTTGACTGGAGACAGAAATACGTCACCTATCTGGGTGTAAAGCTTGCGTTACATCCGCACACCACCTTATCACTCAACTATGGACCTTTATTACACACATGCACCTCTTTCTTCCAATCATGGAAACACATCCACCTATCTTGGTTGGGGCGTATTAATGTAATTAAAATGATCTTATTGCCAAAAATCCTCTATGTTTTTCGGATGCTACCAATCCAAGTACCACCACAAATGCTTAGAAATATTCAATCTACATTGTCCCGTTACATATGGGATAAGAAAAAACCACGTCTACCCATGTCCTTACTCCAACAAATATCGCCTGAAGGAGGGTTAGGTACGCCTAAAATATCCGCATACTATGAAGCTGCGATATTAGAATCGGCCATTCGTGTCCATGCTGACAGACACACGTTCCAATGGGCAGACATGGAACACGACAAGTCCACACCACACTCACTATTACATATCATGTGGTCTCCTAAAGTACACCGTCCCCCAAAACTCTCACTATACCCAACCTCAGCCTTAATGTTAAAATATTGGGACAAACTATTGTCAACAGTATCAGAAAAGGGAAAATACTGTGTAGAGGCTCCTATTGAGGCATTGACCCTACTGACTCCTTGGTTGTCACTGAAAACCTGGGCAAAATATGGGGTTAAATATATCAAGGACATATGTACATCCTACTCTATCGAACCATTCCCCGACTTACAGAAACGTTTGCATCTACCGAACTCCCTGATATTTCAATATCTACAATTAAAAAGTGTGATAACCTCCCAAGTCTCATGGCATCACTCAATGCCCCCCCAACGTGTAAACAGTACTATTGCCATTATATCCAGGTGCCGAAACGCACCGTTAAAGCCTAAATCTCTTTCGATTTGCTACAAATCTATCCTAGATTACCATACCCTCCACTCCTTTCACTTCACACGCCAGTGGGAAAAAGAAGGCATCTCTAACCTAACGGAAGATGCTTGGCTCAAAGCCACCAACGCCCTGAAAGGTATTACCTCATGCTTCTCCTATGTAGAGGCACACAAGAAAGTGATCTACAGATGGTACCTTACCCCCCACAAACTGAATCAAATATACCCTAACACAAACCCCATGTGTTGGAGATGCTCGAGCACCATAGGCACTATGATGCATATTTGGTGGGAATGTATAGATATTCGGCCGCTCTGGTCCAAGGTACAGCTAATACTAAACCAAATCCTACAACACGAAACACTCATTACTCCAGAGATAGCACTCTTGCTCCTCTATCCGGCTCACTGGGATCGAGCAGACAAAAAGCTAGCCTCTATCGTGCTCTTAGCAGCACGCCACCTAATAGCACAGAGCTGGAAGAGTACTATATGTCCCTCTAGAAGGGAACTCATAGAGAGGGTAAAATTATTCTACAAGTATGAACTGCTTACTGCAGACTCATATACGAAGAGACAGCGGTTAGAACTAATGTGGAAACCCTGGGTTGCCCTCTTGGAGAAGGACAACCCCTAGGAGTTCACTCATATAAACCCCACAGCATACAACAGCAGTACCTCCACTAACCAGAACAAAACTACTCGATAACGTTAGGTGACTGATATGCCAACATAGATTATCACAAACTATTACATGTTATTTGTTCCTAGTTTGGTAAAATTTTCCCACATACGAAAAGAACTGTATGAGCGCCCACTTACAACTGTTACATGTGGACCATCGAGTTTTGTGTATAAGCGATTTTGTACATACGATACAGAATATTGTGAATGACAATGTAATGTAAAGCGCACTATCGACACATTGTATGTAAATATATATGCACTGTTAATACAATTTGCTGCCTTGGTACGTACCCTCCCATACCCCATCCCCTCCCTTTTTCTTTGTTCTGTATCCCACACCCCCTAAGTATTTGAAAAAATAAAAATCTCAAATTTCAAAAAAAGAAGAAGTGATAGGTACAAATCTAGGTGCTATTGAGTTGTTAAGGTAGATGTTGAAATCACCAAATATGAGAAACTAACTAAGCCAAGAAGAAAACTTACCAATGTACAATAAAAAAAGTCAGGGGAAAGGTGGATAGAGAGAGAAGGTCAAGAGGGAAAGGTTGGGAGGAACAATGACGGTAGAATTACGAGCAATTTTCATCTTTTGTTTTTTCTAATAGTTATTCCATCCGACACAAAGTCAATTGTCACCAGAGGTTTATCTAGTTTGTTTCAAGTCACACATTTATTTTGACTTAATAAGTGTGCATGCCCAGAGTTTATTTATGTTTTAATCTATTATAATCCATTGTTTATAACATCGTCTAACACCACCAGCATGAGCACAAAACTTAATCATTATAGCAACTCTAGATAAGGGAATAGACTTAGTGTTTAGGGAAACCCTTTGCTTTTTGCTAAATTTACAAAAAAAACCGAGGCACTGCAAATTTAGCCTCCTAACACCATCATCACTATAATATTATTTGGTGATTTTAAGGCTTGGACCAATACATAAGAACATAAGAATGTTGTAACGGCTACCCAGGTTGTGTGAGGGTATCAGCCGTTGGAGACGTCCTTTTTCCCAGCAAGTTGCTGTATAGTAAGGAAGTTGGTTATTTCCATCCACGAGATCCAAGAGGAGAGTCAGGTTCAGCCGTTAAAAAATAAAGTAATCATGCAGTAAAAATCCCCTTCCAAGAACGAGACGAGGCTACGTTTTGAAGGGTCAAGAAGAACTGAGGTTTAATGACAGGGATTCTCCTTTTATGCAGTGCTCCCATGCAAGGGAGACGCCCACAACCAATTAGACGTTAACCAATCAAACAGTGGTTACAACCCACATATTCCCTCCCCTCTGCTTGGGAGATAATTGAGTTTCTTACTGTATCTACTCAATTATCTCCAAGCTAAAACTTGTATTTTTTATGCATTTTTATAACTTCCCCATTTTACATGGTACATGAATAAAACTTAAATTTTGATGAACAATATAAATTGTGGAACAACATATTCAAAATTCATGAGAATCCGTCCAGTGGTTCCAGAGATATTAAAAAGTATCTTTGGACCAACCGCACGCCTGTTTGCATGCTCAAAAACAGTTCCACAGATTAAGGCTGTGCGGTCGGTCTAATTATGCCTTGAAAATAGCAAAGTCCCATCCGAAGGCGGCGTTCAAATCGTCGAACTCACTTTGACTTTAGTCGAAGTGTCGAAGTGTAACCGAGGCGCGTTTTAGCAGTGTTCCATAGTCTAATGTAGGTCAATTTTACGCCAAAATGACAAAGTCCCGGTCGAACGGGTGTTCGAATCTTCGAACGTGACTTAGCCTTCAGCCGCAGTGTTGAAGGGTAGGGGAAGGTATAAGTCACCGCGTTCGACTGGATTAAAATGGCCGACGCCACGTGTTCGACTGTCTAATGGCGGCCACTTCGACGACTTCGACACTTCGACTTCGGCACTTCAACGGCTTCGGCACTTCGACTGCATTCGAAGTGCCAGTTTAAAAGTACAAACCCTTTCTTTGTGCAACACAGTTAAAGGGCCAGAAACAGTCTTTTTGTGGATAATGGTAAAAGCAAACAAAGGTAAGGTTCTGTTACATATGTTTTCTACAAGAGCTAGGAAAAAATAAAGGATGTTGGAGATTTGTAAAAGCAATTATTTTTTTTTTTTTCCAAAAGCACAACTTAAGTGTATTTGTTGACAACTGACAGTTTATTAGAAAGATTCAACTTGATTTCGACTTTCTGTTCCATTAACCTCTAATCAGGGTAATTCAATTCAGGCATATCATTTCTTTTCATTGGAGATATATAAAGATAATTAAAATGGAAACAAGAAACATTTCACAAGTCTCTCTGGCAACAAGAGAAACCTTGAATATTGACTGCGCATTCTGTGTCTGCTGGGAGTAACCATGGAGTTATAATTATCATCAAAGAAGATAACAAGTTATTAATTTAAAGGGAATGTTCAAATCAAGCAACATAAAGTTGCTAATTAATTTTGATAATGCTATCCATTATTTCAATATCACAGAGAATAGTCATGTATCAACATATTAGTAATCCGATAGGATTTTCTATTTAATCCAGAGTCACAAATAGGCAGCTTGAGAAGGAGGTTTACCAATGAAACATTAAGGTAAATAATTACTATTAGAAAATGATCACGGAATCACGGATCTGTAATCTATTGAAATTAAACATCTGAAATGTGATGTTTGGCTTTACTTCACTAGAAGCTCCCTAGAGAGTTAGGTTATTATGGTAATGTTTCAATATAAACATACACAACTTCTGTTTTATTTAATTTAGGACAAGTATCACCAATCTAGAAAGCTACATTGTTGCATAGTAATGCTAAAATAGACTCAAGTAGAGACACGCAGGGGCTGGTGGGCACAAGATACATACAGAGGGACTGGGGAGACAAAGGGACACACAGAGGTGCTGTGGAGACAGAGAGTCACAAAGAGGGCTTTGGGAGACAAAGAGACATGCAGAGGGGCCGGAAAGTCAAAGAGACACACTGAGGAGAGGGGGAAGGGGGACAAAGAGACACACAGCAGTGCTGAAGGGTGGGGGGAAGAGACTCACACAGGGGCTAGGCGAACAAAGACACAGAGGAACTAGGGAGGGGGGGCAAAGTGACACACAGAGAGGATGGGGAAGGGGATACAGAGACAAACAGAGGGGCTAGGAAAGAAGATAAAGAGACACTCAGAAGGGCCAGGGAAAGGGACACACACAGAAGGGTTGGGGAAGGGGACAATGACACACACAGAGGGTCTTGGAAAAATAAAAAATAGACATGCAAAAAGGCTTGGTAGATACACACAAAGGGCCTGGGGAGAAAGAGACACACACATAGGGCTTAAGGAGAATGAAACTTGCAAAAGGGCTGGGGAGGGAAGAGATGCACAGAGAGGCTAGGGTAAAGGAAGAGAACTACAAATGTGCTGGGGGTTGAGAAGAAAGAGACACACAATGGGACCTAGGGGAAAATGATACACATAAAATTGCCAATCTTTGTTTTGACTGGGTTTTAAGTAGCTGGTCTTTCTTACAGCAGAAAATATTCTCGCACTGGCCCTGATCACATCCCATCTGAGATCTCAAAAGAAAAAAAAAATGTCTCTATTTTCTTCGTAACCCACATTTCTATTACACAAATCACAAAATACAGTATTGATTTTGTATAGACTGACTCTACATTTTCTACATAGTCCCAGAAGATTGGAAATTAGCAAATGTTGTACCCATTCACAAGAAAGCTAGCAGGGAGGAGTCAGGCAACTACAGGCCAGTAAGTGGGGAAAGTGATGGAAACCATGTTCAAGAACAGAATTGTTGAACATCTAAAATCGTGGATTTCAAGATCAGAGACAACATGGGTTTACTTCAGGGAGATCATGCCAAACTAATCTTATTGATTGTTTTGATTGGATAACTAAAATTATAGATCAGGGTGGTGCAGTAGACATTGCTTACCTAGATTTCAGTAAGACTTTTGACTCTGTTTCACATAGAAGGCTCATTAATAAACTGCAATCTATAAGTTTGGATTCCAATATTGTTGAATGGATTAGGCAGTGGCTGAATGACAGGCAACAGAGGGTTGTAGTTAACAGAGTATATTCTAAGCAAGGTCTAGTTACCAGTGGGGTACCTCAAGGATCTGTACTTGGACCCATTCTCTTTAATATTTTTAATAGTGATATTGCAGAAGGTCTTGATGGTAAGGCATGTATTTTTGCTGATGATACTAACATTTGCAACAGGGTTGATGTTCCAGGAGGGATAAGTGAATTGGCAAATGATTGAGGTAAATTAAAAAAAATGGTCAGAGCTGGGGCAACTGACATGTAAGATATTGTATCTTGGGTGTAAAAACCCAAGGGCAGAGTATAGAATATTTGATACCCATCTGAGGAAATGGTTTTAGGAATAATTATTTCAGATGACTTAAAGGTAGGCAGACTATGTAATAGAGAAGCAGGAAATGTTAGCAGAAATATTTGTTGTATAGGGAGAGGCATTAGCAGTAGAAAGAGAGAAATGCTCATGCCATTGTACAGAACATTGGTGAGACCTCACTTGAAGTATTGTACGCAGTACTGCAGACCGTATCTTCAGAAGGATATTGATATTTTGAAAAGAGTCCAGAGAAGGGCTAGTATACTGGTTCATGGTTTGCAGGATAAAACTTACCAGGAAAGGTTAAAGGATCTTAATATGTATAGCTTGGATTAAAGACAAGACCGGGGGGATATGATAGAAACATTTAAATACATAAAGGGAATCAACACAGTAAAGGAGGAGACTATATTTAAAAGAAGAAAAACTACCACAACAAGAGAACATAGTCTCAAATTAGAGGGTCAAAGGTTTAAAAATAATTTCAGGAAGTATTACTTTACTGAGAGGGTAGAGGACGCATGGAATAGCCTTCCAGCTGAAGTGTTAGAGGTTAACACAGTGAGGGAGTTTAAGCATGCGTGGGATAGGCATAAGGCTGTCCTAGACTAAAGATAAGGCCAAAAAAAATTGGGCAGACTAGATGGGCCAAATGGTTCTTATCTGCCATCTCATTCTATGTTTCTATGTTTCTGTCAGTCAAAGAAACATAAATCTGCCATTATCCTACTGAAAGTGACGTTTTTAAAAATTGTTTACAAATCACAGCATAACATGAGTAATATTACCAGATACAGGCAATTATCCATTCTAGTAGGCGTTTCTACTAATTGAGACATGAAGGTGTCATTTGGCAGGTTTCAAAGTCTGGGTAATTAAATTTCCCATGATTAAAGTATTGTCCAGATGGGCAGCTTTTCAGTTTGGCTATCAGCTGTCAGGTCAAAATGTCTCTTCTCCTGGTTCTCGTGCCACCCACAAAATTAGGGATATGTTATGTAACATTAAGAACCCTGGGCAGCCAAACGCAAAGTCCTTTCTGGGGTTCCTGGTTCTCCATGGCCGGTCTCTGACTGGGAGTCATATTCCTGTGGGTCTGGGCACCATCTAACAAGGCATGGCTGGGTTGAGCACTTGAATTGGCTGACAAGTATTGGTAAAAGCAGCATACAAGTTAAGAAGCAGTGCAGGAGGAGCTAGGTTGGGGTGTGGCTTGCCAGTACCAAATTTAAAAGCCCAGAAGAGACTGAGCTCTTAGTAGAACTTTTCTATTGTTTTGCAATAGTCCAGTTGTATTTCTGCACTCATACCTCTCTATACTTTGAATCCTGACTTGCTCTGACCCCACTGCTGGATTGCCCCAGGCCTGATTTGACCCAACTCTTGCATTATCCTGGGTACCTTGTTCAAGCTATTGCCTTTCTGGACTCTGACCCATGGTGTGAACTGACCCTGTTTTAGGATTGCCCTTGTGTACCTTGCTTGGACTGCGGTTTCTCTGGCGTCCGATTCCTGGGCTTCTCCCTCCTAAAACTGACATTCTCCTTATCATATGATCAATATATGGGGGGCGGGGGGGTTGTAAAAAATACCTACATATAAGTTAATTTCCCTTTTACTAGTCAACAAGATTTCATCCCAGAAGTTCCTTGTATCATTATATGCCATTTACTTAATACAAGTCCTTAATTCAAGTTTAACATGTAAATATATCTCCACCCTTTATTATTTTGTCTATCCTTCCAAAGTTATTTATAGTCATTTAAATTAGCTGTCCAGTCAAGTTTAATCCCACCATATTTCAGTAATATATATTTTGTCATGTTGTTTAAAATATGCCAAGGACTCAAGCTCGCACATGTTGTTAATCTACTTGCATCGTCAATCAGACATTTAATGTTATGATCAATGTTTGGTTCTGTACGTATTTTTTGTCATATACCTTCATTGTGCTGCTCTCACCACTCCCCTCATCTCTGCCCATTAGCCTGATATCAATCCCATCACTTTTATTTTGTATCTACATTATGTGCCTCTCTACCCTATTCCTAGTTCAACGTTTCTGCCACCTGTCTAATCACATTCACTAAAGCAATCCCTCTTTCATTTAGGAGCCATCCAATAAGGCTGCACAGTTTGTACCCAAGTTAGAAGCAGCTTCCTCAATCACAGCCACTCCTGAGCTGAAGATCCCAACACCCTCATATGGCCAAATCTATTGAAATGCACAAAATCAGGACGGGCTACACTCTTCCTCTTTCTTACCACTTGACAACTCTTAAGCGATTAAGTATAAAAACAAGATTTGACTTTTTCAAACCTGTATCACAGCAGGTAAGGAAATGGTTTTATGTATTTAGGCAAAAGTTTAGAATAAAAAAAAAAGTAACTGGTGTTTTATGATTTGAAATAAAATATAACTGCATATTTGCACAAAGTATTAAAGCCATCAGAAATATAAGGCGTAACACTTATACTAACAATACGAAGACACGAAATATCAATTCAACATCTCACATGGACATAAATAGAGCACATATAGTTCAGGTCTATGATCTTAGTGTTATCTGATCTTGTTTTCCTAACCTGATTTTTTAATTGACCTTGAATTGTGACCCAGTTACACTTGACCACCTTCATTCTTTGACATATAGTTCCTTCACGTTTGAACCCAGCCTGTGATTGAGTGTGTCTTTTTATCTTGTCTGTCATTTCTTACAATAAAATTTTATATTAGATCTTAACATATTCTGCACAAAGAATTAGATAAAATTTGAATAGTACCAGAATATTATCGACCAAATCTGAACATTTACTGAATAAACATTTCAACTTCAACTATGTTGTGTTCTGTTGACCTTAACATTTTTTTGTTATATTTTTTTAAAAATGCATTTTTCCCAGCTTTCTGTAATCTCATGTTTTGATGGCTTCCACGGTATAGTCTAGAACAGGGATAGGCAACCTTCGGCTCTCCAGATGTTGTGGACTACATCCCCCATAATGTTCTTACACACATAATGCTGGCAAAGCATCATGGGAGGTGTAGTCCAAAACATCTGCAGAGCCGAAGGTTGCCTATCCCTGGTCTAGAAGGAGAAAATGGTACAAAAACATGATTTACTATTTATCTTTAAAATAGTTATAATTGCATGGTCTATTATACCTTACACTAATGAGTGGTGTAACTAAACTGTAGCAGCAAAAATAATCAAGTGATGTATTCACGGACGTCTGACTTTTTATTAACTTTTCAATCCTTCACTGCTAAATTGTTTTGTTTTAAAAAAAAGAATGTAACATTTATTTGAATCCTTGGATGTTTATCTAGGATATAAATGATACAATGTCAAATTCATGTGTAGATTTCCATTTAGAGATACCTGAAAAACATAAAATGGTGCAAATTCTAGCAACTTTTAAATTATTCTATCATTCATGACTGAAATGTTGCGAGTGATAAAACATTTTTAGAGCTGACATGGTATGCTTAATTTTACGCATGCAGCTAATTTTGAAAATAAGATATTAAAGGAGACACAGCTTAAGGTGATTATGATAAAACTGAACTGCATCTGTTTGGATCAGTGGAGCTTTTAATTTGTATAATTTAATTTTCAATCAATGATATACTAATTGGCATATTGTCAAACTCCGACATAATCGCAATTCTTTGGAAAATTTTACCAGGAACTATGTTGTATGAGACACTTAAATGAAGCTTTGTGGCATAAATATTCTAATGAAATTGTATTGCTTTCAAATAGCTACAAGAAACAGGAAATGGAAATGTAGATGGTGTCATAAAGGAGGCTAACATTAAAACACTAAACACTAACATTTTGTTATAGTTTTTGTTTAATTTTTTTTTTTTTTTTAAACAAAATATGCTTTTTCTGTTCCAAAAAAAACGCATTTCATGTTGATATGAATAAAATCTAAAAAGTACCATTATATAGCCAGGGCAAGGTTGAAAAAGGCAAATAACGTTTCATCAGCATGCCTTTGTAAATGAACAATTTGTACAGAAAGAGCATGATAATATTTTTTGGTAGAAACAAATGTCAAATAAAATAGCTCAGAAATTAGAAATAATTGAACATAAGCTCTGCAAAATTGTGAAAGCATGGCACTCTACCATTCTTTTACATTTTACATTTATCTGCCTTTATATAATGAACCCAAAGAAACAAAAAGTAGACCCAGATTCTCTATTTTTTTAAAAGTCAATATAAACAGTAAAAGGAAGTGCTTGATAGCAGTTATTAACTGCTAAATTATTTGTATGACCAGTGAACACATTTACTCGCTGTACTTCATAAGACTGATATCACTTAATTAACTTTTTTTTTTCCAAAAAGTGTGTTTATTACACAACATCAAAATAACTAAGGAACATCATATTCAATACTTAAACAGTAACAGACATGCTGAGATACTAAAATCCTTAATAGCAACACATTTCAAGAAAATTGAATTATAACCAAAATGCCACTTAAAAAGGAATAGTGTGACTAATGTGCTATGTGAGAGCAAGGTGCTTAGCTCAGATTACTTGCGCCACAATTTAGAAGTTATTTATAAGTGAATAGCATATAATATAGATCACACAAGAAACTACAAAAGCATACATAAATCATCGTAAGGATAGTCTAAATATGTAAGTACATAAAAAAATAGTTAAATAATTTAAAAGTTAGAAAGAAAATAGAGATAATAGATGATAATACAAAACTATAAAAACAGATTATTTAAACCTATGGAAAGAGATGGAAAGACATCTCTATAGAGGGAAAACTTAATTAAATAAAGCACCTTTGTGTCGGCTCTATGGTGAAAATGTAACAACTTGGAGACACTAGAGGCTGTCGCTTAGCACAGAAGGCAAGAGGGGCAAATAGAAATTTAGTTCACATTATTATGATAATTTATAAACATAAAAAAAAGCCTAGAATGTGCAATCCCCCTGTCAATGTTTCACAATTCACAGTTTTATGAATAATCGTGTTTATATTATATACTTCTACCTGTGGCTGCCCTTTGCCAAAAAACGAGCTAATATCGTTATTAACACATGTATCCGTATAAAAACATTAATTTGTAAGCCATTTGAATTGTTGATCATTATTTGTTCTGATATCTTGAAACCAAGTTTAACTCAAAAATGTATAGTACCCACTATGATTTTAAGCAGTAATATATTAGTATGTCAAACATGTACATTTTATCTTCACTCTGCACTTCATTTTTATCTTCACTTGTATGAAAGTTATTAAAGGGACACTCTACTGCCAAATGGGCCAAAATGTATGATTCACTGTTTAGTAGATATACCCCAACGTGTACATGCATGTATTTTATTCATTTTCAGGTATATCTTAAAATAATGTGCTAAAGCTGCATTTCTTATCAACTGCAGTCTTTGCAAGCCTTTCCCCTTTTTACCTAGAAGAGACTAACTTACTAAGATGCCTCTGAATCTCTCCTGCAGTGCATGTGTGCATGTATGATTGTGCGCATGCAGAAGCTCATGCACATGCGCACGGCACAGTATTCTGATCTAAAGTAAAAAATAAAAAGGTAAAAGTGCACACAAAAGAAAGGAGGTAGATACCTGACGTATAGTATAATATTAAGTAACTGTTGATAGATATCTCTTCCTTTTATACAGCAAATGTATTCAGTATTGGGTTAAAACAATAATGCCTATACAAAAAATATAAGCACAAAACAAAACATAGTGTAATCTGTATACAGTACATGATAAAGTGGAAATTTGAGCTGAAATCACTCACACTTTTCTGAGCCATTTAGAAGTAGGCTCGGGACTTATACAGCTTTTATGTCACTTAAATGGGGCATGCAAATTTCCTCCTCCCTTCAAGGGAATTCTCAACTTATCTGAATAACCATATGTTGGAAAGTTGGAGTCAGGAGCCAGGAGTATCAGAGTATATAAATAAAGAATTTATTTGTATAAAACAAAAATAAATAAAATATATTGCACAACGCGTTTCAACCATCTACTAGTGGTCTTCCTCAGGTGCTGTTCAAAGTAACAATGAACATACTGCTGTTTATATAAAGGATGGTATTAAGATTTAATTACATAATTTCCTACACATGTAGCATTAATTACTATTCACTACCTTATATGGTCCGGACCGGATGTGAACTGCCACCTCCAATATGGCTCCACATCCGGTTCGGACACACAGAGTGGGGGATCATATATTTCATAACATTTTACAAATAGCAGAAAGTCCAAAATAAAACACAATTATTTCCCTCCTATCATAGTCAACCAGCACGATATAACCAGATCGTGGGTGACTAAGTGGTTGGGGATATTATAAAATAATTCTGTCTGTCCGTCGCGTCATTTCCGGTGACGTGTTCGCTTATGAAATCAGTCCGTCGCGTCACTTCCGGTTTCGCCGAAATGAAATCATCATGTCTCTTCTCTTTCTCCGTAGTGCCATGATGTCCATACGTTTAAGGCTGAAGTAGCCATCTTTAAAATTGGCAATTAGGCCATGTAGTCACAAATACATATAAATGCTGAAAAAAATTGTACATATAAAGGAAAAAGAGATAAATATTAATCTTTCATATCCCCTATGTTTATAATATATAAAAGATGAAATTTAAAGTGCTCCTAATGATTCGGAAAACCATTCCTAATGTTTCTAAGGATTGTTTTGGGTTTTTTTAAACTGTGCATATTGTTTAAAAAATTGTTTATTTGGTTGTTGCAAACATATCCCACTTGGCACCCCTTTGCTACTAAGCCTTTTTGTTGCTTTAAAAAAACAAAATATTAGCATGATATTTATTTGAAATATGGGGTACATGGCTAGCATATAAATGTAAAATAATTTGCATTTGTTTGTGTATAGATTGCAGTTCAGACAAACATAAAAATGATAATTATTTAATTTTACTGTTATTTTTCATTTAGTCATGGCCTTTATCTTGCAAAATCTTACAATGCATACATTTGAGCATAATACACACAAACAATAAATACAGTTAAATCATTAATTTATAAAAAGAATGTCTTTAATATATTTTATAGAAATGTATGTAATGCATAGAGACTTTACAGGTATTCAAGAGATACCATTCTCTCCTATACTCTCACTGATCCCATAACCTCCCCATGACCTTTGAAATCTCCTATACTGTTTGACAGGAGGCCTGTGGCATAACTTCCACAGTCAAAGGGTTTGCAGCTGTACACCAGGGTACTCGGCCGCCCTGTCGACCCCTGTGACTGAGCAGGCATAATTTCAGGGCCGTGCACGTCCACACCGTCCCGAGGCACACAGTGATTGGGTGACCGGCAGGAGGGGAGTGCACAGCACAGCACTGAATGTAGCATGGCCGAGCGGACTGCAGTCTGAAAGAAGGTGCTCATTAATACAGCACTTGTTGTCAGACTGGGTACCGCAATCTGCTCGGCCATTGAAGTGAACAGACACAGGAGGAAAGGGGTAGGGGTTAGGAACACATGGAGGGACTGGGGGGTGGGAGAGACACATGGGAGGAGAAACACATGGAGGGTCCGGTGTTGGATGTGACATATGGAGAGACTGGGAGAAGAATAAGGCACATGGATGATTTGGGAAAGACAGATGGAGTGACTGGGGTAAGACACGTGGAGGGTCTGTGTGGAATGAGACAAATGGAGAAACGGTGGGGTGAATGAGACACATAGAGGGACTTGAGGGTATAATGGGACACATGGAGGGATGGTGGTGAATGAGACAGATGGAGGGGCTGCAGAAGATGAGACACATGAAGGGGCTAATAAGACACATAGGGGGCCCAGGGCAATTTTTGCACATGGCCAGATGGTTTCTAGTTACTCCTTGGTTTCGCGACCATTGCAAACATTAAATTGATGGAATGGGCATTTGACTCTAATATGCGTTAACCACAAAATCTGGAATTTGAGCTATATGTTTGTTCAACCTTAATTTACCTTTTTCATATTAAGTGCACCCATATGAACAATTTAATATGATTAAAATCTACTAAAGTGTGAAATTAAGTAATGTGTTATTTCCCAACTTCTGCTTTTTCTGGAAAAAAAAACACATATTTGTATAATGTGATGTCCCACTAGTACGATGAACGTCTTCATGTACAGATTTTATGGTGTTTAGGAAAGTTACAGGGTCAAATAAAGAGCTTTTAATTAGAAACAGGCAGGCACACTAATCAAATGACATGAGCATTTATTAACAAAAGCGAACCAGCCAAATTAGGTGCTCACTCAAAAGGTCCTATTTCTCCAAGGACCTAAAAAAAATCTATATAAAATACTGAATGAGGAGCACACCCATACTGATAAAAACGTTATTAATTGGGTCCAATAGAATAGGTATCCCAAGAAGCATCCAAAAAAAGAAAAAGTATCAGTAATAATGCCACATTATAAAAAATGTACAAAATGTATCACAGTTATCTATACACAGTAAAGAACTACAAAAAGCAAAAATGCGAATCTAGATACAAATTTGATTAAATACCCAGAAAGAGCAACCCCAAAAAATCATACATACCATAAAAAGAAAAATACCAGAATAAGTGATCAGGCTCCCTTGATAAAGACAATCTTTATTTTCTTGATTTTCTCCCTTTTCTCACTACTTCTGGTATTTTTATTTTCATTGTATGTATGATTTGTTAGGTTGCTCATTCTGGGTCATTAATGAAATTCGTTTTTTGTAGTTATTTTCTATGTATGGAGAACAGTGATACATGTTGTACATTTTTTGTAATGTGGCATTATTACTGAGACTTTTTCTTTTTTTGTATGTTTCTTGGGATACCTTTTCTATTAGACCCAATTAATAACGTTTTGTTTTTTACCAGTGTGGTTGTGCTCCTCATTCAGTATATATTTAAATAAAGAGCTTGCCATTCTCAGTTCTTACAATTGGAATTTGCCAAATTGGTTTGCTGGGCCTATATATGGCAGTCTAGGAATGGGAATTACCCCTATACCATTTGCAAAAGCAGACAACCAGGGTATGCAAAATAGAGTCAGTCCAGTTTTTTTAGCAGGCACTTAGTCACAAAACCTGGCTAAAGTTAGCGTTCATGTTTGTTTTTTGCATTTTTTTTTTTTACAAATGATATATCATTATATGTTTTAACTGCTCTTAAACACTCATATTGCTCTTTTATGTCCACATATTGTATTTTATATTTGAATTATTAGGGACTGCTTATTTTAAGAAATGATTTTGATGAATGTTTTGTATTGGATATAAGCGTAGTTTGGTTCCAATTGAATATATTTGTGATTTTTTTTCTTACATTTTGACTACACTCAAATACAATACAGCTACAAGATCAATGAAAAATGATTAGTCAAAAGAATACAGACATTCAGACATTCAAAGGATAGCATACAATTATAGGTAGTATGAAAGCAAATAGTGAAATTACTTAAAAGATAACATTATAATCTAAGTTATAGCGGAGAAAATAGTTAAATTACTAAAAAGGTAACAAAGTCATCCAAATAAGTTTTCTCAACTAATTAGTAAGTTAAATGGGAAAAAATAAAAATATGTCTTGTAAAATTAGTCACCTGGGAATTGAAAATAAGTCTTCTTAAATCATATACATATCATATACAAAAAGAAAACACACAAGTTATGTCAGATCAATGTGCAACCATAAAAATAGGTAAGAATATCAAAACAACATCTACAGAATACTACATTTCAACATTAGTACTTAATGATTTTGTTTCAAGTCAACATTTAAGATTTTAGTCCAGATCTCACTTAAAGGGAGGCTATAGGCACCCAGACCACTTCATGTCTCAGTCCCCTTAACCCTGCAGCTGAAAACAATGCAGTTTTAGAGAAACTACAATGTTTTGATTGCAGTACTAAGACTTTGTCTAGTGACTGTCTATCAGACTTGCACTATAAAACTGAAGGTGCTTTCAAACAGTGGACAGGTGTCACCAAGGGACTTTGACTAGTCTGTGGCTTTGCAGCCCCGCACACAGCAAATTAGAATATAATGTGTATTCTGACAACTTTTTATCATGGAAAGCATTACGTTTTTCAGCAATTTGAGCTATAGTAGCTCTTCTGTGTGATCGGACAAGATGAGCTAGTCTTTGCTCTCCCATGTGAATCAATGAGCCTTGGGCACCCATGACCTTGACATTGCTTCATCAGTTGTCCTTCTTTCCACCACTTTTGGTAGGTACTAACCACTAAATACTGGTAACACCCCACAAGATTTGCTGCTTAGGAGCTGCTCCCATCCAGTTGTCTATCTATCACGATTTGGCCCTTGTCAAAGTTACTCATAGAAACATAGAAAGTGACGGCAGATAAGAACCATTCAGCCCATCTAGTCTGCCCAATTTTCTAAATACTTTCATTAGTCCCTGGCCTTATCTTATAGTTAGGATAGCCTTATGCCTATCTCACGCATGCTTAAACTCCTTTACTGTGTTAACCTCTACCACTCAGATCCTTTCCCTTGGCCATTGACAAATGTGAGAAAGGCTGAACTTGAATGACGCATGTCTTTTTTCAGCTATGTAACTATGTAAAAACACTTATGTTTTACAAAAAAGAAAAGAAACAAAGAAACTCTTTTATAGTTTAGATGGTACTAACCATACACCAAATAAATATTGGTGTGGTTCCAAAACACGTCTTTAAAAAAAAAAATAAAGGCTTAAAGAAACCCATACCATTAGGAATACAAAACTGTATTCCTAAAAAATATAGTATGCACCTGCCCCTAACTTTAGGTCTACCCAACCCCCATCAGCACTAAAAGGTTAAAAACAGCTTAATTCCATTAAGATAAATGAGATGAAGGGGTCTAGATGCATATAGTGTCTCTTTAAGTACATATAAAGACAATTTTTACTGGTACTCCATTTTTTTTTTCTAATCTAATTTTCATTCTAATTGTTTTTCCTGGAGCAATTGCATGGGAGAAATTCGTCCAAACTGAAAACGTCACATGGAGGAATCTTGAGTTGAGAAAAACAATATTTTTTTCCAGACTAATCAAATATTTTAACTGTGCAGATGTTTGCAATTTCTCTTTTTTGGATAATTCACTAATTGACTCAATTCCGACCACATTTTTCGTATTTAGCAAAGCCAAATGCAGTTGGAATTCAGGTGGCTCGTGCAAATCTGCAGCAACAGCTCTAATGCATTTGGTGTCTGAATTAAAATTTGAGCTTTTGCATCTAAATCATTTACAAAGTATAGGATTCATAAGCTTCACAAAGCACCGGTTTAGTAAAATTTGGGACAAAATGCATCGATTGCAAATTTTCATTCTCTTACTTTCATGTAAGCGAATGATAATGTGAAGTTCTCTTTGCCGGCAGTGGGCACATAGTTACAGGAAAAAAACAACTCAGAATTTTTATGTGGATTATTTACATGGCAGCTGGCCAGTGCATGCTAGTTAGCTGCTACATTAAAAAAAAAAAAACACAAAAAAACAAACAAAGAAATAAATAGCCTATGGGGTCTTATGCTCCCTAACTACAGTAAGTGACCCTAGTCTAGTCAAGGAGATTTTTTGATACAACCACTGGCATACAGAACTGCAAATTGCATGTATATACACACACTGTACGTTCAGTTGAGTTCTTTATTTTTATGAATTTCACGTGAATTTTAAGTTTATTTACATAGAACGTTTAACACTTCGTGCATTGGCATGTATATATAGACAGAAAATCATGTCTATCCCCATAATTTCTGTTTGTTATTAAAACTGCATCGTTTATACTGCTACTTGCATATCACAATCATTGCACACATTTCCTTTGCACTTACTTAATGAATTGGCTGTAGATGTACATATGGTTTCTCTATATTTCTAAGCTCCCATTCTTGGCTTATTAAAAAAAAAAACAGTTATAAAAATAATAAAAACACAACAATCAGACCAAGTAAAAGTGCCTCATAGCTAGGTCATGGCAACAAAATCTGTCTGCAGTCTGAGGTAGGTCAATACGGATGAGACATTCTTTCATCCATCCCTGCATGAGGCTTTCCCTACTTATTGCTGTATATGTGTATGTTGGCATCATCTGAGAAAAGTGACTCTACTGTTTGGTATGTCAGTACTTAAAGACGTTCATTGTCTGTTCTCTAAATCCAAATCCCATTGAGAAGTGTTGAAACCAATACGCACATTTTAAAAGTGTATCTGGGCTGGTATATTTTTTTTTTTTTTCAAGATACGTGCAGAAAGGATAATTCTTTTCAATAGATTTTTTTTTCAACATGAATGGAAACAGTCACTCATTTAGCACAATGAAAATCTGCAAAGTGACCTCTCTGACAGTCTCTCTCTCTCTTCTTCTCTCCCTGTGCATCACTGTCATTGAATCTAAACATTTTGCAGCCAATCACATTTTTATTTTGTGTGATGTTATTATACTCTGAAGCCTTTTTTTTTTCATCATTCATCTTTTTTTTATAGTAACATTATATTTAAATTTCCCTTTTGTTGGTTTTGGATGAGTTGACCTTGACAGATGTTTATATGCTTCAGTGTGGTTTATATAATATATTGTCATATTTCTTACATACATTTAAAATTTTGTAATTGGAAATACTCCGAAACAATGACATGGTGCTGTGTCATAAAGAATACCATATCGAGCCAGTGCCGCGTCGTTTCCAATAGTAATCGCTTAAAAGAGATTAATGAAGTCTATTAAGAGCACATTTAAATAATGTAATAGTGTTTTACCATTCAGATGCTGACAGTCATTACAAATATAAAGTTAGTGTCTAAGTGTATGTGACATTTCACGTCATCCAAAAAAAAATCTGATATCCGCAACTTAGAATATCAAAGTATGCCATTAGAAACATTTCATTTAATGGTGTGATATGGTCTGTTTAGCCATAATTGTTCATATATCTTAATAATAGCTAAATCAGAACTTTTGCATTACGGTTTCAGAATGTGTGTAACTGCAGAATTCCAGTCTTAGTTCATTAAATATGTATTGTATCTATTTCTCTACCCTGTGTTTTCCAAATCGTATTTTTTTTTTTTTTAATTTTTATTTTGAGATATACCCCAATCAGTCATATAAATCAAATTCTTGTGCTGAGTTAAAAAAATGAAATCCAGGTATCTTGATGAAAGGGTGCATATGCTTTGAAAGAAAAGTCATATTTTATAAACCACTATTCATATTTCAAACAAACTGCAAGTATTACAGGAGGAGTGAGGCATTTGTTACTGTAGCTGACAATGCTCACATATGGAATATAAATTGAATACTAAACACATTAACAATAAATGGACTAAAGAAACGGAAATTAAAGAAAACATTATAAAGTGTGTGTGTGTGTTTTCTAAATTGTTAGACAAAATTATAAAAAAAAAATAAAGGTTAATCCGAGTGTGTAGCAATTAGCTATTAAACAGCCAAACACCTGTGTAGTACCGTCTTACACCACACCGACAGACAAAAATAGTTTAACAAATACTAATACATTTCATTAATCATCAGACACACTCCACCTATTGTATGTATTGTAAAAAATATCATAAAAGCCCTTAAATATACAAATACAAAAACTGTATTAAAAATGCAATGTATCAAGTTTGTATTCTAGATTATTCTAGAAATATTGCACAAGAGAAAATAAAACTAAATACATTATCATCAATAAACATAATAACAGTAAACTTCAGCTGCATACACAAATATTTTAATTTTAACCCCTTAAGAAGCCATGTACACGTTGTGATCAAAACAAAACGTAAACAAAAACTTGAATTTGCGCTATATGTCTGTTCAGGCGTAATTCGCCTCTTTCATATTATGTGCACCCACACTACAAAACATGATTTAATATGAATAAAGTATTAAAACATGGGAGAAAATAAGAATGTAACATTTTTTTTTTTAGTTCTATGTGACATTCTAACTGTGAATGTCATAATACTGTTTGCTTTTACTGCAATAAAATACACATATTTGTATTCAGCGATGTCTCACGTGTAAAACAGTACCCCCTATGAACAGGTTTTATGGTGTTTTGGGAAGTTACAGGGTCAAATACAGCATGTTACATTTTTCATTTTTTTTCACATTGAAATTCGCCAGATTGGTTACGTTGCCTTTGAGAGCGTATGGTAGCCCAGGAATGAGAATTACTCCCATGATGGCATACCATTTGCAAAAGTAAACAACCCAAGGTATTGCAAATGGGGTATGTCCAGTCTATTTTAGTAGCCACTTGGTCACAAACACTGGCCAAAGTTAGTGTTAATATTTGTTTGTGTGTGAAAAATGCAAAAAGCTAATTTGAACGCCAAATTTGGTCAGTGTTTTAATATATATATTAATTTAAAAATACAGTTAGAACAAATGTTACACACACACACATATATATATATATATATATATATATTATTTATTTATTTTTTATTATTTTTTTCTGTTATTTTTTTACGTATTTACATATTTATTTATTTTATATTATATATAAATAAATATATAATAATAATTATATATATATATATATATATTTATTTAATCAATATCATTCTACGTGTATTTTGATATTAATATATATACATATCAGTGGCGTACACATGACCCATGGGGCCCCGGTGCGAAAATGTATCCGTGGGGCCCCCTCCGCGCTTACTCAGCGCCGGCCAGGGCCGCAACACATGGCGGCGGGCACCTGGTCGCAGGGGTTGCAGGGCTGCGACCCCTGCGACCGCGGTATGTACGCCAGTGCATACAGATGCACACACACTTAAAGGACCACTACAGACACCCAGAACACATCAGCTCAATGAAGTGGTCTGGGTGCCAGGTCCCTCTAGTTTTAACCCTGCAGCTGAAAACCTAGCAGTTTCAGAAAAACTGCTATGTTTCACTGAGGGTTAATCCAGCCTCTAGTGGCTGTCTCATTGACAGCCGCTAGAGGAGCTTCTGCGATTCTCGCTGTGAAAATCACAGTGAGAAGACGCTGAACGTCCATAGGAAAGCATTGAGTAATGCTTTCCTATGGGCGGTTTGCATGCGCATTCGGAGCTGAGTGGCGGAGAGATCCCCAGCGCCAAGGGTGTCCGGCGCTGGAGAAAGGTAAGTGCTTAAGACATACACACTCTCATGAACAGACGCATACACACTAGCTAACAGACACACACACACTCAGTGACAGACATACACACTCTCTCACTTACAAAACACACACTCACTGACACACTAACACTAACACACACACACACTCTAACACTAACAGACACACACACTCTCTAACACACACACTAACACACACACACACACACACACACACTCTAACACTAACAGACACACACTCTAACACTAACACACACACACACTCACTAACACACACACACTCACTAACACACACACACTCACTAAAACTAACAGACACACACACTCTCTAACACACTAACACACACACTAACACACACATACTCACTAACACACTCACTCACTAACACACACACACTCACTAACACTCACACACACTCACTAACACACTCACGCACACTCACTCACACACACACTCACTAACACTCACTAACACACACACACTCACTCACTAACACTGACACACTCACTAACACTCACACACACAAACACTCACACACACTTTTTTTTTAAATTTAATCCCCCCCAGCCTCCCTACCTTTAGAAGTGCTGAGGGGATTCCCTGGGGTCCAGTGGTGGTGGTGCTGCTGGGCGGGTTATCTGGCTGGCGGGCGCGCGAGGGAGCACTTTCCCCTGAGTGCTCCCTCTTCAGCTCCCTCGCGCGCCGCGTACTGATACCGGAGCCGGAAGATGACATCATCTTCCGGCTCCGGTATCAGTGCGGTGCGCGAGGGAGCTGAAGAGGGAGCACTCAGGGGAAAGTGCTCCCTTGCGCGCCCGCCAACCCGGTGATACCACGGCCAGCCTCTTGGGGCCCTGAGGTGGCCGGCTCCTGGGCCCCCCAGGGGAAGAGGCTGGCCACAGTGGGTACATACCGGGTCACAGGGCGGCCGGGCCCCCTGGTGGTCCGGGCCCGGTCGCAGCCGCGACCCCTGCGACCCTGGTATGTACGCCACTGATACATATATATATATAATTATATATATATATGTTAATATTAGAATACACTTAGACTACGTATGTGTATATATATGTCTATGTATGTATATGAATATATATATATATATATATATACTTAAATCATATATATATATATATATATATATATATATATATATGTATATATATATATATATATAATAAATATATATGATCTAAGTATATATAATTAAATTTTACACTGTTTTAAACTTACATTTTTTTTTTTCAGGCAGTAGGGGGTGTGCCTGTCATTGCTTGCACTGCCAACCGCGATCGCCGGCGTGGGATCGCAGGTGACCGGGTAAGTAGAAAGGACTGCGGGGACGTGCTAAGCCGCCCTCCCGGCGTTTAAAGCCGGGTCCCCAAGGAAGGCATAGCACACCCGCCGTCCTTAAGGGGTTAATACCCATGTGTATTTATTATTATTATTATTATTATTATTATTATATAATATAAACATAAATATATCCTGCAACTCTCTACAATGGTTATATGTAACTAAAGAAAACTGGAAAAGGTTGTTACAAAGTGGCAGAAGGTCGTGCTCAAACAAGCTAACCGTAAAGCATGAGTTTGCAGTATAAACATATTTTTGACAATTTAATCGAACAAACCCCATTCAGTAAATAATCATGACCAACAAACTAATAATAGGAATTTAATATTAAATCTATGAGGAATATAAATTCAAACTCCATTATGTTACATGGGTTTAATTGTGTGCTTTACATTTGACCTGTATTTTACATCATTTATAATTAATGACTGTGTACCTTGTGTCTGCTATTAAATGTTTCAATGCACTTTCACTTGAAAGAAAGCCCACTGCACTAATTGTATGGTTATGCTTTAGACGGCAGTCCACAAAGTCATATATATATATATATATATATATATATATATATATATATATGTGTGTGTGTGTATGTAGATTGTATTAGCCGTATTAGTCCAGTAGACAAGATGCCAAAATACCAGAGTATACTGTGGCATTTTGGCATCTTATATATGTACACACATATATATATACTTTTTTTTCTTTTTTTTAATGTTCACTGATTTCCATAATGACAGGATGCCATCCTTTCCCAATCCCTTAATTATTCCACAAATGATTCCACACTGATAATCACAGACACAAGTACATGTTTGTGAGTTGTGATTCCTGCTCTTCTTGATTTCTCCGAGTAATACTTCAAACCACAAACAGGACCAGGATATGTAAATAGTTACTTCGGGACATAAAGCAGACAAATACTTTCCTTTTTGTGCTCCTTGATTATTTAATTAACAAAAAAAAAAACTGAACCCATGACAAAAGCAACCAGATTTTCTTTCATGTGGCGCACTTATAAAAAATGCAAATTGCACGACTGTCTCGATTCCGTTGCAAAGTTTTCTGCTGAATTTTTAACAATGTGTCTGTGTTAACATAGAAAACTAATCACTTTATGTTACGTATTCTAAAATGAAAAGCTGAAATACATGTGCCAATTAAAAAGAATATATCGACGTCTTCAGGGAGTGATTTAATAAAGTCTCAAGTTTGATGTTATATTCAGTGGTTTTATAATGCATAAGTAAAAAAATGCACTTACCGTACATTACGTTATTGTGCGTCTTGCAGTCAATAAGAAATTACTACTGTAGAAATTGTTATTTATCTCAAATAATGATGATGATAATAATAATGATTAAAACAGATGCATTTATGAACTGTGCAGTTGTGTTTACTAAAGCCAGTATTGTTGATAAACCGTGTTTTTGATTCAGATCCAACAATGGAACAGCTTAAATGTCTGCTGCTTGGATTTACTGTATGAGTTTCTCGTCCCCTTGCTCTGTCAAACCCATACCAGTCTCTAGTGAGCAGTAAAGTATTGTTAGTGAGCATGATGATAAAACCCAAACAAGCTCTATAATTTGCTTTTTGACAGTATAAATGCATTAACAATGCAAACATAATACGCTGTAATACAGATTCGGGATTTTAAGGCTCAGGGGTTCTCATATAAATTGTCATTTTTAAATTTATTCTCCTTTCCTGGTTACTATCAGTCATAAACTAAAAAATGTACACATTTTGTTTCCGTGTAGTGTTACATATGTGAGAGAGATGGCTGCAAAACAGATACCTAACACGACAAGGAAAAGACAGAGAAAAAAAAATACAACCACACATCATTCCGGTCCTTAGTCATAACCAGATACTTACAGCGTTTACATTAATCAATTTGTTAGGGTTTATAATTTGTTCATTTAGCAAGCATGATGATCTACAGATTAGTGACCATTAAGACAGTAAGTAATTGCATGAAATATACAATTGAATTAACTACAGTGCCTTCC
Organism: Pelobates fuscus; assembly: GCF_036172605.1. Classification (NCBI taxonomy): domain Eukaryota; kingdom Metazoa; phylum Chordata; class Amphibia; order Anura; family Pelobatidae; genus Pelobates; species Pelobates fuscus. The sequence goes on from NC_086320.1 coordinate 43,186,193, forward strand.
AGAAGTATTTTTCCATATTGTGAAGTATTTCAACCTGGAATTAAAATGTATTTTATTTGAATGTTAACCATTGGTTTACACAACATACATAAGATTTTAAAGGTGCAAACTTTTTTTTTTTTATTGAGACACAAATATTAATGAAATGAAGCACTGTTGTTATCAAATCGTTAAATGGACTTGAATGCAAGCAGCTTCCTTCAGGAGTTGAATAATTAGTTGAATATAGCCTGCGTGCAATTAAAGTGTCTCTTGACATCAAAATAAACGCATGTTACTGGAAGACTCCAGAGATTTTTTTAGAGCATCCTGAAAACTAAATTTCTCTTAAAACAAGTCCAGTTCTGGAGAAGTTCCAATCAGACAGAAATGGGTTATAACTATATCCCAAACTTTCAACATGACAGAAAGAAGAAAATATAAAATTTCCTTCCTGGAGTTTTCCAAAATATTTGTGATAGAATATTTGTGTTAGACACCACAGTCCAAAGTAACACTGCTTTTTAATCTTATTATCCTCACTGTGAAACATGGTGGTGTTAGCATCATGGTCTGGGGATATTTTTCATTGGCAAGGCTTGGGAAACTGGTTAGAATTAAGAGCAAAATGGACTAAGCAAAACACAGAGGGAGACAGGAACAGAAGCTCTTCTACCACGGTCTACCTGCTCGGCCACACAACATGGATTGACAAGCAGGAGGGGAGTGCTCTGAAGTGCGCTCCCTTTCTGTTGGACACCTCATTCGCACAACACACTCAGACTGTGCAGCTGGCACACTAGCGGCGTGACCTGCCACACAGTTTGAAAAGCTGTGCTTTAAGACATCCTTTGAAATTCACCTATAGCCTCCATGAGTAATTTTCATTCCTTAATACTTTGTGAGCGTATTCCTATAGCCTCCATGGGTAATTTTCATTCCTTAATACTTTGTGCGCCCAGCAGAATTAGTGCCTTCACAGACTTCTTCACACTCTAACATTCCAACTTTACTGCTTCCCTGAACACTTACCTAGCTATCTTGTCCCTTGTATAACATTTATCTAAAGTCCTCAAGATTTTGAACTCGTTAATGCAGGTTCCTCAATAAAATATTCATAGGCGTGCGCAGCCTATGGCATTAGGGTGTGCACCCTAAAGCACAAACACACGCCGCGTGTATATGTATGTGTGTATATATATATATATATATATATATATATTTATACACACACACACACTGCTGTGTGTGTGTGTGTGTGTGCGTTTAAGGGCGCTGTATGTGTGTGGGTGCTGTGTGGGTGCTGTGTGTGTGCTGTATGTGTGTGGGTGCTGTGTGTGTGCTGTATGTGTGTAGGTGCTGTATGTGTGTGGGTGCTGTATGTGTGTGGGTGCTGTATGTGGGTGTGGGTGCTGTATGTGTGCTGTGTGTGTGGGGGTGCTATATGTGTGTGTAGGTGCTGTGTGGGTGCTGTATGTGTGCTGTGTGTGTGTGGGTGCTGTATGTGTGTGTGCTGTATGTGTGTAGGTGCTGTGTGTGTGGGTGCTGTGTGTGTGGGTGCTGTATGTGTGTGTGTGCTGTATGTGTGTGGGTGCTGTATGTGTGTGGGTGCTGTATGTGTGTGTGTGTGTGTGTGTGTGCTGTATGTGTGCTGTATGTGTGTAGGTGCTGTGTGTGTGGGTGCTGTATGTGTGTGTGTGCTGTATGTGTGAAAGTGCTGTATGTGTGTAGGTCCTGTGTGTGTGTGTGTGTGCTGTATGTGTGTAGGTGCTGTATGTGTGTGTGTGCTGTGTGAGGGTGCTGTATGTGTGAAGGTGCTGTATGTGTGTAGGTGCTGTATGTGTGTAGGTGCTGTGTGTGTGGGTGTGTGTGCTGTATGTGTGTGGGTGATTGTGGGGGGTGGAGGTGGGGGTACATGACTCAATATCCCCCCTCCCTTCTTACCTTATGTAGGGAGGGGGGTTCTTGTTCCTGCTGCCTTCCCTGGTGGTCCAGTGGAGGTGAGGTGCTGTTTAGTTAATATCCCCCCTCCCTTGTTACCTTATGTAGGGAGGGGGGACCATGCTACCGCCATCCCTGGTGGTCCAGTGGAGAGTGAACTCTACCCTGCGGGGCTAGAGTTCACTCTCGCGAGATTTGAGCGTTGCTGCGGCAACGCTCAGATCTCGCGAGAGGAACCCGGCGGAGCTGCTGGCTGAGCTCCCCGGGTCCTCTCCTGCCTCCCTCCCTGCCTGTTGGTCGGTGGGGAGGGAGGCTGAGAGCAGAGCCGGCGCTCGGATAGCGCCAGCTCTGCATGAGCCGACAGGGGAGATCCTGAGATCTCCCCTGCCGGTCTCAATACATAGGCGTGCCGCGGGGATTAGGGTGTGCCCAGGCACACCCGGCACACCCCGTGCGCACGCCTATGAAAATCTTATCATACAGAAGAGCTGCTGTAGTTCAAAACTCCATGTTGGTCATGATAGAAATGTGTCAGAACAAACAGTGCACCACAGTTAGATGATTATGGGGCTGCATAACCACAGACCAGTCAGAGTGCCCATTATGACCCCTGTCTGATAAATTACTTTTTCCATTAGATCAAGTAGATGGCCATGTGTGTCGTTTGCTTGGAGAAGATATGTCAGTGGGATGTACTATGGGAAAAAGGCAAGGCAGTTGAAGCAGTATTATGCTCTGTGCAATGTTCTGCTGGGAAACCGTGGATACTGACCTTCATGTGAGTGTTACTTTGACACATACCACCTTCTTAGAGATTGTTGCAGACTTTGGAACCCCTTCATGGTATTCCTTGATGGCAGTGGCCTTTATCTGTATGATAGTGCACGTTGCCATCAGGGCCGGACTGGGAACAGAAAGCAGCCCTGGAAAAAAATATTTCAGCCCTCTAATTCATTGTGTCACATAGTATGCTTGTATTGTTTATATGTATGCACTTTGAAGAAGACTTTTGTCTTACCTGCAGCCC